>NW_011888919.1:878534-919156 GCF_000151845.1 Pteropus vampyrus
CCCTGGGCTCGGCTCCAGCCTACCACTCACTGTCCATACAACCTTGAACAAGCCCCTCGGCCTCTCTGAGCCTCCCATTGCTCATCTGTAAGATGAGACTACTTCGCAGGGTCTAGGGAGGATGCAAGGGGATGCCACAGGTAGAGCCTTGAGTGTGGTGTTGGCCCAAAGGAGACAGTCAGTAAATAAGTGCCCTTATGATGGTCACCTTGATCGTGTCTTAATTATCACAGCTAATGTTCAATGAGCACATGCCATGGGCCGGGCTCTGTGTTATTTACAACCACAGTCTCAGCCCGTGCTCCACGGCAAGTGTTGATGTCATCTCCTCTTGACAGATGAGGAAATTGAGGTGAGGAGAAGTTAAGTAATGAGCCCATAGCTCCCCAGCAAGCAGATGGCAGAGCCAGGCTTGAACCTGAGGCTGATTACTGAGCATTTATCCACACAGCCGCCCATTCCCTTAAACTGTGGGGTGTTTTGTGCCCAAGGCGCTCTGCTGTCCCACCCAGTGACCCCAGCATTATAGCAGAGAGTTCTGATTCTCCTCTTTAGGGAGGCAAACAGGCAGAAAACCTCACAACTCACCATATGACCATGGGTGTGCTTTTATTTATAATTTTCCAGAAAGTACTTGGCGTGCACATGTACCTGGGGACCTTGGCCAGCAGCCTTGGCTTTAAGAGACTAAAACTTAGATTCTTCCCATCTTAAGGCCTCTGTAACCTAAGAAAGCGGGGTGAAGCAGACCCGGTGATCTGGAAGGCCCAGTGTAGCTCTCAGATGCATTCATTTATTCGTTCATTCCGTTGACAAGTATTTCTTGAGGCAGCACGGGGCAGTTGTTAAGGCTGCTGGCCAAGGTCCCCAGATTCATGTGTATGCCAAGTACTCTGCTGCCCGCCGGCTGCGTGACCACAGACGAGTCACCTAACCTCTCTGAGCATCAGATGCCGTCTTTGCAAATCAGGAATAATAACAGTACTTAGCTCAAGGAAGCAACGAGGGGTAAATGACTTGAGGAGCATAAAGGACTGGTAGGAACAGCCTCGACTCTGTCGCAGAGGGAAAGAGAAACCCATCCCCAGTCAGTGATGACTCCGAGTGGGCAGGGCAGGAATGTGATCATCCAGAGAAATGAACTGACCCAGCTTGAGGGTTGGAGGGCTTCCTGGAGGAGGGGATGTTATATCTGAGCAGTGACAGATATTGTAAGCACTCAAGACATAGGAACCACTTGTGTGAGAGATGTATTATTGGTCTGTGGGCATCTGGAATGAGGAGATACAACATGGCCTGGAAGTCAGGTGACCTCCATCAGGTGACATTCATCCTGCTAACATGCCCTGCTCTGTTCTCTGCCCCGCCCTGAGCTGGGTGACTCTGGGGACTCATCGGTGACCAAGACAGCCCTGGCCCTGACCCCCCAAGCTTACAGATGACTCGTGAGGACAGACATCCAACAAGCATTATCTAAAGCATTACTTTAAAAGGAAATTACAGAAAGCTGAGAAATCACATCACAAGAGGATGTCTCCTGTGACATTCACAAATTCCTCCCTCTGTCACCTGCCAATGATGAACCCATCCACACAGATCATACACTCACTCAAGAAGCTTTACTAAGCTCTTTCTGAAGGCTCGACACAGTGTCTGCCATCAGGGAGGTCCCTGACCAGACCAAGACAATGAGAGCTGACGGGGACAGTTCTGATTCCCTATTCAATCAACAGCGAGTGTCCTAACACATAAGTCTCTTCCCTGCTTATACCCTTCAGTAGCCCCCTATTGCTCTGAAGGCAAAGACCAACTGGCCAACCTTGGCCTACATCAGTGGTCCTTAACCCCATGAGACCCGACACCCACTTTATATGACATTTCAAAATGCCATACATTTCAAAAGTATTTTGAAATTAAACTCTAGGTAATATAGCCCGCCAACACACATTTTATTTTCAAAAATGAATATCATGTCCTAACTGAACTACAAAGGAGAAATCAAAAGACAGAGATTTATAACAAAATAATAATCAATTTTTGTATATAAATGCTCAGGCACGGCCACTGTAGGAAAACATCTCATCAGGCAGATATTAGCATCTATGCACAGACTCATCATGAATGAGATAGGAATAAACTGTGCACTTTATGGACAGTAATCACCATCAGCATTGCCTGGGGCGATATGGCTTCTAGAAATAGGGACAAACTCTGGACAAAATTTCCAGCAAAACCAAGAATAGACAGGCCACAATGTACACAGTTAGTTGAATTCCAGGAAAAGTCAGTGTATCTTACGATATTGCAAAAGCGCTTAGTGTTTACACGTAAAACACAGCTAAGTTCTAGACTCAGCTCATCACAAACAGGTTTTCGTACCTACATGAGTGTCCAGTGGGACAGTGGACAGTGAAATGGGGCCGGGGACAGATCTCGGTCGTGTGTACTATTGAGATACCTAGCACCCCTGGTTCCTGTCCACCGAAGCTAGTCACACCTCCAATTGCTGCGACAAATTTGAAACGTCCCCACCATTTTGAAAAACGTCCCCAGAGGGAGATTCATTAGCCCTCGCACAGCCACCTGGCCTTGTCTGGGACCCTCACACCATGTTCACGGCCCCACCCGCTTGCCGTCCCCAAACTTTAGGCCTTCGTACTTCATGTTCCTCTTCTTGGAAAAGTCTTCTCTGTGGCCTCAGCTTCCATGTCACCTCCCCTGGCCCCGCCTCCCTTAGAGCTCCCTGTCTGTACATCACTGGGTGTTTATGGTCTATTGTTTTCTCATTTGCTGGCTGTTCTCCCTACGGACTGGTGGCTCATAAAACAGGCACAAAGTACTGCTGAGTTTCCAGTGCCTGACACAAGGGGCCTCGAGGACTGTGACCACTGGAGACCACGGATGGGGGTGGCGTGGACAGGTGGCAAGGCTTTTGTTTGGTCCTGAATGTCATGAAAGATTGGAACACTGCACAAGGACGGAGGCGGGGGGTTCCTAGTGAGACTGTGCCAAGGTCCCTGACTGCTTCTGCGGTCCAGGCACAATGTCTGTGGAGCCGGGCCTGGTGCGGTCCCAGCTCTGTCACCTCCCCGTGGCGTGACCTTGATCACATTCCTTAACCTCTCTGAGGCTCGCAGCTTTCTCTATAAATTGGAAATGGCAGCGTCTATCTGAGGTTCAAATCATGTTTACCGATCACGTTTCTAAAACATGGAACACTGTAGTATGCCTTCGATGAATATTCGTTGAGTAAGTTCAGGACATGGTGAAAAGTGAGGTTTTAGTCCAAGACAGGCAGGGAGAACACTTGCTTTGGAGTCCCACGGACCCGGGTGAAGGCCCCGGCTCTGCCGCGTGCAGGCTGTGTGACTCTGGACCCATGAGCCTCCCTCTCTGAGCTTCGGGTACTTGCTTAGAAAACGAAATTTATAACCATGTCTCCCGCAGGGAGTTGTGAGGATTGAACCAGATCAGGAAGGTAACTGCAGCCCGTAGTTATGGGCTGTTATTCTTACTAGCGATGGAAGTACTTGGCGTGCACATGTACCTGGGGACCTTGGCCAGCAGCCTTGGCTTTAAGAGACTAAAACTTAGATTCTTCCCATCTTAAGGCCTCTGTAACCTAAGAAAGCGGGGTGAAGCAGACCCGGTGATCTGGAAGGCCCAGTGTAGCTCTCAGATGCATTCATTTATTCGTTCATTCTGTTGACAAGTATTTCTTGAGGCAGCACGGGGCAGTTGTTAAGGCTGCTGGCCAAGGTCCCCAGATTCATGTGTATGCCAAGTACTCTGCTGCCCGCCGGCTGCGTGACCACAGACGAGTCACCTAACCTCTCTGAGCATCAGATGCCGTCTTTGCAAATCAGGAATAATAACAGTACTTAGCTCAAGGAAGCAACGAGGGGTAAATGACTTGAGGAGCATAAAGGACTGGTAGGAACAGCCTCGACTCTGTCGCAGAGGGAAAGAGAAACCCATCCCCAGTCAGTGATGACTCCGAGTGGGCAGGGCAGGAATGTGATCATCCAGAGAAATGAACTGACCCAGCTTGAGGGTTGGAGGGCTTCCTGGAGGAGGGGATGTTATATCTGAGCAGTGACAGATATTGTAAGCACTCAAGACATAGGAACCACTTGTGTGAGAGATGTATTATTGGTCTGTGGGCATCTGGAATGAGGAGATACAACATGGCCTGGAAGTCAGGTGACCTCCATCAGGTGACATTCATCCTGCTAACATGCCCTGCTCTGTTCTCTGCCCCGCCCTGAGCTGGGTGACTCTGGGGACTCATCGGTGACCAAGACAGCCCTGGCCCTGACCCCCCAAGCTTACAGATGACTCGTGAGGACAGACATCCAACAAGCATTATCTAAAGCATTACTTTAAAAGGAAATTACAGAAAGCTGAGAAATCACATCACAAGAGGATGTCTCCTGTGACATTCACAAATTCCTCCCTCTGTCACCTGCCAATGATGAACCCATCCACACAGATCATACACTCACTCAAGAAGCTTTACTAAGCTCTTTCTGAAGGCTCGACACAGTGTCTGCCATCAGGGAGGTCCCTGACCAGACCAAGACAATGAGAGCTGACGGGGACAGTTCTGATTCCCTATTCAATCAACAGCGAGTGTCCTAACACATAAGTCTCTTCCCTGCTTATACCCTTCAGTAGCCCCCTATTGCTCTGAAGGCAAAGACCAACTGGCCAACCTTGGCCTACATCAGTGGTCCTTAACCCCATGAGACCCGACACCCACTTTATATGACATTTCAAAATGCCATACATTTCAAAAGTATTTTGAAATTAAACTCTAGGTAATATAGCCCGCCAACACACATTTTATTTTCAAAAATGAATATCATGTCCTAACTGAACTACAAAGGAGAAATCAAAAGACAGAGATTTATAACAAAATAATAATCAATTTTTGTATATAAATGCTCAGGCACGGCCACTGTAGGAAAACATCTCATCAGGCAGATATTAGCATCTATGCACAGACTCATCATGAATGAGATAGGAATAAACTGTGCACTTTATGGACAGTAATCACCATCAGCATTGCCTGGGGCGATATGGCTTCTAGAAATAGGGACAAACTCTGGACAAAATTTCCAGCAAAACCAAGAATAGACAGGCCACAATGTACACAGTTAGTTGAATTCCAGGAAAAGTCAGTGTATCTTACGATATTGCAAAAGCGCTTAGTGTTTACACGTAAAACACAGCTAAGTTCTAGACTCAGCTCATCACAAACAGGTTTTCGTACCTACATGAGTGTCCAGTGGGACAGTGGACAGTGAAATGGGGCCGGGGACAGATCTCGGTCGTGTGTACTATTGAGATACCTAGCACCCCTGGTTCCTGTCCACCGAAGCTAGTCACACCTCCAATTGCTGCGACAAATTTGAAACGTCCCCACCATTTTGAAAAACGTCCCCAGAGGGAGATTCATTAGCCCTCGCACAGCCACCTGGCCTTGTCTGGGACCCTCACACCATGTTCACGGCCCCACCCGCTTGCCGTCCCCAAACTTTAGGCCTTCGTACTTCATGTTCCTCTTCTTGGAAAAGTCTTCTCTGTGGCCTCAGCTTCCATGTCACCTCCCCTGGCCCCGCCTCCCTTAGAGCTCCCTGTCTGTACATCACTGGGTGTTTATGGTCTATTGTTTTCTCATTTGCTGGCTGTTCTCCCTACGGACTGGTGGCTCATAAAACAGGCACAAAGTACTGCTGAGTTTCCAGTGCCTGACACAAGGGGCCTCGAGGACTGTGACCACTGGAGACCACGGATGGGGGTGGCGTGGACAGGTGGCAAGGCTTTTGTTTGGTCCTGAATGTCATGAAAGATTGGAACACTGCACAAGGACGGAGGCGGGGGGTTCCTAGTGAGACTGTGCCAAGGTCCCTGACTGCTTCTGCGGTCCAGGCACAATGTCTGTGGAGCCGGGCCTGGTGCGGTCCCAGCTCTGTCACCTCCCCGTGGCGTGACCTTGATCACATTCCTTAACCTCTCTGAGGCTCGCAGCTTTCTCTATAAATTGGAAATGGCAGCGTCTATCTGAGGTTCAAATCATGTTTACCGATCACGTTTCTAAAACATGGAACACTGTAGTATGCCTTCGATGAATATTCGTTGAGTAAGTTCAGGACGTGGTGAAAAGTGAGGTTTTAGTCCAAGACAGGCAGGGAGAACACTTGCTTTGGAGTCCCACGGACCCGGGTGAAGGCCCCGGCTCTGCCGCGTGCAGGCTGTGTGACTCTGGACCCATGAGCCTCCCTCTCTGAGCTTCGGGTACTTGCTTAGAAAACGAAATTTATAACCATGTCTCCCGCAGGGAGTTGTGAGGATTGAACCAGATCAGGAAGGTAACTGCAGCCCGTAGTTATGGGCTGTTATTCTTACTAGCGATGGCTCTGAAGCCTATGGAGGGAGCGGGCCCCCAGCCTTGGGGAAAGACAGGATGGCGGTGAGGGCCACTGCTCTTATTGAATGGATAGGGACACTGAGGTCCAGGCAGAGGGGGGTCCTTTCTGGATGTCACAGAGCACCTTGGAGGCACAGCGAGAACCAGAGACACGAGAGATGGCCTCCTGCCCGTTCTCTGTGGGGGATTAAAGTCAGAGGAGAGCTATGGGCAGGGAGTGGGCCCTTTAAATCCTAAGCTCCACCTTTGCTTAGAGGGTCTTTGGGGAGTATAAAAGGGGGTGCAGTTCCTCTCTGCTCCAGAAAACCACCTGTGGCTCCTGCCCTCTGGCCCCCAGCCCTGGCCTCCCTCCCTCCCGACGCCGGCCACCCCCGCCTGCATGCCATGCAGCTGCCACCTTTCGACATGTGGAGGGACTACTTCAACCTGAGCCAGGTGGTGCTGGCGCTGATCCAGAGTCGGGGGCAAAGGCCCGAGGCCCAAGAGATTGGGGTGCCGAGACTTGGGCCCCAGCTGGGGCAGGACCAGGGGCAGGGAGGGCCGGGGGCCAGCGGAGGCCTGGCAGCCCTGTGTAACTTCTGCAAACACAATGGAGAGTCTCGCCATGTCTACTCCTCACACCAGCTGAAGACCCCGGAGGGCGTGGTGGTGTGCCCCATCCTGCGACACTACGTGTGTCCCCTGTGCGGGGCCACCGGTGGCCAGGCCCACACGCTCAAGTACTGCCCGCTCAATGGTGGCCAGCAGTCTCTCTACCGCCGAACGGGGCGCAATTCGGCCGGACGCAAGGTCAAGCGCTGAGGATCGCGAGGTGCCACCCCCCCGCCCCCCGCGTCCCTCACCTTCCTGGCTCAGACCCTCCCAAGTCCCTGGACTCTCCCCCCGGACTCACCCAGCCCTTTGGGACTTCTGGTCCTCAGAACGCCAGCCCTGATGGCTCTGGAAACAGTGGAGGCTGCTGGGCAGCCCGGACCTGTGACCTCTCTGCCCGTGGTTTCTGTCCTGATCGTGTCTGAGGAGATATGGCGGGACAGGACCTCCGCACCGGGGACCACATCGCCCTGTGGCTCCTTCTAGGGTACAGTTCATGGATCGTAGACCTTTGGGACCTGCTAGTGACACATGGATCTTCAGCCCTTTTGGGGCCTGCCCGTTTGACTTCTCAGTCCTGGGGTTCCATTCCTTGTGGAATTCTTGGATCCTGGGACCGACAGGATCCCCCCTCCCCCACCCCGTGCTCTCCCAGGCCAGCTCTCAGAGTTTGGAAAGAGTGGAACAAGCCTGGCTTGGATCTCCAGCCCAAGACCTTCAGGATGGGATTCTAACTGGAGACCAGCCGCGTCTGCTTCTTCAGCCACCTGCAGACCCACCGTTTTCATCATGGACCGTGCTGGATGGTTCCTTCCCTGCCCTCTGCAGCCCATCCATCAGGAGCTGGGGCAGGGAGGGGACACACTGGAGGGGCACCAAGTCTCCACAGGCTTATGTGGGGTAGAGAGCTTTGGGGTGAGCCGACAGGCTCCAGCTCTCTCTGGTTGCTTCCCGTCGTTCACCGCGCCTCGGCCCCCGACCGCAAACCACCGTGGGTGCTTTAGTCCAGCGAGAGGGGTCCGTCCGCCACCTCCCGCGAGACCCCCCAAATCAATCATGATAGTTTGCTAAAGGTGGTTTCTCTCTCTCTCTCTCTCTCTCTCTCTCTCTCTCTTTTCCATCCTCTAACAGTTAAGTCAACAAACCTCCGACAGTAAAGGGTTTTTGGTGCCCGGATGGGAATGGCAACTGCCTAGCTTTTATTTTAAGGGGCAAAGAAGGGCCCCAGTCAGATTTTAAGTTGTTTTTGGCTCAGGGCTGGGGCCCACGTGTTGCGTTGTGGTAAATAAAGAGCTCTTCTGGTTATCTTTGAAATCGCTGTCTGTTTCTGTCTTCTCACCTGGCCCCACCCCCGAGGGGGGGGCGGGCGGGGGGTGGGTGGGGAGCACCCCCTCCCGCACGCATTTGTCCCAACAGATGGGAAGTGGGAGGGGGAGCGGGACGGAGTCCTGAGTGCCTCTCAAGGCGTGCCCCTCCCACACACACACACACACATCCTGACACAGCGCACCTGTGGACTGGTCCCCAAGTCCCAGCTTCCGTCCTGACCCCAGATTCCCGACCCTCGTCCCTCTGGCCCTTTGAGAGGGTGTCCCTCTGGCTCTGTTAGACTGCAGGTCTCCTGGGACTAGCTTTCTGGTAGGTCTTAAACTTCGGGCACCCAGATCTCATTGGAGAGGTGATGAAGAGTAAGGTCCCTAGCCCAGGGAAGCACAAAACGTTGCATGTGACATCAGAGTTTTTTTTATCCCATCGTTCCACACAGGTATTTCTTGTGCATCTGCTTTGTGCCAGGCCCCGTTCTAGGCGTTGGTGTGTACGGTGGTAAGCGAAGCAGGCAAGACCCCTGCCCTCGTGGAGCTGACAGTCTAGTGGGGAGGGGGGTTCGGTGACAATACATGTATGACGTCAGGCGGGTGACAAGTGCTAGAAAGGAAAAGAAAGCAGGGGAAAGGGATGGAGAGCGAAGGGGAAGGAGGCCGTTTTATCCACGGTGGTCAGGGACGGCCTTTCTGTGGAGGCGACATCTGAGCAGACTCCAAATGAAATGAGGGAAGCAAAGAATATCTGGGGAAAGGGCATTGCAGGCAGAGGGGACAGCGAGTTCAAAGGCCCTGAGGTGGGACCGAATCCCGTGTATTGCAGAACAGGGAGGGGTGGGCAGAGGGGTCAGACTCTTGCAAACCCTGGTGAGAATGTGACCTTCGCGGTGCATTCTCAGACTTGGAAACCTACCCTGGACTCTCCTCACACATACACTAGGCACACAGAGAACCAAAGACCCCAGTTAGGGACCTCTGCTCCCCGGTCCTCTTCCAAAAACGCAGCTGCGCCATGACGGGGACCCGCGAGGTAAGCCAAACAGTAGAAAAAAAAGGTTATGTCCCAACCCCAGAACTGTGGTGTGCAGCTGCGGTGTTGAACCCTGCACAGGGGTGCCCTGGAGTTAGGCCTGAATGAAGGCGGGGTGGGGGGCGGGGTGGCTGCATCAGGCAAGAAGCTGACAGCCTCTCAAATGGGGTGACAGAGGAGAGTTTAATAGTTTAATAAAGGGACCGGACTCTGGCAAAATGTAGGTGGCAGCTTTGGAACGCAACCAGGAGCAGTACGCTCAGAACTGGAAAGAATTAAGGCAGGCGGAGGGACGCCCTAGAGACCCGGAGAAGGGAAGATGTTGGGGTCACCTGGAGTGCATAAGATACAAGATGCCTGAGGCGCAGTGTCCAGGAGGCTGCTGGACACCTGGGCCGTAGAGGAGAGGGCTAGAGATGGACAATTAACAGTCAGCAAGATTCGGTTGGGTTTTTTAATGAATTAAGTCATTTATTCGACAGAAGATTAAGTGGCGGGGTAGCTGGAGGGAGCTGAGGACACTACAGGAGCCGAGGGCACACTGCCCTGACCATAAGCTCCTCAGCACGTCAGAGCCACACTGCTCCGTACACCTCTGCTGACGGCTCCCTACCTGCAGCCTGCTCATGAGCTCCAGACCAAATGTAGACCCAACGCCCCACTCAGCCCACACTCTCGTTGGAGCCACAGCATCCTGGCTGCCTCCCCCAGATGCCCAAGGAAATAGAGACGTGTAGGTGACACCCAGGTGTCTGGCTCAGGTCCCGGTTGCAGATACCGGGTCAGTTAGGATGTGGACAGTGCGAGGTGCTCAGTGGGTATTATGGCTTGAGCTGTGTCCTCCCCATAAAGAGATGTGGGCTTCAGAACATGACCTTATTTGGAAACGGGGTTATCGGAGATGTCCTTAGCTAAGGTGAGGTCATGCTGGAGCAGGGTGGGTCCTTAATCCAACGTGAATGGTGTCCTTATAAGAAGAGGAGAGAGATGCAGAGGGAGGACAGCTACGGGAAGACAGAGGCAGAGGTTGGAGTGATGCCACCACTGTCCAAGGGAAGCCCGGGGCTGCCAGAAACCGGAAGAGGCGAGGAAGCATCCTCCTCCAGAACCTCTGAGGGAGTGCGGCACTGCCCACAGCCTGATTTCAGATCGCTAGCCTTCAGAAGGACGGTGAGAGAATGCATCTCTGTTGCTTTAGCCGCCCAGTGTGTGGTGTTGCTCTGGCAGTCCTTGGAAATGAACATGCTAGGCATCCAGGGGGGTCTGGGCTGAGAGGGGAGTGGGGTCTAGACCAGGTGTAGAGCTGATGAAAAGGCTGGAGCCAGGGAGCCATGGGCACACGTGAGGCGTATAGAGTTCTGTAGGTGCCGCCGTGTTGAGATGGGGCGCAGGAGGGTCGGCCATGCTCCCGGCACCTCCCCCATCGCCTGCGGGTCCCTCCCATGAATCCAGAGACAAGGGAGCCAGGCCAATGGAGAACACGCAGGCTGAGGAGGGCCAGAATGGGCCTGGAGGGCAACTGGAGACTTTTGCTTGGGGGGGGGGGGCCTTGTGCACCTACTCAGCATTCTAGAACAGAACAGAGGGGGAGACAGAGACCGGACATCCCGCAGAGAAGCACGGGCTTAAGCTTCCCTCCATCGACACTTTGGGCTTAGGAGGGGGAGGGGCAGTTCTAGGCCCACTTAGAACTGGGGAAGAAAAGTAGAGCCATTAAAGAATTCTCATTATGCCCTGAAGCATGCAGGCCTAAGGCTGAATTCCTGAACCCCATATTCCCGCCGCAATCATGGCCATCCTCCCATTTTGTGGGGCTCAGAAATTGGATTCGTGCACCCGTCGGGGTCCAGGGGTCCTGGTGAGTTGTGGTTATAGGTTAAAGGTGATTTCCAAAGTTGACCAGAATCTAGGCTGTTTGGGAGAATTTTACACAAACCAGAGGGAAAGGTAGCTCCATTAACTAAAGTCTGTTTTTATTGATCGATCGATTGATTTTAGGCGAGGCAACCCTTGGTTGACCTCACAGATTGCAAGGACCTTGTCAGCTTACAATCCCTTATTGCTTAATTTTTATTCCTACAGCACCTGGTCTTCCTAGGTGGTCTCCCATCCAAGTACTAACCAGGCCCGACCCTGCTTGGCTTCCAAGATCACACGGGATCAGGCAAAGTCTCTTTGTGTTTAATCCACACTGAGCACGCTGAGAGAGCACTTTTAGGTTTAGCTCTTTAGATCTGTCCCTTTTGTCTCCTCCCTTCCTCCCTCCCTCCCTTCTTTCTTTCAGTCCTTCTAACAATGCAAACCTCGCTCCCAGACTCCGCTCTCGTATACAACTACCTACCACATATCCACTTGGATGTCTCATCGCCTCCAAAACGGAATTGCACATCCCCTCAGGAAATCCTGTGAGCTCTACCCTCAAAATATATCCAGGATCTGCTTATTTATTGATTACGTCTGTGGTTGCGATGCTCCGTTTGATAACGTCAGCGTGGCGAGGCTATTATTAAATATGGTCCCCAGCTATTCAAACACGAACCTCGGTGTTGCCGTGAAGGTATTTTGTAGATGTGACTGAAGTCAATACTTGGTTGACTTTAAGTACGATGACCCTAGACAATCTGGGAGGGCCTGACTCAGTGAGTTGGAAGAGTTTACAGAACAGAGCTGACACTTTCCTCCCCTAGACTCAGTTCCTTTTGTGGCAACACACAAGGACAAATTCACTTCACGTTATGATCTTCGAAACAAAAGTTCACAAAAGAAGAGTCTTAGTAAAACTAACGAGGCAATTATTACATGGCAAGAACTGATCGAATACATAGTGACCTAGTGAAGACTCCTGACACTCCAATGAGGTAGATGCTAGGGTTAAGCCTCATTTTACAGAGAGGAAAGCCAAGGCCCAGATAGGTGAAGTGACCTGTCCAAGGTTATAGAACAAGTAAGTGGGCGATTTTGAACCCAGACGCTCTGGCTCCAGAGTGAAGCAGTTTCCGCTATCCTGTGATGTGTCTCCACAACCTCGGAAAAGACACACCTGAAGCAAAGGTTCCTAGGAGCAAGAATTACCTAACCACGTACAACGTATTCTGATGTTTTCCTATTCTGTTTTGTTTAATGCTGGTCGCAACCCACTAAGTATTTTTCTGGACCCACTAATAGGTCAGGACCCACAGTTTGGAAAGCATGCCTTAGAACACCTTCCTAATTCGCCCTCATCCCAGGTGCCTTGCCCTTTGACCTCCTGCACCCTGTCTCAACACACCGCCACCTACAGAACTCCACACACCTCACCTCTGCCCCTGATGCCTGGACCCTGTCGCCTTTTAGGGAACACGGTGAGACCTCGTATAAACCCAGCCCTGGTAAATGTCAGCTTGCCACCCATTCTGCACCTGCTCCTGCTCAGAAAAATATGGCCAGGAAAAAAAAAACAAAACAAAACGCACAGCCACGGGCACTCATGTCACTTTGATTTCACACCCAATGATTGGTTCTATGTGTCCACCTTTCCCTGGCTAGTTCACGCTTCCTCCTCTCTCTCTCCCCTAACCTCGGCACCTCCCTCTCACCCCTGACTCCGCTTCCTACTCTACTGAGACAACATAAGGAACCAGAAGAGAATGGTCATGTGTTCTTGACACCACATCTCACCCCCTGCCTGGCTCCATGCCCATATGCTCCCTCCCGCCATTCACTGTGGCCGAACAGTCCATGCCCCTTAGACCACCTTCCACTTGGGCGCCGGATCCCACTCGCCGTGCCTGCTCGAGGACATTGCTCCGGCAATTGTCCTCTCCCTCCTCTGCAGCATCCATTTCCCCCCTTCTAGATCATTCCCACTGGCACACAACGTGCCGTTACATCTCCCATGTGAAATAAACCTCTCGAGATCCCACATCCCCTTCAGATACCATCCTATTCCTGTGCTACAAAGGATCACCTACACTGGCTCTGAGCCCTCTCTTGAACCCACCCAGTCAAGCTACTGCCCCCAACAAACCACCAAAGTGGCCCTTTTCAAGATTACTGGTGACTTCCACTTCGCTAGCCCCCATGGTCAGTTCTGTCATCAGACTCGGCTTTCAGGCAGCATTTGGCATCGCTGACCCCTCTTGTGCCCTTCACGGCGGTGGACAGCCCTCAATTTCCTGGTGCTTCACTGACTGCTTCTCCCCAGCCTCTGTGGCTGGCCCCAGCCCTCTGCACAGAGTGCCTGAGCCTCAAGCCGTGGACTGCTTGTCTATCTACACTTGCTCCCTTGCTAATCTCTCCCAGTCTTAAAGACTTACATGTCATTTATCCACTGGCAACTCCTAAATTCCTATCTCAAGACTGAACCTCTCCCCTGGAGTTGAAGTTGAGACTCAAATATCCAACTGCCTACCTGACACTTGTATTTGGGTGACTACTCGGCCTCTCGAGTCTGGACAAACTCGAACTCTTGATCTTGCAGCCCTGCACATCTTTGCTTCTGACAGCTCCATCCTTCCCATTACTCCAGCCAAAGACACTAAAGTCATCCTTGACTTCTCTTTTTCTCTCACGTCCTATACCCAGTTCCATTTCACCTCGGGAACCATTTCACCTCACCTTGGGGACTGCCACCCTGGTTGGAGCCTGGTTGGAGTCCTTCCTCTGAGCAGGGCCCTGTCACGGTTCTCATCTCATGTAAGGGCCAAAGTCCTTACAGTGACCCACCAGATCCTGCACTATCAGACTCCACCATGCTCACCTCCTGGCTCTCTCCATCCCCACTGGCCTCCTAAATGCTCTGGGAACGAAATAGGCACAGTGCTGCCCTTGGCTGAACTTGCTCCCTAACTTGCTTCACCTCTCTACTCAAATGTCACCTTCTTAGGGAGGTCTCCCCTAACCACTTATTTTAAAATTGCGCGCGCGCGCGCGCGCACACACACACACACACACACACACACACACCCATACTGTCCAACCCCTTTTCCTACTTCCATTTCCTTCATAATACTTACCACCTTCTCACATATATCTTATTTATTTCGCTAATTGTCTGATTCCTCTAAGTAAAAAGTGAGCTCCATGAAGGAATAGATTTTTGTCTTCTGTATTAACTGCACCTGGAATTGAGTAAGAGCCCAATAAACATTTGTCGACTACACGAAGCACCGCTGGTTGAATGACCTTGAGCATTCCTGCAAGATTCTAAACTCGGCCCGACTTAACTCCATCGTCCTGCCTCCCAGCTCACCCAACCCGTGCTCTAGATTCATTTCTGCCTCCTCGCATTTGCTTAAAGTCATGCCTGGGCCAGGATCACCCTCCGCACTCAAGAGGCTCTCACTCAGATGTCCCTCTCCGCGCCTCGTGACGAAAATGTGCACCGATAGCCCCCCAGGCATGGTTGGAAGGCTGATGGGTTGCCATGGTTACCGCAACCGCCAGGGGAGGAATATCCCCAGGTGCCCCGCCCCTACGGGTAAAAGGTGGTTAGCAGATCCGGAGCAGCCCCGTGCAAGGACAGGTAT
This sequence comes from Pteropus vampyrus, assembly GCF_000151845.1. NCBI lineage: Eukaryota > Metazoa > Chordata > Mammalia > Chiroptera > Pteropodidae > Pteropus > Pteropus vampyrus. The sequence goes on from NW_011888919.1 coordinate 893,418, forward strand.
AAGGGGGCGACAACCCAGTTTTCTTCCACGCCCCCACCCCGCCCACGCAATTGTCATGGAAACGAAGCGCTTCCCTCCAGCGCCACCTCCCTCCCGTGTCTCCAAGAGCAAAAGGCACAAATCGTTAGAGGGCTGGGCGGGCTGAAAGACTCTTCGAAAAGCGGTGGTGCCGCTCGGTCCCAGCGCTCTCTGCACCCCTCCTGCCTCTTCTAAGGAGCGCTACGCCTGCGCGAGGTACGAGTCCCGGGAAGCGCGGCTCGCGGGACGCGAGGGGCGCGCATGCGCGCGATCCAGTTGCGCGCGTGCGCCGTTATGGCATCTGGAGACCGCAGCCCGCTCGCGGAGCCCGAGGAGGGCGATTCTGCGCTTGCGCCATAGGAGGGGCGTGAAGCTCCGGCGGTAAGGGCGTAGGGGACCGAGTGGCCCTGGGTACGCCTGCGCCATGGCTCTCCCGGCGGCCGGAGGCGGGGTCCAGAGCGGGGGGAGGGAAAGAGGCGGGGGGGTAGGGAAGAGGCCGCAGAAGCCCGAGCCTTGACCGACGGGCAGGCGGGGGCTGCGGCGGCGCCGGTGAGTGACCCGCGGCCCGACTCGGTCCCCACCCTCCGCGACCCTCACTCTTCTAGGAGTCCCACATAGCCTCCGTTGGCCCCTCCTAATCTCAGACCCCCATTAACCCCAGAGCTCCCCTTAATTCCTGGCAATCCCCAGAGCCCCCACAATCCCCGCAGACCCTACCCTAATCCCTAACATTTTATCGTCCCAGCTACTTCAGTGTCCTGGGAGTCGCCAGCTCACCATTATTCCTCTACATCCCCTCCGAGGACCCCTTCTCATAACGAACGATCTTACAGACGTCCCATTGCCCCGAAACCCCCAGAGCGCTCCTCTGCCCCAGATCCCCCCTTCTCGCTGTATCTCCCCTTCAGCACCCCCTCACCCCCATCACCCCCGTGCTTCTTCGACCATCGAGACACCCCCATTCTCCTTCCATTTCCCGTTCTCCTATGTCCCCATTCTCCTCTAACTTCTGCAGACACCCCCTCTTCCGCTTTTCCTCATTTCCCTCCACCCGTTCAAACCCTCCCCCAATTTCCATCGACTCCTCGGCGTGGCACTTTGCGCCGCACAGGGCACGAGAGACGCGCTCAACGGGTGTCAGCTATAATTAGGCACTCCGACTGCCCCCCGCGGCCCGTCGTCCGGGACCGCCCTCAGCCCCCACCCCTGGCCCCCGGGGACCTAGGAGCCGGTGTCGCGGCGGCCGGGGTGGGGCGGGCGGCGCGGGGACGCCGATCCCCCGCCAGCGCCGTGCGCCCTGTGCCCGCAGCCCCGGCGCCCCCCATGCGCCAGGCGGCCGGACGGCGGCGTCGGGGGGCGCCATGGCCTCGGCGGCGGCGGGCGAAGCGGAAGAGACCACCCGGCTGCGCAAGCCGCGCTTCTCCTTCGAAGAGAACCAGATCCTGATCCGGGAGGTGCGCGCCCACTACCCGCAGCTCTATGGCGCGCAGAGCCGTCGGGTGAGCGTGGCCGAGCGGCGGCGTGTGTGGGACGGCATCGCCGCCAAGATCAACGGCATCACCAGCTGGAAGCGCACTGGCCAGGAGGTGCAGAAGCGCTGGAACGACTTCAAGCGCCGCACCAAGGAGAAGCTGGCCCGGGTGCCGCACTCCACGCAGGGCGCCGGACCTGCCGCCGAGGACGCCTTATCCGCCGAGGAGGAGACCATTTTTGCCATCCTCGGGCCGGGCGTGGCGGGGCCAGGAGCAGGTGCAGGGGCTGAGCAGCCCCCCGCAGCCACCGCCTCACAGCCGCCTGCCCCAAGCGCCTGTGCCCAACGCTATGTGTTGTCCGAGGACCGCAGGGAAGACCGACGGGCAGGTGAGTTCCTTCACCATCACCTTAGCAAGAGTCACAGAGTGTGCTGTGTGCCAGGCACGGGTCCAAGTCCTTCATGTGGCTCATCAGAGTCTCACCACAACCCTGTGACGTGGGTACTGTTTTTATCCCCATTTTAAACTTGGGGAAACTGAGGCTCAGAAAAGTGAAATGACTTGTGTCGGGCCCCACGGCTAGTGACTGTCAGAGTCAGGAAAGGAACCTGGATGTACACGGCCTGGCCCCAGAGTCCACACCTCACTCAGCGTTTCATTGAACGTCATGTTGGCTCGTGACTCTGGGGGCAGACGGGGCTCCAATCACAACTTTGCCAGTCGGCTGTATCAATTTTGGGTGAGTTACTGCAGGTCAGTTTCTGTATCTGTTAAATGGGGATAAAAAGTAGTCCCCACCTCAAAGGGTTACTGTGAAGATTAAATAAACTAATAGGCAGAAACTGCTTTGTACGTGGCCTCCTGAACTGAACATTCATTGTTGGCTTTTGGTATACTTGCCAACGCTGTGAGGTACAAACTATTTCACCATTTAATAAATCAGAGATTCGGAGGTTTGGTAACTTTCCCAAGGTCATGCCCCAAGTAGAGGAGGTATGAAGAGCTGGGTACGAGACTTCCCACTTAGTCTTGACTCTGGATTATTTCTTTTACAGCTATTCCCCAGGCATCTTCCTTGTGCTGGGCAATGTTGGGGACACAGTGGTGACTGAGACATCTTCAGCCCTGCTCTCCTGGGGCTTACAGTCCAGTGGGGGAACAGACCCATGCATAGACAATGATGACTCAGAGTGGGCAGGGCTGGGCTATAGGAGTCCAGGGGGGCACCTGATCCAGGCTGGGAGGTCAAGGGGGGCTTCCTGGAGGAGGAAACATTAGGGCTGAGATACACTGAAGATAGAGTTGAGAAAGTGTTCCTGGTAGACAGAACAGCATGCGCAGTGGCTTAAAGGCAAGAAAGCTTGGCCAGTTTAGGAATCTGAAGTTTCTCAGTTGGGAGCGGTGAGGGGGGAGTTGACAGACTGAAGAAAGGAAATTTTTTGAGATGAGGTTTGAGAGGTCGGCTTCGGGATCATGTGAGTAAGAGAGGTTTATTCACCCGCCCAAGGTCACACAGCAAGTAAGTCGTAGAGTTGAAACTGGAATACAGGTTGTGTCCAACTCACAGTCCACTTAACTACTGGGCTGGATTGTCCGGCAATAACAACAATTGATATTGACTGAGAGTTAATGAGAATTAGATCACACATTCAGCTTGTAAGTGAAGGTCAGACTTTGGACTTTATCTTGAGGGCATTTGGGAGTCATGAAAATATCTTAAGCAGGAGAGAGACACAATCACCTGGGACCCTTGTTCTCAGTGTGAGTCAAACCTCAGTGTTTCTGTGAAACGGCTCCATTGAACCAGAGTAGTCGTGGCGAACTTATTTTTCAAAAGCTGTATAACCCCTTTATTCCTTCATTCAGCCAACAGATATTCATTGAGCACCTGTTCTGAGGCAGGCACTGTTGTAGACGCTGGGAATACTGTGTAGAAAAAGACAATCTCCCTTTCCTTATGGAGCTGACATTCTGGTTATGAGAGACAGACTACAAACAAGTAACTCGAAACACATCTTACGCAGGAGGGGATAAGAACTAAGAAAAACGTTAAGAGGATAGCGAGCAATGGAAGGAGGGCTGCCTAGACAGAGTAGTAAGGCAGGGCTTCAGCGAAGAGGTAAAATCTGAGCAGAGACCTGAATGGAGAGATTGAGCCGGGTGGATATCTGGGAATAAGCCCTCCAGCTAGCGGAAGCAGCACATGCAAAGGCCCTGAGGCACACATGTACTTGAAGCCACCTTGATTAGAATCTCACGTAGAGATTACCCACCCTGTAAAACAAAAGAGAAACCCATCTAATTGAGGGACTGGAAAACAGAGCCTGGGGAGCCTGAGGTGTCTTCCTTGACAGTGGAGGGAGAGCTAAGGACCATTTCTTTCTGACCTAATGTTTGAAAGAACAATAGGAAAACAACATTGAGAATTTTCTGTGTGCCGGACACTGGCCTAAGCCCTGTGCCCTGGTGATCCAGTGACTCCCTGTAGTGGCTCCCAGGAGATGTTCTGTTATTGTGTCCCTTAGTCCTGTACTCTCACACATACCCATTTACAGCTGGGGAAACTGAGGCCCAAGGGTTGTAAATAAATATGACTTTCACTCCTGTGAGCCCTGCACATGTGAAGGCTGGGCCACTTTCTGTTGCCCCTTTTACTTGGTAGACAAAAAACTGTATTTCCAAGTGGCTGTAATTCTAGTACCCCTTGTGAGTAAAACTCGCCACCCTGAGTGAGGCCCACAGACCCTGCCCGAGGCTGGTTAAAAGCACGGGCTCTGGAGCCTGCCTACGTTAAAATCCTTCTACCATTCGCCAGCTCTGTGATGCCTCCCTGGGCCTCAAGCCCCCTTCCCTGTAGGATGGGGTGATAATGATAGCACTCACCCCAGAGAATGGCTGAGAGGATTCTGAAAAAAATGTAGGAGAGCTTAGCCGCTTTGCCCAGGGCCTGGCCTGGAAAGTGTCCAGCGACTGGTTAGCTATGGTCATTGTCTGTCTCCCAGCGCAGGGAGTCCGGACCCCCAGCATGCAAGACTGGAGGTGGCCGGCTGATTTCGAAAGAAGAGCAAGGAGCTCTGACATGACCTAGGAGCAGAGAGACAGGCTTCCTTGAGGAAGCAACAGTGGACAGCTCAGATGTTCAGTATCTGACAGGGGCGATGCTGGGGGTGGGGGCCGATCCCGGTGGAGGGAGCTGCCTGTACACTGGCCCCGAGGCGAGGATGAAGGCTAAAAGTGGGCAGAGAGAGGCCGGACTGTCCCCTGTAGGTGCTGGGGAGCTGGGGGAGTGTTGCCGCAAGGTCCTGCGGCCTGGCGGCCCAATCAGCGCTGACTCCCTGGAAGCCACAGTTCTCTTCTTATCGTTAAAGGGAAAAAAAAAATTGTGCTGGATGTTGTTGTAAGTGCTCGGTTAACAGCGGCGAGTAAAACAAAGCCCTGCCTGATGGAGCTGGCAACGCACAGAGAGCGATCCCATGCCACGGGGAGATAAGTGCGATAAAAAGAAATCGTGCAGGGTTAGGGGAGAAAAGGACAAGGATAGAAGCTACTTTAGATGGAGGGGGATCGAGCAGAGGCCTGGGTTGGTGAGGGAGGGAGCCAGGCAAGTGTCTGGGGAAAGACCTTTCCAAGCCAAGGGGATGGCCAGTGCAAAGGCCCTGAGGCAGGCGTGGGCTGCTGTGTTTGAGGGCCAACAAGAAGGCCAAGGTGGTGGAGCCAGGTGAGCAAGATGAAGTGAGACGGGAGGGAGATGAAGTCGGGGAGGCAGTCTTGATTGCCCAGATGAAGTCGGGGAGGCAGATGGTGCAGAACCTTGGGGTCCTTGAGGACTTTGCATTTTTTTCGGATGCGGTAAGAGCCACAGGCAGGCTCTAGGCGGAGAAAGGCGACATCTGACTTGCATTTTTAAACCTCTTTATTGAGCTAGAATTCCCATACCGTTCAACCTGCCCATTTCAAGTCTACAGTTCGGTGGCTTTTAGCGTATTCAGAGTTGGGTAATCGTTGTTACCGTCAATTTCAGATCATTTTCATCACTCCAAGAAGAAGCCCCTTATGTCTTAGGCATCGCTCTGCCCTCATCCCCCCAATTTCCGCCCAGCCCTGGGCAACCAACCACCACCTACTTTCTATCTCTGTAGATTTGCCTGTTTTGGACATTTCATATAAATGTTGACCGGCTTCTTTCCTGTAGCATAACTGACGTGTATTTTAGTTTGGACCCTTGAGGCCCTGGTAGAAAAACAAATTGTAAGGGGCAGGGGTGGAAGCAGGGAGCCCAGTGGGGAGGCAACTGCCATCGTCCAGGTAGGAGATGCTCGTTGGACCACTGTGGGGCCGTGGAGGTGGACAGAGAGGTTGGATGTTGAATTACTTTGGAGACAGAGCCGATGGTATTTGTACATGGATGGGGTCTTGGGAGATAAAAAGAAAGTTTTTGGCCTGAGCCTCTGGAAGGATGGAGCCGACATCAGCCAAGATGGGGGCGGCTGAGGGAGGAGAAGGTTGGGGAGCACCAGGAGCTCAGCTCTGGGCAAGTGAGTTTGAGGTGTCATTAGATGATCAAGGGGCTCTGCTGAGTACACAGCTAGCTGGAGGGAGAGGTTCAGGCTGGGCCTAGAAATCTGGGAGCTGCTGCCTGGGGACTGTGTTCAAGTTCACAAGCATGAATGAGATAAATCCCAGGTGAGAGGAGACAGGATGCCCAGCAGGCTTGGGGTTGAACTGGCACAGACCAGAGCTAAGACTGAAATCCTGCCATCACGGTAGGGGACAGACCCTACTCCCAGCCTCGAGAAGTCCCTGCTACTGCTCCAGCCACAGCACCTCTCTCCCAGGCCCCACAGATCTCCCCAGGGTCCAGCAGTGAGGCCTGAGAGGTGTAAGGGCAGCTGAGTATCCAGACGGTTCAGAGTCTTCTAGAACATTGGCTTTGCCTGGCTCAGCTGGGGACCCCCAGGACCCTGTCTGTTTTCACTAAGGATGGCCTGGGCTACCAGGTTATCATTAAAATATATTGATTCTCTTCTCCGGGTATGAAGGCTTCTGTTGCAAGGCATGGTCTGACTTAAGTTTTAAAAGGATGGCGCTGGGGCGGAGGCGGGCGGGAGGTGGACGAGGGGAATCGAGACAGCATTGCGGGGTCCCACTCACCTTACTTACATCTCTCTGTCCACAGATACACCAGCCCACAGCAAGGGGGGCTCCAGCAGCCCGGAGCCCTGGGCCCGGCCCTCCTGCAACCCCCAGGAAAGGGGCTGCCCACCACCAAAGGAGCGTGAGTCTTCGCCCCCGCCGGCCCTGCAGACCGTCCAGCTGCCCCGCCTGGCCTTGTCTCCACCACCCCCAGCCCCTCCACCTCCACCACCCCAGCAGGTCCAAGTGGCACCCTCGCCCCCCAGTCCCCTACCCCCTTCACTGCCTCCGCCCATGCCCTCGGCCTCAGACTCCTCCCTGGACTTCCTGCGGGCGCAGCAGGAGACTGCCAACGCCATCCGGGAGCTGGCCGGCACCCTGCGACAGGGACTGACCAAACTGAGCGAGGCCCTCAGCGCCTTGCTGCCCCTTCTGCCGGGAACCCCAGTCGACCCGCTGCCCCCACCTCTGCCCCCACCCCCGCCCCCACCCCTCAGGCCCGTCCTGCCCCCGCCCACCCCCAAGGTGGAGATCACCCCAGAGCCCGTGTCTGTGGTGGCTGCTGTGGTGGATCGGGCTATGGTGGCAGCCAGGGGGGTGATCATCGCCCCTAGGAGTGAGGACGGGGCCCCCCGGCCATCCCCAGCCCCAGTTCCTCCCCATGACTCCCCCCCACACAAGAGGAGGAAAGGTTTTCCTACACGGAAGAGGCGGGGGCGGTGGAAATCTCCGTGAAGTCTGCCATGGGGTTCCAGCTTGTCTACTCGTCCGCCTGCACCTCCTCTCCCAGCTTCGCTCAGTGGAGGGGGGCCACGCACCTTCCCCACGCCAGCCGCACCCTGGCTCCCTGCTGCAGGGGCACGAGCACCCCATGCCCTCTACTAGTTAGTGCCTGATTCGTGGGGGGCCTTCTGGATGGGCCCCCCAGCCCTCTCTCCAGCACAGCGCTGTCTGCCTGGCTGCCTCCCTTAACCCTGACCTCTAAGCCATCAATTTTACGTTATTTATTATCACCCTCTGTGGGTTGCAGAGGGGACCTTGCAGGTCTGCACACAGCCCCTTCCCTAACCACTCCTGGTCTTGACTTGAAGAGAATCGACCTGTGGGGACTCCTTACCTCCCCAGCCCAGACTTTGGAGGGAGTTGGGGTTGTGAGTCAAATCAGAGTGTGGATGACTGTGAGGGTTCAGCCATCTGCACCCCGGGGGAGAGGGGGCGCGTTCTTGCCGGGGAGGTATCCGGGGGCCCTCTGCCTCCTGTCGCAGCCTCCGACCCCCAGAGCTCAACCCCTCCTTTCTCCTCAGTGGTGACAAGATATCAATAAACTTATTTTTAATACAATTACTCGGGGTTCTGGCTGAGACAGGCCTGAGATTCCAGCACCCACACCTGCCCCACCCCTCCAAGGGCAGGTGACACCCCCTCGTAGTTGGAGGCTGGTGGTTTTCTAGTCAATTTTTGTTCTTAAAGCCATCATGTCAGTGTTCAAATCTTATTCCTACTTACTCATCCTTCAGATACCACTGAAATGTCATCTCCAGGAAAACATCTTGGATTCCCTCCCCAGACTAGGATTCTTAGATTTTTTTTCTGTGTCTTGTGGTTCTTTTCCATAATGTCCCCAAATGAAGAAGTGCCTTTGTCTGTTTAAGGCATGTTTCCTCCATAGTTCACGAAGGCAGGAACTGGCTCGCTTACTCTCACACCTGCTGTAGAACCTGGAGCCAGATGGATGACCACCACCCCGGACTCAGACCTGGCTCCGCCCCTGGTGCTGCCCTATCCGGCTGTGTGACCATGGGTCTCCGTTTTCCTCATCTGTAAAGTGGGCATCTTGGTAGTTTAAGAGTCTTATTTCCTGCAACTAGATTCTGTTTATCTTTCAGGTCTCGGCTCAAATATCACCTCCTCAGGAAAGCCTTTCCTGATACTCCCATCCCCACCCTCGCCAGCAGTTATTAAAAATGCAGTTAAATAATCATTTGAGTAAATTTAAGTCGAACATCTGCCTCCATCACCAGCCTGAGGGCAAGGCCTGAGCCAATCTCAGTCTCTGCTGTGTCCTCAGCATCGCCCAACATTAAAGAGGGGTTGAATATTTGAAATAATTAAAAACAAAAACTTCCATTTATGGTGCTTCATTTCTGGGCAGGCACCAGGCTTAGCATTTACATGCATATTAACCTGAAGGTACCTAGTGGAAAGCAGAATCTAGGAGTCCATTTTTTTTCCTGGTAAGTTAAGGAACATGCCTTAAATGTCAGGGGTCAGCCTGTGGCCGGAACTCTTCACTCCCACTAGTGTTTACTAAAGAATGGCCCAAAGGTCATTTTCAGTGATAGACGGATGGCCTTTTTAATAGTTCCATGTAGTTTTAACTTATTTTCTAAAAATGTAGCTAGTAAATAAAACTCATGATTATGCACATCATGTAGCTTAGGATGAGGCAAAAGTAGGTAAGTTTTTTTCACAGGAGTCAATTTCTCCCCAAAAAGTTAATAACAGGTGGGTAACAAAATCAGGGGCTACGGTTGCTGTGGGGTGGGGGGGAAGTAAGCGGCCCCTGATTAGTTTGAAAAACACTAATAAATGCAACTCTTGACAAGATAAATATCAACATGGGCCAAGACTTAGCAGGGAAGAGGCTGATGTGGGTTAGAACTTGGAGACCCGTCTTCCCGCCCCAGCCCTCACACCTTCCGCTTAGCACTGACCGCGACGCGGGAAGTAAAAAACATGAGGGTCCCCAGAGCCTGCTTGGGCCTATTAGGTACTAAGCACCCAAGGCTGGAGAAAGGTGGTCTGGCGCCTGCTCTCCCCCAGAAACTACCCCCCTCAGCTGTTGCCATCTCCGGCCTCCTTCCCTTTCCCCAGACTAGAAAGGGGGAGGATCCCCTCAACTCCGTGCTCCAAAAACATGGAAAGAGACCCTATCAATTGACCGGCCTGGGGGGCCGGGAGTAGGACGGGCAGCGGGAACCGGGAAGGCCTCCCCCAACCACACAGCGGAAGTGCGTCAGTTTGTCCGCTCCGCAGAGTATTTTGGGAATTGTAGTGAGGTTAGGGGGCGGAGACACTGACAGCGTAACCCTTTGGACACCAGAGCGCGCCCGCAGAGCTAGAACAGAGTTGCAGGGCGCTCGACTGCTCCCTTTAGCAGATGAGGCAACTGAGGCACACGCCTGGCCTAGGGGCCTTCAGTACTCTCTTGTTCTCCAGCTATTGCTGGCCCGGGTCAGAGTTTTGATACTGAAAGCTCTGGGCGAGACGAAGTGCCAAGTGGACAACCCCACCGCCACCACCAAATTGCCGGCTTCCACCCGTAAACCATCCAATCAGGGCCCCTCCGCCCCGCCCCAGGAGCGGCTGCCTTCCTCACGGGTCATTGGCCTACCTTTGATGGGCGGGAAACTGCGCCTCAGAGAGGGCAAGACTTTTGCCGAAAGCTGCACAGCAAGTCGGAGCAGAAACTGGACGCCCGGAAGCCCGTCCGCTCCCTACCATTTGAATCCGTGGTAGCTCTGACCGTTCGTATCGCACCCCCGCCCCCCAACCCTTGTGCTCGAACTCCTCGGAGCGCGCCGAACTCCCTGCCTTTGGATGCGCGGTAGAGAAGCAGCGAGTTCCCCACAGTCCCCACCCCGGCGGCCTGCGGTCTCCTTTAAGAACCGACCCCAGCGGGACTACGTTTCCCAGAAGGCTTTGCCGGCGCGTTATGTAACTTTCCCTGCGAAGCGGCCTCTGGGGCAGAAGGAGGTGGAGACGGCGGCGGCCGTTGCAGCGGCGGCGGCGGCGGCGGGAGCGGCGGGAGCCCGAGGCGGCGGCGCCCGCGGCCCATCGCGGGGCCCGAGCTGTGCGCCTCGGCCCGAAGCCTGGACCGGGCGGGGTCGCCGACGTACCTCTGCCTGCCCTTTCAAGGAGGCGGGAGTGAGGAAAAAGGCTTAGGGCCCAGGGGGCGGGGAAGGGGGGCCGGGCCTGGATCCGCGGGGAGGCCGAGCCAAAGGCCTGATCGTGGCTCGAGCCGTCCGGGGGACACGAATCGAACGCTGACCGCGCGGATCGAACGTCGGCGGCGGGTGGAACGCGGTGCTTGACGGCGCGTGGGCCATGGCGTCTGTGCAGGCGTCCCGCCGCCAGTGGTGCTACCTGTGCGACCTGCCCAAGATGCCATGGGCCATGGTGTGGGACTTCAGCGAGGCCGTGTGTCGCGGCTGCGTGAACTTTGAGGGCGCGGATCGCATCGAGCTGCTCATAGACGCTGCCCGCCAGCTCAAGCGCAGCCACGTGCTCCCCGAGGGCCGCTCGCCGGGGCCCCCGGCCCTCAAGCACCCGACCACCAAGGACCTGGCTGCGGCAGCCGCACAGGGGCCCCAGCTGCCTCCTCCGCAAGCACAGCCCCAGCCGTCCGGGACTGGCGGTGGCGTCTCCGGCCAGGACCGCTATGACAGGGCCACATCATCCGGCCGCCTCCCCCTGCCCTCGCCCGCCCTCGAGTACACCCTGGGGTCCCGCCTGGCCAATGGGCTGGGCCGTGAGGACGCCGTGGCGGAGGGGGCGCGAAGGGCCTTACTTGGCTCCATGCCCGGCTTGGTGCCCCCCGGGCTGCTGGCAGCTGCGGTGTCTGGCCTGGGAAGCCGAGGACTGACGCTGGCACCCGGTTTGAGTCCTGCCCGTCCAATCTTCGGCTCCGATTTCGAGAAGGAGAAGCAGCAGAGGAATGCGGACTGTCTGGCAGAACTGAACGAAGCCATGCGGGGCAGAGCAGAGGAGTGGCACGGGCGCCCCAAAGCAGTGCGGGAACAGCTGCTGGCCCTGTCTGCCTGCGCCCCCTTCAATGTCCGCTTCAAGAAGGATCACGGGCTGGTGGGGAGGGTATTCGCCTTCGATGCTACAGCCCGCCCGCCGGGCTACGAGTTTGAGCTGAAGCTCTTCACCGAATATCCCTGTGGTTCTGGCAACGTGTACGCAGGAGTCCTGGCGGTGGCCCGCCAGATGTTTCATGATGCTCTGCGGGAGCCTGGCAAGGCCCTGGCCTCGTCGGGCTTCAAGTACCTCGAATATGAACGCCGGCACGGCTCTGGGGAATGGCGCCAGCTGGGGGAGCTGCTAACCGATGGTGTCCGCAGCTTCCGTGAGCCAGCCCCCGCCGAGGCCCTGCCTCAGCAGTACCCAGAGCCAGCTCCGGCAGCTCTGTGTGGCCCACCCCCGCGAGCCCCATCCCGCAACTTGGCACCCACTGCGCGCCGTCGCAAGGCATCCCCTGAGCCTGAGGGCGAGGCGGCTGGTAAGATGACCACCGAGGAGCAGCAGCAGCAGCAGCAGCAGCAGCAGCAGCGACACTGGGTGGCACCCGGTGGTCCGTACTCCGCTGAGACCCCTGGTGTCCCCTCACCCATCGCTGCCTTGAAGAATGTGGCGGAGGCCCTGGGCCACTCTCCCAAAGACCCTGGGGGCGGTGGAGGCCCTGGACGTGGTGGGGGTGCCAGCCCAGCAGCCTCCTCCACGGCCCAGCCTGCAACCCAGCATCGCCTAGTGGCCCGCAACGGTGAGGCCGAAGTCAGCCCCACCGCGGGGGCGGAAGCTGTTAGCGGAGGTGGTAGCGGCACGGGGGCAACCCCTGGGGCCCCCCTGTGCTGTACCCTATGCCGGGAGCGGCTGGAAGACACCCACTTCGTCCAGTGCCCCTCGGTGCCCGGACACAAGTTCTGCTTTCCCTGCTCACGAGAGTTCATCAAGGCGCAGGGCCCCGCTGGCGAGGTGTACTGCCCCAGTGGAGACAAGTGCCCGCTGGTGGGCTCCTCTGTCCCCTGGGCCTTCATGCAGGGCGAGATCGCCACCATCCTTGCTGGAGACATCAAGGTTAAGAAAGAACGGGACCCCTAGGCCACCACTGCCACCATTCTACTGTCCCCTGCCCCCTTGCCACCCACCGCTGCTGCGGATAAATTATTCCCTTTCCCACCCAACCCAATGCCACCCCCACCTGTGTACATACTCCCTTCCTCATCCCAGTTGGGTCCCCCAGGGTAGATGCATTGAGGGTGGGGGGAGAAAGCTCGTGGCTTCTGTCCGAGGGGGCGTTTGGGGTCCCTTGACCCCTCCGATTTCCCTCTCCCCTCCTTAGCTTGGCTTGCTGCTGCTCGTAGTTGGGGGAGAGGTGCCCCCCTCCTCCTTCAGAAGGGGCCTCCTGGAAATTTCGCTCTTTATAAATGAAGCAAAAGCATTTTATTGCCCCCCGCCTCCTGCCCCCTTTTCTTCCGTCAATAAACCGAAAGATGGGTTTTTTTTTTCTTTCTTGGTCCCTTAGTTGTGTGAGATGCTGCGCCCCCTTTGGGACGGAACTGGTCCTGCGGGGGGAGGACATTGCCTTCTGTCCTCCAGGTGGCGCTCTTCATTCAGGCGTGCCTGCTGCTTGTCTTTACAAACGCTGGCCATGGTCAAACGTTCTAACCATCGGCCCGTTTTCCAGATGACAGAACTGAGGCTCAGAGACGGGATGGCTCTTGCATGGGAGCCATAGCCAAGCTCGGGAGTTAGGTTTCCTGTATGGTTCGTCCCCTGTATCTACCCAAAGTGTCGGGAGGACTCGACGCCCATGAGGGGAGGGAAGAGGCATTAGGTTTTCTAGAAGGGACGGGTAGTGAATGCTCGCTGGGCGGACAGAATTAGGCTAGATTGCTAAAGGGGCTGCCCTGTGGAAGGAGATTTACCTCCGTGGGGTACACTAACGGGCCTCGTTAATAATGGCGGCTGCCTCTGGCCTCAATTGTGCCCGAGAGTGCGAGAGGCGACATTTGAAAAACCTGAACTGGGCTCATCGCGCCCTTCTCCGGAGACCGGCCTCAGCGGCGGCCATCCTAGAACACCGTGACTGGCAGGGTAAAAGGCACTCCCCCAGCGGCCTCCTCTGATGTGCGAGGCCCAGTCCTGCACCTGTCCCGGTGGGCTGATCATTAACCAGGACTTCCTGCTCGCTGACGTCACGGGGCGGGGCCTGAGCGGGCTGCAGCAAAACAGGGGTTAACGGGAGGGGGGTGGCCCCAGGAGCCGAGCCCTCACCCGGGTGGCCTCCTCTGCGACCCTGAAGTGGCGATTCTCGGGAGGAGGAATGCCGGGCGCAAAGGCCAGCGGATGAGCAGAGACGGGGATGATAACTCTGCCACCACACAGCACTGTCATACAGCTCTGGGGCCCAAGGTTGCCCCAGGTCTCGGAAGCCAGATGTCACGTCAGCTAAATCCGGAAGACTAACGTCCTGCCCCATTCTCTTGGTCACCCAGGTGTCCCACCCACACATCCTGCAGACCCACATGTCCCAACGCCCAAATATTAGAAACTCCAGGGGTTTTTGTCCTCCGCATGTGGAGTTCTTAAACTTCCAGTTCTTAGATTGAGGGGTCCCATCCCCTCCCCCAGCCATCAGCTCTCAGGTGTTCAGTTACCCCTGGCACTGCCAGCCTGGGCTCTGGGCAGGGCTGGGAAAACCACCCCTGATTAAATACACCACGCGATAAGCCTGGGGGAAGAGAGATGACGCTGGATGGAGCGCCCTGCCTGTACTCCCCTCCTGGGCGATCTGTGGCCTCCCCTGGCCCAGCTCTGCAGACCCAAGTGCTGGATAGCTCCCCCTCCCCCATCCTTAGAGCTAGAGGCTTCCAAACAGCAGGGCCGATGGGGGCTAAAGAACTGTGGAGGACACCTGGTCCTTTAAGAACAGCTGGTGGGTGGGTGGGTGGGGGGCAGGGGAGTCACCCCCAGCCTGGCCGGTGTGTGTATTCTAGATAGAGGTTGGGTTAACCATTAACAGAGCAGAAGACCTGACCTGCGTGGGTGTGGGGGGGCTGGATCAGTCCCCCTCCCCCCAGCTCCAGGGTGGGTCCAGAGAGAAGGGGTTCGGGATTTATTTGGGGATTAGTAAGGAGGTGAAGAGGCTTGGAGAAAGAGACAGACACAAGAGCAATCTAGGGAAAGATGAGAGACAGCAGAAGCGTGGAGGGAATTATAGAGACCAGCTTACTGAAAGAGAGCAGACAGAAACTTAGAGAGACAAGGAGAGGTCCAGAGACCTTCTGAGATAAAGGAGACGAGGTAGAAACAGAGAGACAGACGTTCGGACAGTGGAGAGATATCCAGATATCATAGAAACAGGAGGGGAATAAAGAGCAAATGAAAGAGAGACAGACAGACTGAAATCAGGGAAAGATACGGGTTTGAACTAGAGAGTTGAGACATCTTCAAACTCAAAAGTTCTATGAGGCAGAGGGAGAGAACGGAACTCCATGAAGAAGGACAAAGCTCCATCTGTCTTGGTCCCTTGGGCCCTACAATAAGGCCTGGCTCACTTCTACTCCTCCTCCAGGTCTCAGCTCAGCTGCCACCTCCTCCAGGAAGCCCTCCTTGACTCCCAGGCTGCATCAGGTGCCATTTCTGGGCTCTCACGGACCCTGCACTCCCCTGTGCCAGCTCTGCACATTCTAGATCATCATCGTCTGGAAACTGGACTGTCAGCCTCATAAGGCCAGGGCCAGGGGCCGTCTCAATCGCCATCGTGTCCCCAGCATCACCCAGCACAGGGCTAATTTAAAGGCTAGATAGATTAATGGGGCTACTTCCCCCTAACAAATGTCTATTCAGCATCCACTGTGTGACAAGCACTGCAGTAGGTGCTGTGGATACAGCAGAGAACAGAATGAAGCCCCCATCCTCATGGAGCTGACATTCAGGCGAGACATAACAGACAGACCCATAAAGTGTGACAACCACGGAGCGTTAAGTCCTAAGAAGGAAGGAAGGGAAGGAGATAGAGAATGGTGGAGGCTGGTGTTTTAAAGAGGCGGGCAAGGAAAAGGCTCACTGAGGAGAAGGCACTGAGAGCGGGAGGAGGCGAGGGAACGAGTTAGGGGAAATCTGGGGGGACCCGCACGTGCAAAGGCCCTGAGGCGGGAGCCTGCTTGGTTTGTTCCAGAAGCAGCCAGGTGGCCAGTGCGGCAACGGCAAGGGTGAGTCATAAAAATGAGGGGAGAGGGATAGGAAGGGAGCATCAGGGGCCCCATAGGCCATGGTAAGGACCTTGGATTTTGTTTTCATGGGGACAGGTAAAGGGTTTCAAGAAGCGAGTAAAGCAAATGAGATAGACATGGCAGAGAATCGGCTGGGATGGGCTGCATCTCATTAACTACGTGTCCTGGGCTCAACAGACGACCTCGCACACATGCCCAATGACGGTCTGCGCACAAGTGAATAAGACCCAGACCAAAAGAGAAAGAGTCAGAATGACATTAGATGGATGGATAGCCTCCCAGGGACAAGCCAGGTAGGACCCGGGGACACCCAGGGACAGCAGACGCAGACAGACAGTAGCCCATTCCTTTTGGAGCCCTCCCCACCCGGAAAGCTTCTCTGGAGCTGGAAAAATCCCCCAGGCCCCCCTGCCCGCCTCGCCCGTGGCATGCCCACTCACACCTCAGGCAGAGGAAGCTGGCAGGCCCCACAGGAACCTTTCTGTGCGGGGGGAGTGGAGGCGGGCAGGCGGCAGGGACGAAGGGAGAGGAGTGGCGGGCGGGCAGGCAGCGGGCAGCGGCTACACAAAGGCCCCAGTGTCTGCCCTCCTGCCCCCGGGTACAGAAATAAATAATATGTACATATACCTTTATATATATACCAGCGGGCTGGGGGCGGGAGGCTGGGGGCCATATACTTCTCTAAGGGCCTGGACATGGCAGAGGTCTGCTCCTGTGGGGGCTGGGGGCTTAGAGACACATAAAGATAGTGACCATGACTGAGAGGGACACAGTGACAGAAGAAAGAGAAACTTACAAAGTGCGTGTGTGTGTGTGTGTGTGTGTGTGTGTGTGTGTGAGAGAGAGAGAGAGAGAGAGTGTGTGTGTGAGAGAGAGAGAGAGAGAGAGAGAGAGAGAGAAAGAGAGTCCCAGAGTTAGAAACTGGCAGAGAGTAGGCTGACTCAAGTGGAGACAGATCAGAAAAACAGAGAAATCAAACTTCACTGAGAAAAGACAAAAAGTTAGAGGTAGAGGGACAGCGACAGAATGATGACAAGGGTCATTCTAGAAAAGGGCGAAGCCACAGAGAAACTGTGGCGAGAGGTAGGGACAGAAAGAAACAGAAAGACCAGCAGACGCCCAGAGAGGCACACGCACACAGAGAAGCAGACAGCCAGACAGACAGACAGACAGACAGACAGACAGGGCCGGACCAAGGCTGGGACTTGAGGAGGC
The DNA here is from genome assembly GCF_000151845.1 of Pteropus vampyrus. Taxonomy (NCBI): domain Eukaryota; kingdom Metazoa; phylum Chordata; class Mammalia; order Chiroptera; family Pteropodidae; genus Pteropus; species Pteropus vampyrus. Next base: position 910,276 of record NW_011888919.1, read on the forward strand.
TGGGGGGAGGGTCTGGGCACATCTCCAGTTTGGGGGCACTGCCCGTGGGCTCTGGTGCAGACCAGTCCGGGGCAGGCTGAGGGACAAGGGCGGAGGTGAGGGAGGTGGCCCTTGGGTTCCGGATCTTGGTGTTTACCTGGGGCAGGCACCGCAAACAGGCGCCCAGCCTGGCCCATGGCAGGAGAGGGTGGGATGGGCTGGGCCCCAGCTCTGGCACCAGTGGGCCCGACACGCCCACCTGTGGCCTGGGTGGTGAGTAACACGGTGACACCTGGGTAGATGGTGACACATAGGAGGACAGACACAGTGACACACAGAGACAGATATAGGCAGACCCAGAGTGTCAGAGACATAAACAGACTCAAAGAACCCAGTGACAAAGACACACTGTAACAGACACAGTGACAGGCACACAGAGTAACAGACAGCAGGACACAATGATGGGCAAACATATTCTTAGGCACAGAGACACCGCAACAAAATACAAACAGTGACAGAGGACACAGTGGCAGACACACAGAAGACAATGACAGAACAGTAACACACATGCATATACAGTGTCACAAACACAGCAACACCTACAGAAACCCGGCGACAGACAGTGACACAGAGACATACAGGCGTGAGCGCACAAGTAACCAGAGACGCATCGCAGAGTGAACACCTAAGCCCGCAGACACCATGACACTTACACACCGACATGAGAATGCATGTATGATACCCGGTGACATACTGACGCGGACACGCACATATGCACTCTTAAACTGCCCAGACTGGTGGCTTCTGGAGTGCCACCCCCCATAGCAGGTTGTGGCTGGAGTGGGTTGTGAGAAGGCTGGGGACCCCAGGGCCCTGCCGTGCTGCTATTGACCCTCCCAGGCTCCAGAACGGCTCAGCCCTCAAGGGCGCTGACTTGGGCCAGACCGCCTGAGCTCAAGTCCTAGCTCCCAAACTCACTGCCATCTGGGTGGTCTAGGGCAAATCATTCACCTCTTCATGCCTCTGTGTCGCCTATAATAAAAAGGGGGGGGGCGGAGAGGATTCTGTCAGTCAATTCTGTAAGGTTTTCACACGTGGCAGGACATAGGCTAAGCCCTAGTAGCTATTATTTTCATCATCGTCATCATCATCATCATCTCCTGCCTTCTGATGCAGAAGGCCCTCTGCCCACCGAAGGGACCCTGCCCTGGCCCTCTGTTTCCCCACCCATGGACCCCTCCCTTGGACCATGTCACCTCAGGTCCACAAACTGTGTTCAGGTCCATCTGTTCCCAGCCCAGGCTTCTGTATCCCCATGGCTATCCCTCCATCCCTGATTCCTGGCGTCCTCCTGTCTGTCCACGCGTCCCACGTCTGACCGTGGTACTTTTCCACACTGGACATCGGCCGGCTGTCCCTGGGGTGGGGGTCACACCTGCCCACGCCAGCCGAGATGGTGGCCACCAGACACCCTGACGGATGGCCCCACCCTCCCCCAGGACCCTACGACAACACCCGCCCCTCCGGCCACCTGAGGTCCCCACTGGGGCGGCCTGAGGCCCGAGCCTGGGGACAGGAAGCCCCAGGCCTGGCCGCCCTGAAAGCCTCTTTCAGCCTGGGCCTCCTCCCGCTGCCACCGACTCCTCCTGCGGAATAATATTTGGGCTGTTGGCCGGGGGGGTGGGGGCCAGATCCGGAGGCCGCCTGGGAGAAGCCAGAAACCGCAGGGCTTCCTGCCTTGGGCCGGCCGACTCCGGGAGAGACCCCCAGGCCCGAGGGAGGGGGGCGGGCGCCCGGGGAGACTGAGGGCCTTTCTCTCGGCCCCAGTTGTTTTTTCCAGGAACCAGGAGGAATTCCCCAGCCTGCCCAGGACAGCGAGGCTGGTGGGACGGCTGACAGGGAGCCAGCACGGCAGGGGGCGGGGGTGACACGCAGCCGGCAGGGCGGGCACAGTGACAGAAATAGAGGGCCCAGCCTGAGCGAGGTGGCAGGTAGAGGCGGAAACTCAGGGAGCTGGGAGAGGGAGAGCCGAGGAGGAGAGAGAGAGGCCAGAGATCCTAAGAAGGAGTGGGAGGAGGTGGACCCCAAGAGAGGAAGCGCCGGGGCCCCCTAGAGAAAAAGGGACAGAGACAGAGGCTCAGAGGAAGAAGGAGAGAATGTGAGGGAGCAGGGCAGACCATAGGAGCGACAAATGTAAGGAATGAATGAACATGTTAAAAAAACCAAGGGACAGAGACGGATAAAGGCATGAAGACAGGGCTAGGGACGGAGTGACAGAGATGACGCTAAGAGACGAAGAGAAAGGTGGACAGAAAACGGGGAGACATCGCACGCACACGCAAACGCACACGCACACACACACGTGGATAAACACAGCCTTTCACCTCCAATGACTAAACAGAATGAGTGAGTGATGGAGACCCAGCAACCAAGAAAGACAAATGCGAAACGAGGAAAAGACCATTTCGGACCCACCCGCCTGCCCCAGCCTGGAGGGGTGAACTTGGCCCAGTCCCTTCCCATCTGGGCCTCGCTTTCCACTCCGTGAAATGAGGGGCAGGAAGGATACAATGGCGTTTCCAAGACAGCCACGTCCTCCAAACATCTCAGCGACAGTCATTAGACTCACAGCCTAGAAAGAAACATGGAGGAACAGAGACACCCAAGCCCCAAGCCCAGAGGCCCCCAACAGTCCAAAGAGGACCCAGTTCCTTCCCACACATCTGCCTACAAAAGTGACAGACACACACCAGGACCAGCGGACCCTCCATACGACGGTGACAGGCACGCAGCAAAGACAGGCATCATACATGAACACAGGCAGACTTTCTTTCCAACATGGACAGATGCTAACACAGAGATACACGGGAAACACGCAACGACAAGCACGCCCACAACACCGACGTAGTCACACTCAGACTCGCTGAGACAATGGGTGTGCAGACGAACTGACGTGTGGAGACACGCACTGAACAGCGTGAGACCCACCCAGAGGGGCTCAGGCATGTAAGAGAACCCCATACACGCAAAGGCACACACACGAGTCTGACATCCTGAGGCGCCCACAATAAGCACACACTCAGAGTAGGTGCAGACAAACCCACACGATCAAAGCATAGGGACAAAAGGCAGCACCCTCTGGGACCTCAGTGGGCATACTGATTTCCTGTGACCCAGAGGCACGTGGGTACGTGTACACGCACGCGCATGCACGCACGCACGCACGCACGCACGACACAGTCTCCTTCGGGTAACACCTTGTTTGTCCCTCTCCTCCTCCCCAGCTTAACCAAAAACCGAGCAGCCCCTGGGCTCCCCGAGCCTCAGAGCTGGAGGTGTGTGTCTGGGGGCTGGGGGTGGGGAGCTGGCCTTGGTCACTGCACAGCCACCTCCCCCTGTTGCCCTGGCTCTACTGCTGCGGGGGCTGCTATCTGTGAGCAAACTGTCCTTGGGGTCAGGGACAGCAAAGAGCCAAAGGTCAGGTCAATGCCTCCCCTGGCCCCTCCCCCAGAGGCAGCCAGCTCTCGGGGACAGGAAGGAGAGGGGACAGGGGAGGGGAACAATTCGTGTGTTCGAGTTCCATAAGGCCCACCCACCAAGGAAGAGACATCCGTAAGAGGCAGAAACGATGCCTTTAATGTCCCAACACAGCTAGCACCCCACTTCCCAGGCGAGAACCAGACCTCGGCAGAAACTCCCCACGCCCCGACAGTGCTGTCCAGTTTCTCCTGGACCGGAGTGGGAAACGGGCTCCGGAGAAAACCCAAAATGTTCTCATCTCCATCCCTCACTCAACTCACACCGAAGAGACAACATGGCCAGCACAGGGGCTGTGGCGGCTGTCATGGTGCTGTCACTGGTTATGCCAGCCGGCCAAGATGGCGGCCGTCATAGCACCCAATGGGCAAAAAAAGGATGTTACGTGGGACGGTGGCCAGCTCAGCACCTACTATGCCAAGATGTCCACCAAAAAGAAGTGATCACAGCACCCAAGAAGCCAAAGAAGATGCAATTGAAACGGTATCACCATCACACCCAAAGCGTCAGCCAAGAGGATGTCCATCACGGTACCCAGGGGACCAGCCAGATGTCATCCCCAATGGCGGCCATCAGAGCACCCAAAGGATCAACCAATAGTATCAATCGACATGGTGGTCTTCGCAGTTCCCAGTGGGTCCACCGAGATGTCAACGGCAGTTACCACAGTACCCAATAGATCGACACGATGCCCACACAAGCGACAGTCGCCGCAGTTAAGTAATAGACCAACCAAGACGTTAACTGGAGGGGACAAGCAAAGTGACCAGGAGAAGCAGGCCCCAAGAGCCTGACGGTGCCAACTCCAGCCGTGCCCCACCCGCCACGGTCCCACCCCCCTGCTAGGACGCGTTGAGCAGAGAGCGGGAATAGAGGCCCTGGTAGTAGACCCCAGGCTCCCCACCCTCTGCCCCGTAGCCCCCAAACCCCACGTCCAGTTTGGGAGGCGCTGGTGTCTGTTCCGACATCAGGTTGTTGATGGAAAAGGGGTGGTTGAAGTTGTAGGGGGCATCGAGCTTCAGCTCCCCGGGGAGCTCCAGGCCAGCGAAATAGGGTGTGGAGGAAGGGGGCGAGCCACAGTCTAGCGCCCCCACGTCTTCCCCACCCTGGGCCTCGGGCTCGGGGGGCGGAGGCTGGGGCTGGGGCGGAGAGGTGACGGTGGCCGCGGGGGTGGCGGTCGAGGCGGCAGACCCCGCACTGGTCCTGGTGGCGGAGCTCCCGCCGGCCCCTTTCTTCACCTTCTCCTCCAGCTTGAAGCGCTTCTGGCGGCGCAGGTAGCAGCCGTTCTCAAACATGTTCCCGGAGCTGGGGTGCAGGGCCCAGTAGGAGCCCTTGCCGGGCTTGTCCGGGGAGCGCGCCACCTTGACAAAGCAGTCGTTGAAGGACAGCGAGTGGCGAATGGAGTTCTGCCAGCGCTGCTGGTTCTCCCGGTAGTAGGGGAAGAGGTCCATGATCCACTGGTAGATCTCGCTCAGCGTCAGCATCTTGCCCGGCGCCTGCTGGATGGCCATGGTGATGAGCGAGATGTAGGAGTATGGGGGCTTGGCGTGCGCCAGGGACCGCCGGTACCCTTTGGGCATCTCCTTCCCATGCGCCAGCCCGGGGCCTGGGCCCCCATACCCTGAGCCGCTGCCTCCACCGCCGCTGGCGCCCAGGCCTGGGAAGGTGGGGCCCAGGGGCGCTGTGGGGGCTGGGGGCGCCAGGGGTCCTGAGGGCAGTGGGGAGGCAGGGAGACCCCCGGGGGAGTAGGGAGAGCTCAGAGGGTTCAGGGTCATGTAGGAGTTGAGGGGGGCCATGGTGGGCACCGGCGTCACTGGAGCGTAAACCTGCATGGAGAGAAAGAGAGACGGGGAAGGGGTCAGTGGGTCCCCACTCGATGGCCAGCACGGGGTGGCTGGACCCTCTGTGTGTCCACCGGTCTGTCTTGCCTGCACTATGAGTCCCTTCCATCTTTACCTTCCTCTGTAGAGGGCCATCTTGAAGTCTTTCTCTCTTCCGCCTCCTCGTGTACCCCGCTCCCTGACCCCGTTCTCACCCCCTGTGCTCCCACACATTGGAGCTCATGCTTAAGTATAGCCCGGGACATCCTGGGGTGTCTCCAAAACCCTTTTAGGGTGTCCACAAGGTCAAAACTATTTTCATATGATGCCAAGATATGACTAGCCTTTCTCACTTTCTCTCTTGAGTGTACAGTGGAGATTTCCAGAGGCTGCATGATATGTGACAACTGAATGTAGAAGCATCTACAAGAATCCAGCTGTCTTCTATGGAACCGGAAGATTTGCAAAAAATGTGACGGTGCCTCTCCTCTAACTAAATGTTGCGAAATAAAGTTATTTTAAGAAAAATACATTATTACTAACAAATTATTGCTACTTTAAAACTAATTAACATATTTAAATTTTTTTCGCAGTTTTTCTTTCTCATGTGGTAACTACTGAGAGACATAACCCACATCAAGGAAAACTTGGGAGCCTCAATCATTTTTAAGAGTGTAAAGAGGTCCCAACATCCCCCCAATTGAGAACTGCTGATTGAGACCTAATCTACGTGTGTACTCTCGCACCATCGTTTAGGCTATAAAATGACAGTTTTCGATAGGTCAAAAATGTTTGCCAATCAGAAATCACATGTTTCAACCTCATATCATCTATTTATTATAGATCATCAAATAGAAGACATCACTATTCGTAAGCTGCAGTATTAAACATCGGTGAGAATGGAGAGAAACACTGTCAGTTATAATCCCTGACACCATCGGCTGTAAGAGCCGTTCCACTTTCATAAATGTTCAAATGCAGAAAAAAATACGCATCCATGAAATGCGGTGGACATCGCTGTGTCTCTAAGCAACCCTCCATAGACTCTTCCATCATTTCGACAGGGATTCATTGGCCACCTACTCTGCGCCAGGCACAGAGAGGTCCCTTTTCACCTCTACGACCGCACTATGGGGTGTGGTGTGGGGGGGGGGCGCTATTATGATGGCCATTTTACGGCTGAGCAAGCTGAGTCCCAGAGAGTTGGGGTCACACAGCAAGGAAGGGGCAGAATTGGGATTCTGAATCCAGGCGGCCTGGTTCCAGAATGGTGTCCTGATCACGCTATAAAGACAGTGATCAGGACAGACTGAAACGCCTGCCCGTGTGGAGCTGACATCCAGCAGGAAGTGAACAAAATTCAGAAAATAGGAAGCATGGTGGATGGTGATTTCTCTTTCTGTGTATTTACTCCTTTCATCCACTGTCTTCCATTCTCTCTCCTTCAATCCTCCATCTGCCAGGTTACACTGCTCCCTGCCCCCACCGGGGTCTCATCGCACTGTGGGTGCTGCTCTAGCCCTGGCTGGAGCCGCCTTTGCTATGAGGCGGTGGGTCCCATCTCATCCCCTATCACTGTGTCTGCAAATCTCGAGGTCCAGACAGAAAAGGAAATTGCCCGGGTTTCTCTGGAAGTCAGGGACAGGTGGCAACCAAGCCAGGTTTATGATCCAGTCCAGAAACTCTCTGCTCTTTCACGTATCTGTCCAGGTAGCAATTTCCTCCGAGGTGCCTGGGAATCTCCCTGTCGGCTCTGTGTATCTGTGCATCTCTCAGGACCCATGTTTATCTGTTCTCCTCTTGTCTTTCCCTTTCCCATTCTGCCTCTCCTCCCCACGCTCTCTCCCTTTACCTCTCCCTGTCTCTCTCTCTACCCCACACCTCTCCCCTTCAGTACACCTTTGTATCTATCTGCCTCCTTTCCTCAGTATCACCCTCTCCCCAAAAGTCTCACATGGAAATGGGAATCCCAGCCAGTCCCCTCCCCCATGCACCGGTCTCCTCCCTGGTTGGCTGGTTCTGCCCCCTCCCCAGATTAAGGGAAGATGGAGGGAGAAGGTGATGGATTTGGGAGGGGGGGGCGGATCTACAGAGAATTCCTAAATCCCTCTGCAACCTCCCCCCCACTTTTCCAACTCAGGCAGACTCTCTCGTATCACAGGAAGACGGACTGGGATCCCAGAGCCCCCCTTTTCTGGTTACCCACCCACCCGGAAGTCCTCCTTGAGGTCTGACCTCTAGCACTCCAGCTGCCCTAATCCACCCTAGGCTTTCCCACGCCCCGGGGCTGGGATGAACCCCCAGTGTCCGGGTCTGAGCCCTGAGCCGGATCTCCCTGCCAGGGCGGGGCTGAGATTGGGGGGAAAGCCCTCAGGGGACCTGCACCCCCATCCCAGGAGGCTGAAATTTCTCCTCTTTCATTTCCTTATTGTCTCCGGAGAAGGGTGTGACAGAGAGCAGGAGGGAGGCCGTGTGAAGCCAGAAGCCTAGTTCTAGTTCTAGTCCCAGTCTCTGCCCAGGACCTCAAACACCCCCCAACACTCCAGGAGTTCAGGCTTTCCATCTGTAAAATGGGGGAGCAGTTGGACTAGCTGATCTGTGAGAACCGAAAGGAACCCAGGATGATACCTTTCGATTTCCTTCCAGACAGGGAGCCAGCCTGGGGATGTCAACATCACCCGAGCAGTAGGACATGAAGGGCAAGAAGCAATTTGGGAGACCTCACGGTTCGCAGTTGCTGAGTGAATGCAAATGTTTCTCGACCCATTGTTCTCACCTAGGGGAGGCGGTAGGTCAGCCAATGTCAAGGCTGGGGAGACCCTCAGGCAGTATTTCCATCTCCAGTCTCCCACATGTCGACTCTTTCAAAATATGCCCCCAAATGCCGATCATCTCTAGGCTGTTCCTCAATGTATGAAACGATGTCCCCCGATCTTCAGACTGTGCCCCAAATAACTCCTCCATGCTAGACCCCCACAATTTACTTAAGATGTGTCCCTCCAAACACTGATTTGTAGTTGCTTCCCTTAAATCTCGTCCCTAGACTCTGAACTCTCCGGGGGTTCAGCTGGGATGCCCCCACCACCTGGGAACCTTCACTTCCAATCTGTTCTCTGCCTTCTGACACCTCCAGCCGCAGGTCTCCACTTCTCAGCTCTCCCAATCCCTTCCCTGGTCGGCCTGCCCCACCCCACGTGCACCTCACACCTCCAAAGCCCCAGGACTGGCCCCTCCCGGGCACCGTGCCAAGCCCTGAAGGCCTGGGGATCCAGGAGTCCCACCTTACAGTTTCACACCGAAGACCCACGGCTCTGGCACATGGGGGACCCTGTAACCCGCAGATCTGTCCCCTTGGAAAACTCAGCCATTCCAGACTCCCCCCCCACACACACACACACATACCGGAAGCCCACAGTCCCCTTCCAGGTTAGGAATTTAAGTATCCAGATCCCCATAACCCTCCAGCTAGGACTCTGAGCCCCTCTCCACTTGACAATGTTGCTATGGAGAGAGCGAGCTAAGTAGTCCTTGCAGCAAGGGGAATG
>NW_011888919.1:920181-929676 GCF_000151845.1 Pteropus vampyrus
CTCTAGTTGGAGCCCCCATTTGAGCCCGCACCCCGGTCCTCGCCCCCCATTTAAGCCCACACCCTGATTCCTGCCCCCCCACTTCTCGCTCCGCCATCCCCGAGGACACACCTCGCCCGCCTCCGGGTAGTAGCTCCACTCCGCCAGGTCATGGGCCTCCATCTTCACCGAGCCCAGCATCCCCCGGGCCTGCGCCCCCACCTGCCCCGGCTCCGGCCCGGGGGGGAACCGAGCGCTCCGGATCTTGCAGCCCGCACGGCCCGAGTTCCAACCGGCGCCCGCCCGTCCGACTGCCCAGGGTCCCAGCCGTCCCGGGCGCCGCGGGAGGCGGCCCACGCTTTATAGCCGGGACACCCCCCCCCCCCGCCCCGACGTCGCCCGCCCCGGGCTCCCTTCCCGCCTCCCCCTAGGCGTCGTGCTCGGACTGGGGCGCCCCCTGCGGGACTGCGAGGAGAGAGACCTCAGGCGCCGGGGGCCGCAGCCCGGGGACGCGAGAGCTAGAGATGGCTGAAGAGTGAGGGAGCTAGTGGTGGGCGACGCTGTTGATATTCAGGGCAGAACCCTGAGGCCCTCTAACCAGGGTGTTTCGTCATCTCGACAGGAGAGACGGAGAAGCCAGAGCCCGGCACGATCGCCGCGGAGGAAAGGTGCCTCGGAGTGCAGTGAACTCCGGAGGTCCAGATACGCCACTGTAAGGACCGGTAAGAGACCCTCGAAACGACATTCCGTTGGACGGACTGTAATACTGAAGCTTCCGACAGTTGGGAGTGCTCCGAGCTGTGTAAATGGTCTGGACCAAAGGTGGAGGACATCCGAACCTGTGCTCAAGACCCCACTAGGGCAACAGACCACCTCCAAGACCTAGAAGCTTCGCTACGCGTACTCTCCAGTCTCCCTAACACCAGCCGTCCAGGGACTGAGAACCACTGTGAACTCCATTTCCCAGAAGCCTCTGTCTCACTTCCCGTCCCGAGCCTCGGCCAAAGGACTACGCTTCCCAGAAGGCACCGCGCCCGGAGGCCGGAAACGAAGAGCTGCCCGGAGTAGTCTGGGGCAGGGCGGAAGGCCGCGGGCTGCGCGGGAGGCAGGGGCGGGGGGTTGGCCTGCTACGTGGACTCCATTTCCCGGCGACCATGCATGTGCGGCGCGTGCGCAGCGTCACGGCGGCGAGCGGAAGATGGCGGCGGCGGTGTTTGCGAAGAGGCGCTGCTGAGGGGGCGCGAGGGGGACGGAGGCCGGAGCCGCGGTGAGCGGGGCTGGCGTGGGGGCCCGGGGACCAAGGGAGGAAGAACCCTGAGGCGGCAGGGGCGCTGGCGGAGGGGTAGGGGCGCATTCGAGGAGAAAGGAGCAATGACGTTTGGGACCCCAGCTTCTTCCCCTCCTCTGGACCCTCCCGTGGCTCCCTGGTGCCCTCAGGGCAAAGTTCCAACGTGGCCCCCAAGGCGCGTCCGCCCCTCCGGCCTCAGCGCTGCCTCTGCTCATTCCTCCCTTCGAATAGCTGCACTGGCTTTCTCTAGTTCCTCAAACTGGCCATGCGCCTTCCGGCCTTAGGGTTTTTGCACACGCCGTCCCCTCTGCCCGCAGCATCCTTTCACCTTTTCTGCCCGGCTGACTCCCATTCATCTCTCGGGTCTCGGCCCCGACATCACTTCCTCTGCGAAGCCCTCCTTTCCTGCCATCCGTCCCTGAATCCGCCTATTAAACGCTCTCATAGGTCTCCGTTCCTATACTTCATGTCACGTGTAGTCTTATTTGTTATTGGACCTTTTGTTTGGTTGTTCGATTATGCCTGTCTCCGTGAGCTCCACGGGGGCAGGGACTAGGTGTGTGTTGTCACTGCTGTGTTCCCAGCACAGCGCCGGTCACACTGAAGATGCCCAGTTAATATTCGTTGAATGAATGGAAGATACTCCCGGAGCACGATCTGTGAGGGGAGTCGTCATGCCCCCAGGTGGGGGTGGGGCAATGGTACCCCATAAGGAGTACCCCGGAAGGGAAGGGGAAACTGATTGTTGATAAAAGCAAGACTGCGGACACCCCAAATGTTCTTTGATAGGAAGACTGGCAGAAAAAAAAAAAACCGAATAACATCCACATGATAAAATACTATGCAACTGTTAAAAGGAAGGAGGAGTCTCTATACACTGAGAGAATGGGCTTCGGCATATATTAAGCGAAAAGAAATGGAAAGGAAGACGGTTTTTATCACATGCTCCCTTTGTTTAAAAGAAAGGGAAGTATGTATACACGTTAAAAAATAAAAGCATAAAACAAAAGGTGGAAGAGGAAAGACATGGTAAAAAATGTTGGTGGATCTCAACATAACATCATGACAAAAAGGCTCATCATGTAAAGGTTCATTACGTTCTGATGAGGGTCGGCAGGATGCTGGTTGTTGGGAGGCGGTGTCCCTTGTCTTGCGTGAACAGACCTGTGGGGGAGAAGCAGTTGCTTTCAGAGAAGCAGTTTAGCACGATGGTGAGGAAGACAGATTCTGCAGCCATACTGCTAGGTCTTAAAAGCTGTAGGCCTTCTGTCAAGTTAACTTTCCCTCCCCAGCCTTCAAATGTCCTCATCTATAAAATGCAGATTAAAAATAGTGCCTACCTCAGTTTGTGCTGTCAGGTTTAAATAAGTTACGACGTGTATTAGAAATGTGCCCAGCATGTATTAAGTGTTCAGTAAATATTAGCTGTTATTTTTCAAGCATTCTAGGGCCAGAGGGAAGAGATACTAAGCCTAGTGTTTGGGAAAGCTCTTTGGCATTCACTCAACACATAATCATCAGGCACTTATTAGGTGCCAAGCACCTCTCCATACTGGAGAAATACAAAGTGAATACACATACAAATTTGCCCTCAGGGAGCTTACAGATAGGTAGTGTGTTGATGATGGTAAATGTGAAGAAAAATAAAGCAACGCAGATGGGGAGAGGAAATTCAAAATAGGGTGGTCAGGGATAACCTCACTGCCAAGATAGTTAAACTGATCCCAGAAGAAAATGAGGAGGGAGGGAGTTGTGTCAGTATTTGGGGAAAGAGTATTCCAGGCAGTAGGAAGAGAAACAGGTTTTGAGGAAGGGACATGATTGGCATATTCAGGGGACAACAAGGAGGCCAGAGCAGCTGGAGCAAAGAAGGCAGAGAGGTAAACGAGGGCAGAGGTAGAAGGGGTGAGTATATAGAAGGTCTTCTAGGCCCTGATGAGGACATTGCTTTCGACTCGAAGCCAAATGTGGGGATGACAGGCAGCGGGGAGACCAGGAAGGAGGCCGTTGGACAGTCGTTCATTCTGTAGACACCTGTCGAATAACTACTACGTGCAGAATATATGTTCCTCTTAAAAGATGCATCTTTTTCACCCTTCTCAAATGTTTGTTAACCGTTTGTGTAGTATCCTTCAAATCTTTTCCCATGCACGCAAAAATGGCAGCTGCACTTATATCAAGATTACTGTGTATATTAACTCACCTACTCAGGATAGTCCTCAGAGGTAGATGGTGTTGCCACCATGTTTCACAGAAAGGGAGAGCTGACTCGGGTCAGCCTGTGTGTACATACACAGACGACAGAAGTGGCTTGAATTGCACATATTCCGTGATCCAGCAGGCCGTTGTGGGCATCTTTATGACTATAATACACGGGTATCCAACAGATGTTTTCAACCGTTTCCCTCATCTTTCGCTTTTTGGTTGGTTCTTTCCGTTTTGTTTTGTTTTGTTTCGTTTTAACTTTAGCATTCATACATGGTTCCATTTCTTTTGTAAAAAGGGAACATACAGTAAACATTATCTTTCACCTTATTTATTTTCACCGACTATATGCTGGAGCTCAGTGTTTATCAGTATATATAGATTTGCCTCATTTCTCTTTTCCCCTTCCTCATTCCTTTTCCGTGTTGCATAGTATTTGATCATGTGACTGTATCATAGTTTTTCATCCAGTCTTCCTATTTGAGAACACTTGGGTTGCTAATAGTATTTTGCTATTATGAATAGTCCTGTGATTGATAGTCTTCTTATTTCAAAATCGTGCCAGTGTGATTTGGGGACAGAGGCCCAAAAGGCTCCCCTCCCCACCCCTTTTTTTGAAACAACTCCGTAGCAGTCCAGAAAAGGGCTGAGACATAATTTAACTAAGCCTTTTCAGATATATCGAGTCCTTACTGTGTGCAGGACTTTGCGACATCTTCCTCAGAGCTATGCTTTAAAGAGCTTGCTCTGGCGTCCAGTCCAGAGGACAGGCCAGAGGGAGAGACAGGACTCACTGAGGCCAGGGAGATGGCTGCCGCGTATTCATTTGCTCCGTCATTTGGCAGATGTTTGTGGTCAGTCTGCTACGTGTAAAGTACTGGAGATGAGGCTTGGTACTCCACTAGACGTCGGTCTCCACCAAACTACAACCTCTGTGTCACAGCCCGAGACAGACCTTGAAGTAGGAAGGGCCTTCAGAAGACCCAACAGGGACAGACAGGCTGGAAAAGAGAGTTGAGCCCTTTGTGGATAGTGGGATGAAGGTCTGGCCCACCCACAGGGCTTCATCTGTCTGTTTCTTCTCCAGGGAGTACTGGACAGCAGCCATGGCAGGCAGCAGTGGGGACAGCATCACTCGCCGGAGCGTGGCATCGCAGTTTTTCACACAAGAGGAGGGGCCGGGCATCGACGGCATGACCACCTCAGAGAGAGTGAGTATGGAGAGACGGGCTTGGAGCAGGGAGGGCCACAGCCCCCTCCAGGTGGCAGAGCCCAGGGAGTGCCAAGGGGGCTGGGCTGGCAAGGCTGGCACCATCACCTGCCTCTCTCTTGCCTTCCAGGTGGTGGATCTCCTGAACCAGGCAGCGCTGATCACCAATGATTCAAAGATCACAGTGCTCAAACAGGTGAGGGAGGGGGCACGGGAGCCTGTGAAAAAGAAAACACTGGTAGTCACTCTCGTGTCCCCCTTTAAGCACCTAGGATGAGCCTGCGGTGGTGCTCAGTGCTGTACAGGCATGCTCTCCCTCAATTCTCACAAAAGCTCTGTGAGGCAGCATAATTTCATCCCCTGAACCAGCCTAGGGGTGAGGAGTGACGGAGGGCTTTCTGGAAAAGGAGACACCTGAGCCGAGGCCTGGAGAATGAGGAGAGGGACTCGAGAAGAAGATACAGTAGCTTGTTCAGAGGCAGAAGGACATGGGAAATTGGAATAAGGGGAGCGTAGGTGTGTGTGGTTCAGAACTGGAGACAGGTGGAGGTCAGAGATTGGGGAGGGGTTCAGGTTCCCTGGGCAAGAACCCCAGTTCTGCTACCTGCTCATCGTGTGGACTTGGGTAGCTAACTTCACCTCAGCAATAGCGTGGGGACTGATGGGGTCTCCAACGTTGGTGGGGCATGGCCGTGAGGGCCATTCAAGCGCCTCGGGTTGGAGAAGCCCGGCCTGCGTAAGCGCTGCTGGGCTTTTATGAGAACGTCTGTGGGGAGGGCTTATTCCAAAGAGCCTGGCAAGTATAGGGACCTTGGGAAACGGGTTCCCACTGTCACAAATTGTAGCAGTGGCAATGGGGAGCGGAAGCAGAGGGAGAGGGGAGAATTGATGGACGAGCCTCAGGAAGGCAGGAGTCCGGTAGCTCGTCCCTCTTTGCTTCAGCCCCTTGCGTATCATGTACTCACTGTCCACCGGGACTCAAGCCTTGTGAGATCTTATTGAAGCCTCACGACAGCCCCAGGAGTTGGTATTTAAGATCCCCATTTTCAGAAGAGACTCAGGGAAAGCCATTTGCCCAGCCTGTGGTAGGGAGTGGCGGAGCCAGGTTTGAGCTGCTTTAGCCACCGCCTACCTCCATGCTCTTTTCCCCTGCACGCTCCTAGCCGCACCGATCGGACCCTATACACGTGTTTCTCCTCCCATCCCCAATCTCCCTCCAGGTCCAGGAACTGATCATCAACAAAGATCCCACACTACTAGACAACTTCCTGGATGTGAGTGGCTGATGGGAGAGCCAGGGCACGGGTATAGGGCGGGGGTGGATCCTTGTACAGCCCTGACCCACCTTCTCCCTGACCTTGACAGGAGATCATCGCTTTCCAAGTAGACAAATCGATTGAAGTACGCAAATTTGTCATCGGCTTCATCGAGGAGGCATGGTATGGGGTGGCACAGGGAGCCCCTGGCAGCACCCCCGGTGCAGTCGGCCTCTTCAGCTCCCGGCCGGGCCCTGCACGAGATCCCGCCCTCTTCTCCCCAGACCCATCCCCCATGCAGACTCCCCAGCAGATGTGTCATAAGGTCATCTGTTATTTCCGCTGCTTCTGCCCCACTTCACATCTACAGTGAGGACTGTTGGCTCTACCTTCAAAATGTAAACAGCATTTGACTATTTTCGGCCACTTCCCATGCTGTCATGCTGGTCGAAGCCGTCATTACTTCCTGCTTGGATGGCTTCGGTGGCTTTCTGTTGGGCTTCCCTGCTTCCACTCTCTATTTTGTTTAATTGAAATGATATTCACATAACAGAAAATTAACTGTTTTTAAGTGAACAATTCAGTGGCATTTAGCACATTCACAATCTGGTTCCAGAACATTTTTATCTCCCCCGCCAAAAGGAAACGCCATCCCCATCTCCTGCTTCCTTCGGCACATGGCAGCCAGAGCCACCCTGCCAAAATGTACACCCGACCTTGCCACACACTGCTCTGAGACGTCCACTGACCGCCGTCTCGCCTAGATGGGAACCCGAGCTCCTCCCCGTTCCGCCTGTCCTCCTGGCAGCCTCTCTGATCCTCACTCATGTCCCCTGGCTCCCTGGCCTCTTAGCTTGCTGTGCCTGCCGGGGACACTCACCTCCAGGGAGCCACCTGGCTTACTCCCTCTCTTTTCTCCGGTCTTCTTCCGAAGTCCCTCCTGGTCGTGCTAGTACAGCCCACGCCTCTCGCACCCCGTCTTCACTCCTCTTTATAGTGTTCTTGGAATTACCTTGTTGCTTCTCTGCCCCACAAAAACATAAGCTCCCGAGGGCAGGACTTCTCTGTATGGTGGGCCACTGTGCCCAAGTCCACATAGGAGGGGCTGAATACCTATCTCTTGAACAAGAATTTAATCATAATAGTAACCACATGGAACCTTTACCATGCATTGAATTAAATCCTGTCCTCAGTTGTCACTTGTGATCTTTACAGCAGCCTTTGGGATGGAGACTTTGTTTGCCTTCTTTGTAGAAAGGGAAACTGAGGCTCAGAATATGAAAGAGACTTGCTCAAGCTGAGACATTTGTTTATTAAACGTTTACTGTGTACTTTGTAACTGGGAGGAAATAAAATAGCCCCTACTTAGCGACATTTTCTAGTTGTCAGGCACCGTACTAAGCACTTTACCTACCTCGTTATTCTATCCTCAGAATAACATTATGCGTTAGTTGTTTGGCTTATTTAACTGAAGGCAAAACTGTGACTAGAGGGGAAGCGAGTTTCTTAAGGTCACACAGCCAGTAGGTGGCCGGCCTGGGATTCTAACCCATGTTAAATTTGGCCATTACTCAAATTCTCAGTATCTACCTTTTACTGGGAGAATTTGTGGTAAGTTTTCTGAGCTTCTAAAAAACTATTTGTTCAGCCGATAATGTATTATATGCCTGCTATGTGCCAGGCACTTGTGTTGGCCGTAGGAATATGACTGAGTAAAAACAGATTTTGTTCCGGCTTTCAGGTAACTGACGGTCGAGTTGTTTATCTTTTGACTAATTATCTTAATATTTAATTTCAGATTATAACATGCTGTGAAAACAATATTCATGCTCTGAGCTCTAGGTGTGGCCTTCTCGAATTTCTTTATTCATTGAACAAATATTTATTGAAGGCCTTTCATTCTTCAACAAAAAAATGGGACTCTGCTAGGACTCAGATCGAAAAGGGCCCCCCTTTCAGAGCCCTCAGATTTAGGTAAACAAATGAGTAAACAAAACTAGTGGTTACATCAAGTGAAGTGTTTTAAAGTAGTTATGGCTAACGAGTGCTTTCTATACTGCTCTAAGCACTTTACGTGTATTGTTGCAATTTTGGCAAGTTATGAGGTAGGTGCTGTTCTAAATGAGATGGTCGCCCCAACTCACACAGTTGTCTGGCTTTGCTGCCCCTGTGTGAGCAGCAACAGGACCCTACTAAAGCAGAAGAGTGGGGGCCGCATGAGCGATAGAGGGTTCAGAGGCAACTGTGGCCGGAGGTGCCAGTCTCAGCTTCCGGCAGAGCCAGCAAACAAGATAGGTGCGGTCCCTGACTTTGCCCACCCCCATTCCAGTCTCCTGACACTCCGACCCTGAGTCCCCTTCCCTCGTGGACCCCACGTTCCTTTCGTCTGCCCGGAGACCACCTTGACCTTGCCTTTCTTCCTCCATCCCCCAGCAAGCGAGACATTGAGTTACTGCTGAAACTGATCGCGAACCTCAACATGCTCTTGAGGGACGAGAACGTGAACGTGGTGAAGAAGGCCATCCTTACCATGACCCAGCTCTACAAGGTGGCCCTGCAGGTGCGCGCTCCCTGACCTGACAGGTCTCGTTTGTAGACTCTTCTGTCAGAGGTCAAAACCAGGGTCAGATCAGATTCTTTCAGGCAAGATGTGCTGTTGATCTTTGGGAAGGGACAACAGAGACATCTGATGTTGTCTAATGGGCAGCATTAGCCATTAACCTAAACTTGCATCCACTTATCCGTGCGTTTATGCATTCAGCAGACAGTCCCCGAGTACCTCCTCTGTGACCAGGGTGGACCAGGCCTGCCCTCGTGGTGCTCCTGGCCCAATGAGGGCAGACAGACCCTAACGAAAGTATCACAGAAATATTAATTGTGGACCGTAGTTACATGCTATAAGGTAAAGAACACACCATGGTGTGATGTTCCTTTAACAGTAATGAAAAAATGAATCCATTTAATCTCTGTCACCACCTCGTGAGGTCAGCATTATTCCTTTGTCTTAAGATTCGAGTCTTTATCACTGGGCTCTCACTGCGAACCTCTTGAGGACGTGACCACTGGGCCCTGTCCCCGGTATCACCTAGCACGGGGCCTCGGACAGGTTGTAACTCAGTAAATGTGTCCCAGGTAAAAGTATCCATCATCATTTATGGGTCTCTGGGGAGTGGTAGAGTTGGAAATCGATGTCTTGTCCCTGTTTCTCCATCTCCTTTCCTGCCTGGCCCACTCCCAGTGGATGGTGAAGTCACGGGTCATCAGTGAGCTCCAGGAGGCCTGTTGGGACATGGTGTCTGCCATGGCTGGGGACATCATTCTGCTGTTGGACTCTGACAACGATGGTGTCCGCACCCACGCCATCAAGTTTGTGGAAGGCCTCATTGTCACCTTGTCACCCCGCCTGGCTGACTCAGAGGTGCCCCGCCGCCAAGAGCACGACATCAGCCTGGACCGAATCCCTCGCGACCACCCCTACATCCAGTACAGTGAGTGCCGCCCGTCAGCTGGTGCCGTCTGTCTGTCATCGCACCAGCCCCCGTCCACTTCCTTCTCCC
>NW_011888919.1:931531-933634 GCF_000151845.1 Pteropus vampyrus
CTCTACTTTTGTGCGTGTAAGAAAACCAGAAAGTCTGGGGTTGCTGTGTGAGCGTGTGCAGATCATGGATCTGTCTCCATCGCTTGGTTCTTATTTTCTCCACGTTGGTTTCATTCTGCGTCTCTTTCTTTGGGGTGGCAAAGATGGCCCCCAATAGCTCCAGGCTTCCATTCTATCCACTTGGCAACCCCAGGGAAAGAGAGCGTCTCCTTCTCAGTCATTCCAGCAAAAGTTCAAGGGCTGGTGCCCATTGTTTCTGATTGGCCAAGAAGAGATTACAAGCCTATCTTTGAACCAATCACAGTGGCCAAGGGATTTCAGTGTTCTTACTGGCCCTGAGACTCTTGACCACTTGGACTGAGAATGGAGCCAGGGTGGTTCCCTCAAAGGAGAATGGGAGTGTTGTTGGCTGAGGAAGCTGGGAAGGACGCTGGGCAGGCACGACTACAGGCATCCTCTTTCTCTCTGGAGCAGAGGAGGCTCGTTCATCAAGGTGATTGTTAGACATTCAAAAGTCATCGTGGTGGCAGGGACCAACAATGAGCTGTTGTAGGAATTCAGTTGGGACATTCCGGAGGCGAAGGTGGTGATTGTAGTCATACTCGGGGGAGGGGAGCATGTTGGAATTTCCAGACCAGAGATGGGGGGACACTAGACTTTATGTTTAATACAAGGAAGGGTGAGTTTTCTCTTTGCGTTAAGGTTCTCTGATATGGAGAACGCTCAAGGGTTTTAAACAGAAGCTTTTACAACGGGTAGGCCACACATGAGGTCGGAAAGCGAAGAAACTTTTCTAGGGGACACCTATAGCCAGCTGGGCCTTGGGAAGTGAGACTAAGGCCTCCTGAGCTCTGTCCACAGCACGAAGCCCCTGTCTCTTTCCTCAGCCAACCTGCCCCCGACACTGGCCAAATCTCAGGTGAGCAGCGTACGCAAGAACCTCAAGTTGCACCTGTTGAGTGTGCTGAAGCACCCGGCCTCCTTGGAGTTCCAGGCCCAGATCACCACGCTGCTCGTGGACCTGGGCACACCTCAGGCCGAGATCGCCCGCAATATGCCCAGCAGCAAGGATGCCCGCAAGCGGCCCCGCGACGACTCAGATCCCACACTCAAGAAGATGAAGCTCGGTGAGCCGGGGAGTCGCGTCAGGCCTGACGGGAGAAGGGGGCGGCAGAGACTGATTGACAGGGTTTAATTATTTACATTAAGCTATGAGCTTCATTCATATAATATACTATTATATGTTACATTGTATGAATGTTACATAATAAGTGGTAACAAAATGAAATTATTAAAGTATAAATATTCTGTAAAGGATTATGAATTATTTAAGTTACACAGAAGGAATTGAATGAAAATAGTCTCCCTTTGATACCTCTCCCCATAATTAACCACTCCCCCAATGTTCACACTTAAACGTTTTCTTTCAGAAACGCCTCTTGCGTAGAGTCTTTCTTTTCTTCGTTTCGTGTATAAGTGGGTTTTCTTTCTGAGGTAATTTCTTAATGGCTATGTCATCAATGGAGTCAACCATAGCATCCTTCCTTACTGCAAGAAAAAAAGTTTTTTAATCACTAAAGTTTATTTCAAGAACATGTATGGGAGAATCGGTTTTTGTTTTTGTTTCATTTTTAAAAAAAGAATTTATTTCACCGTAAGAAGTGAGACGGGGGTCTGTTTTTCCCCTGCGATTAAGCACACGAAGCAGAGTGTCCTATACCCTAGTTCGCTGAGTAATCGCCTTAGAGCTCTTTCTGTATCTGCACGTTGAAATCCACTGCGTCCTTTTACTGGTGGCACAGCAGTCTGTAGTGCATGTGGACCACTTTTACCAGCCCCCTGCAGATGACGTTTCGTTTGCGTCCATTTTTTTAAAGTCTAAAGACTGCTGTAGCGTAACAGGCTCGTGGGCATGTCCAGTCATAGCGGTGGGGCCAGTGGGGCAGGGCGTTTGTGCATAAAGTTGTTTTTTTGCCCGCTAATTTCATTTTTCTATTTCTTTAAACTTTTTATATCTTGAAATAATTTTGAAAATGCAGACAAGTTATTTACAGGAAGAGTCCCGAAAACTGCTGGGTACCGGTCATGAGGCGGGGACCCCAC
>NW_011888919.1:933684-937715 GCF_000151845.1 Pteropus vampyrus
CCTGTTGAGTGTGCTGAAGCACCCGGCCTCCTTGGAGTTCCAGGCCCAGATCACCACGCTGCTCGTGGACCTGGGCACACCTCAGGCCGAGATCGCCCGCAATATGCCCAGCAGCAAGGATGCCCGCAAGCGGCCCCGCGACGACTCAGATCCCACACTCAAGAAGATGAAGCTCGGTGAGCCGGGGAGTCGCGTCAGGCCTGACGGGGGAAGGGGGCGGCAGAGACTGATTGACAGGGTTTAATTATTTACATTAAGCTATGAGCTTCATTCATATAATATACTATTATATGTTACATTGTATGAATGTTACATAATAAGTGGTAACAAAATGAAATTATTAAAGTATAAATATTCTGTAAAGGATTATGAATTATTTAAGTTACACAGAAGGAATTGAATGAAAATAGTCTCCCTTTGATACCTCTCCCCATAATTAACCACTCCCCCAATGTTCACACTTAAACGTTTTCTTTCAGAAACGCCTCTTGCGTAGAGTCTTTCTTTTCTTCGTTTCGTGTATAAGTGGGTTTTCTTTCTGAGGTAATTTCTTAATGGCTATGTCATCAATGGAGTCAACCATAGCATCCTTCCTTACTGCAAGAAAAAAAGTTTTTTAATCACTAAAGTTTATTTCAAGAACATGTATGGGAGAATCGGTTTTTGTTTTTGTTTCATTTTTAAAAAAAGAATTTATTTCACCGTAAGAAGTGAGACGGGGGTCTGTTTTTCCCCTGCGATTAAGCACACGAAGCAGAGTGTCCTATACCCTAGTTCGCTGAGTAATCGCCTTAGAGCTCTTTCTGTATCTGCACGTTGAAATCCACTGCGTCCTTTTACTGGTGGCACAGCAGTCTGTAGTGCATGTGGACCACTTTTACCGGCCCCCTGCAGATGACGTTTCGTTTGCGTCCATTTTTTTAAAGTCTAAAGACTGCTGTAGCGTAACAGGCTCGTGGGCATGTCCAGTCATAGCGGTGGGGCCAGTGGGGCAGGGCGTTTGTGCATAAAGTTGTTTTTTTGCCCGCTAATTTCATTTTTCTATTTCTTTAAACTTTTTATATCTTGAAATAATTTTGAAAATGCAGACAAGTTATTTACAGGAAGAGTCCCGAAAACTGCTGGGTACCGGTCATGAGGCGGGGACCCCACGCTGCATGAGGCTGAAGAGTCCGGGCAGCCGTGGGGTGGGACGCCCCTCTGTTCCGCTCTGTCCGCCCTTGCCTCCAGGTCGGACCCAGGCTCTGCACTTTTGGCAGGAACGCTGTGGAAGTGGTGCCCCGACCTCTGTGTGCTGTCAGAAGGCCCATGATGTCAATTTGTCCCATTTTGGTGATGGGAATTTTGATTCCTTGGTTTCTCTAGTGTAAAGTACTCTTTTTCCCTATGTAAATAATAAGTTGAGGGAGGTGCTTGAAGCTACATAAAATACCGATTTCTCTTCAGGCTTTCACCCAGTGAATGGTTTTAGTATCTATTGACGATCGTTGCCTGCATCTATTATTGCTATAATGGTTATGAAAAGATTTCCTTCTGCATTTATTAGTTGGCATTGTGCTATAAGGATGAGCTTTTTTTTCTCCTCCCTACTTTATCATCAATGTGGATTTGTGGATTCTTATTTATTCTCTGGGTTATCATCCGTTACTATTGTCGTTCATTTTGTTGCTCAGATTGCCCCATATTGAGCTGACTCCTATGTCTCATAAGTTTTTTTGAGCATTTCTTGTTTTCAGCATACAATGTTCTAGACTCATCTTGGACTTCCCTTACTTTACCTTGGAATCAACCATTTCTCTGAGGAGCTCCGGTTTCTTTTAAGTAAGGAATAGTTTCAGAAATAAGATCTGAGCTCTGGATGTGCCCACTGCTACCTTCTTGGTAGCCATTGCCAAACTTTTCCAAAACATACTGCCCTGGGGTCTCCACGCCCCCCACAGTGTGTGCATGCCAGTCACCGCACTCGTACCGGCCCTGGATGCTGTAAACGCTCTGAGTATAAACAGAATCTTGGTTTTATTTGCTTTCTTGCATGCGTTGGAGTCAGGCCGAGCTCAGTTTTACACTGATTAGTCCTGTGCATTTCCGTGGAGTGCCCCTGTTGGGTGGTTCAACCTTTTGTAACTGAATTGCACATGCCCTTGATCAGTGCAGAGTATCAGCTCTTTGGTACTGCATGATATTTCATCGTGTTTTTGCCGTAAACTACTTACATCATCATCCTATTGAACATTCTAGCTTTTCTCCTTTTATAACTATAGTTTCAAGGAATGCGATGGTTCATAAAGCTTTTTCTCTAAGGTTCAAATTGTTGGTTTTTTTTCCTTGAAGTAGAGCAACCATGCTCATATTCAACCAGCCTGTCGCGGATGGGGATTGTGTGCCACTTCTCTGTGCAGTCAGCGCTGCAGCGAATTCTCTGTACATTTGACCTTAAATGTGGCTCTGCATAAGTTTTTAGGGTGGATATCTAGAGGTGAAAGTTCTGTCAAAGAGGCATACATGTTTAAAAGTTTGGCCGATTATCAAATTCCTCTCCAAAAGGCCGGACCACTTTACATTCCCATGGCCCGTACCCTTACTAGCAACTGTCACTACCAACCTTTTTGTTTTTAGTCAATCACATAGGCAGAAATGCTGTCTTATTAGGTAGTTTTTACATGTTCTTGGACCCAGTTGAGCACTATTTCAAGGATAGAGGCCTTGAAACAGTAAAGCTCTGTGAAATTATTAGTTAACTTTTCACCTTCTTGGAGCTTACTGTGATCAGGCAGGCTGGTACGGCTTATTCCCATTGCCCAGACGAGGAGAACTGAGGCCTGGAGAGGGGCAGGCTGTTCCCCAGGGTCATCGGCCCTCTGACAGCAGAGCCGGGCTTCGGCCCGGGTCTTGGTCCACTGCGCTGCTCCCGTTCATTGAGGCTGCCTGGACGCAGGAACCACTGTGCTCCCCGTGAGCAGCGAGGACCTGCTGCCTCTCTAGAGCCAGCATCCTGTCTCCTCCTCTATCCCAGAGCCCAACCTGGGGGAAGACGACGAAGACAAAGACTTGGAGCCAGGCCCGTCGGGGACCTCGAAGGCCTCAGCCCAGATCTCAGGCCAGTCAGACACGGACATCACAGCCGAGTTCCTCCAGCCTCTACTGACACCTGACAACGTGGCCAATCTGGTGAGGTCGGGTGGGGGCTGCTCCCCACGGAGCAGGGGACGGGTCTCTCGTCCTTCCCCTGTCCCCAGGCTACACTGCCAACCTCCTGCGGACGGCATTAGTCCCAGAGCACTCCTCTGTTCTCAGTATTGGGGATCTGTGGCCCTCCTGCCCCATTTATGGACCTCTTCTCTGATCTTTACTCCTTTGGGGGGGTCGCTTGTCACCACTCCCAGCAGTTCCTCTTCAGGTGGTCTGAGCCCCCATTCAGAACCACTCACTCTCGCCCTCTCCTCCGCTTTGAAGCCAGGGAGGATCGCTAACTGGACAGCGAGCCCTGGGACCTGCTTGCCAGGTGGCATCGGGTCCACATCGGTGGGACGGGGTGGCTAGTGTTTTCCTTAGATTCTCAGAGAGCTCCTGCTGCACAGAGAACCACTGGTTTGGGTCGATTCGGGGCGGGAGGGTCTCACGTCAGCCCTCTGGCTGTAGCCCGGGCCTTTGTCGGGTGCCGACGGAGAATGCCTCTTCCCTGGTCAGCGACCGTCAGCCTCAGCCTCCCCCTCTCGCTGCCTGGAGGCTCCAAGGGGCTTAGAGGTTGGGCGAATGAGTGGAATTTTTGTCATGAGGGTGGCACAAGTTGTCTCTAGCTCAGATCTCTTTGGCGAGCTCCAGGCCTGGATATGCAGCCATCTCCTGCATCTTCCTCTTCTCGGATGTTCCACAGGCACCTCAGACTGAACATGTCACAACTGAATGCGAAGTTTGTCCCCACTTCCCTCTATAGCCAGGGCCCTCCTGGTCCAGCAGCCTCCCAGCTGCAAGCCAGGGGCCCGGGGGTTGTGCTCTTCCCCATCCCCACGACTCTCACCTCTCCTCCGCCC
>NW_011888919.1:938285-939918 GCF_000151845.1 Pteropus vampyrus
TTTTTTTTTGTAACCTTTTCTGTTCTGTGCTTTTTATTTCTTTCCTGCTACTTTCTTTGAATGTTTTTCCCCCAGTTTTAAGTTAAATGCTTGGCCATCTAAGTGTCATTTTGGCTGCATTCCACACGTTTTGATCTGTAATTATCTTTTTATTATTATTAGAGTATGCATTTAAACTTCCAAGCATGTAGAAGGCTTGAAATTATCTTTTGTTATCCATTCCTGATGGACGTGGATGTGCTCTGTTGGAATACTAATTTTTGTATTTTAAGTCAATTTCTGGGCCATATTATACTCTTCATTCAGCGTCCTTCCACTGTCTGGGCAGGGTACCAGCTTTGCTGCCTCTTAGCCTTCCACGGTGTTGTTCCTGACCTGGAATACATAACCCGCTCCCACATCAAGACCGCACCCTTTGCCAGACTGATTTCTTGCCCTCCTCTCAGTTCTCAGTGTAGGTGTCACTTCTGCAGAAAGCCAGAGCTGTCCCTGGCCCTCCCGATGTGTCTTATGGTCCCTTTTACTTCCCTGTCTCATGCCCAGCGATGCATCCTGACTCGTCTTCTCCCCAGGAGTCTGAGCTCCACGAGAGCAGCTCCAGGTCTGCCTTAGTCACTGCCATTCCCCGGCATTGGCCTGGCATGAGGCCAGTGCTTGTCGGGTCAGTGAGTGAGGACAGGCTTCCCTTCCTGGACATCCCACAGGTTCTCATCAGCATGGTCTACCTGCCCGAGGTCATGCCTGCCTCCTTCCAAGCCATCTACACCCCAGTGGAGTCAGCGGGCACCGAAGCCCAGATCAAGCACCTGGCTCGGCTCATGGCCACACAGATGACGGCCGCAGGACTGGGGCCAGGTGAGTGTCACATGGAGCTGACGTGGACCGAGGGTTGGCACTGCGCCTGGTGGGTTCTCCTTACTGGAAGAGTACCTCCTCGCAGTGGTGCTGACAAAGATCATGTGGCATTATAGGCGTCAGTAACTACGGGTCCCGTGGATCTGTTGAGCGCTCAGTATTTTAGGCCCTGGGCTTTGAAATCCGACACAGCTGGGTTTGAGCTCTGAGTTGAACCAAACTGCCTCACCACTCAATAGCTGTGTGACTTTGGTCAAGTTTCTTAACCTCTCTGAGCCTCGGGTGTTTTCCGTTTTAACAGTATTATTGAGGTATATGTTATTACAGTGAAACACAACTTTTAAGCATACACTTTAGTAAATTTTCACAAAGTGAACACACCAGTATAACCCCCACCCAAATGAAGATACAGTATGAAAAGAGATATATATATCTATCTCTCTAGAAAGTTCCTTCTTGCTCACTTCCGGTTAACACTCATATATCCCACTTCCAGAGACTATCACTGTTCTGATTTCTCTCTCTGTAGATTAGTTTTTCCTAGACTTGAACTTCATGTAAATGGGGTTATAGAGAGTCAAGCTTCTTTCACTCGGTGGTTTTAGAAATTCATCCATGTTGTCATGTGAACCAGGAGTTTATTTTCCATTGCTCAGTCGTATTCCCTTATGTGAAGAGGCCATGTCATATGTATATTCACACTTCCGTTGATGGGCCTGTGGGTTGGTTCCAGTTTGGGGCCGTCGTGAATAAAGCTGCTGTGAGCCTTTGTGTACAA
>NW_011888919.1:941043-946895 GCF_000151845.1 Pteropus vampyrus
CAGGGCCTCGGGCCAGCCACTGCTCCAAGCCTCACTCCTGTTCTCTCATAAAACAGACGATCGCAGCTCCACGCAGGTGACAGGGAGGAAGAAATGTGTGGACACGCGTGTGCCCCTAACTCAGGGCCGGCCGCAGGAACAACTCCGCAGTTGGAGGCAGCTGTTGTATTCTTTCTTCTTTGCAGTTGATATTTTTATTTTTGTTATTTAGATTCAGACATACCTGGTTTAAATACTGATTCTGCTACTTGCCGGCATTGTAACTTCAGTCAAGTGACTTTTTCCCCAATTTTTGAAGTTTGTTTTTAATTCACCAAGTAGTATATGAACATACTCTGTTAAAAAATATTTCCTGCTGTAGGCGTAAAACTAAAAAATAAGGGATTGTAAACTGACAAGGTCTTTGCAGTCTGTGAGGTCAACCAAGGGTTGCCTCACCTATAAAAAAAAAATATTTCCCGGCTACAGAGGCCCCTGCATCCCTGCCCCCTCCCCAGAGGTGACCAATACACACATTAGGGAAATGGTTCAAGATACGGCTCATAGATTTATTCTTTGATTATTGATTGCTTTTTCCTCCCACACAAAAGGAGCCTGTTGGGCATAAGGATGCTTTCCTCACTAACACCAAGTCTGCACTGGGGTTCTTTGAGCCTGGCTGGGCGGAGTTGCGAAGCACGATCGTGGGGTGCCCGGGATTGCCTGTCCCCACGCTGAGACACTCGCTCTCCTGTCAGGTGCGGGTAAAGATCCTGGCCAGCCTGGTGACGCAGTTCGACTCCGGCCTGAAGGCCGAGGTCCTGTCCTTCATCCTGGAGGACGTGCGGGCCCGCCTGGACCTGGCCTTCGCCTGGCTCTACCAGGAGTACAATGCCTACCTGGCAGCCGGCGCCTCGGGCACCCTGGACAAGTACGAAGACTGCCTCATCCGTCTGCTCTCCGGCCTGCAGGAAAAGCCAGACCAGAAGGATGGGTGAGGGGGACGGCCCTGCCCGCTCCTGTCCCTAAGGGTCCCTCTCCTGTCCTCCTTTTCCTTGTTTCTGACCACGTCCCTCTTCCTCACCACCCAAGTCAGTCCCCAGTGTGCTCCTCCCGAGTCTCCCTTCCCCCTCTTCGGGCTGGAGGCCCGTGGCCTCTGTGTCATACAGCCCGGTCTCGACCCCGACTCAGTTTGCTCTCTGACCTGCGTCACTGACCCTCAGGGCCTCCGTTTCCGCTCTGTAACTAACAGTGCCTTCCTCTCGGCTGGTTTCGGATATTGACTTCTCTCCATCCCCGTCTTTTGCCTGAATCATTCTGTACCTTCCTCTTTGTTCTCGACCTCCAGCTTATCTTATCTCCACATAGCAGCCCAGGTAGCATTTTAAATCCTGTCTCGTTGTTTCCACACTGAAAACCTTCGGGGGTTCTCCAGTGCTCTTGAGATCAAATGCAGCCTTCTCACCATGTCCTCTGAGACCCTGTGGGACCCAGTCGCCGCCACCCTCTTTAGCCCTCTTTTTGCCCGTCTGCTCCTTGCCGCCCCCAGACTGTAGCCAGATGGCCTCTTGTCTTCTGTCCTCACACACGCTAAGCTCGGGGCTCGCCACCTACCGTTCTGCCCGGAACGCGCTTCCCCCACTGCATGGCTGGCTCCTTCCCACCCACCAGCGTCAACTCAAATGTTCTCTCGTTTGTGGCCACCACATCTAGAATAGCAAGACCCTTTCTCACCCTACTCTGCCCTTCGTTGCTGTGTTAAATGAGTAAAAGTAGGGGTCCCCAGTTGACGGGAGAAGCAGTTTCAGAGAGGCAGCATCTGTTCCCGTGTCCCCCAGCTGGCAGCTCTGCTCTGTGCAGGCTCCGTGACTGGGAGTGGAGCGCTGTCTGGGAGGAGGGTCCTGCCAGCTCTGCGCTCTGCGATTCCACAGGACCGGGAGGCCGGGTGGCCACTCAGCAGGCTTTCCCTGTCCCTCCCCCTCTGGCAGAATCTTCACCAAGGTGGTGCTGGAGGCGCCGCTGATCACCGAGAGTGCCCTGGAGGTGATCCGCAAGTACTGCGAGGACGAGGTGAGGGCAGGCAGGTGGCAGATCTCCCTCTGTCCCCTGCATCGAGGTGCAGGCGAAGCCCCGCTCGCCACAGCCTGTGGCAGGTCCGAGGGGCACAGAGCCTAGACCTCGTGGAAGGGGTTGTGCAGGGGCAGTAGCCTATGTGAGCGAAGCCAGGGCGCCATCCCTGCGGCCCACTGCAGTGGGTTAAGCTCCGGTCCCCTCCCCCCGCCACAGAGCCGCACCTACCTGGGCATGTCCACCCTTCGAGACCTGATCTTCAAGCGCCCATCCCGCCAGTTCCAGTACCTGCACGTGCTGCTAGACCTCAGCTCCCACGAGAAGGACAAGGTGACTCCCCACCGTCCTGCCGTGCTGTGCTGGGCCACGCTCAGCCCCTCCCCTGTCCCGAGTCACCAGCCCAGCCGGTCCCACGTTCCGTTGGGAGCTGGCCTTCACGCAACAGTGTTTGGGTGGTGGTTGCTTTTCCATTTATGACGTCACGAAGCTGCTTAGACCATGCACATGTACACACCCTCCCGGGGAGGACGGTACCATTTCCTTCTCCCACCCGTGGCAGTGAGCCCTGCTTAAGGCCCGGGGCTGTGTGGGGACCTGGGGGACGCTGACCAGGAGAGGAACAGCTTGGCGAGTGGAGTCGCGCTCGTGCTGGGAGCCCTGGGGAGGGGCCCGAGCCGACCGATGGCGATGGCGGGTGGGCAGCGGAGGGGGCTGAGGCGGGCTTCCGGAGGAGGAGGAGGAGGTGTGGGCCCACGTGGGGCGAGAGGTCCCTGAACGGCCCTGCCCCAGCCTTTCTCCAGCTCCCTTCCCAGCGTCGCGTGTTCAGCAGACCCCACCGCGTACTTGAGCGCCGCCCTGTGGTGCCACCGGGGACAGTGCAGTGCCCAGGACCAGCCGCTGTCTTCATGGTTCCCAGCAGGGATTGTCTGAGTGAACCGGGACATAGGGACATAGCTAGTGACAGGCATTCCAGGCAGTGGGAACCTTTTGTGCCAAGTCTCAAAGCCAGGGAGGGCGCTGTCACTTCTGAGGAAGTGAGGAGAGCTGGGTTGGAGCGTAGCGAGCAAGGCAAAGCCGGTGCGAGGGGGGCTGAGCAGATAGGCGGGGAGGTGATGCGGGGCCCCGAGCTGGGCCAGGGAGCCCCTCCCGGGCCGGCCACCGGCCTGGGCGCAGGTGACTCAGCCGGCAGGCCGTTCTCAAGCTTGCGCTCGGTCACACGGTGCTGCCAAGCGCAGAGCGGCCGCCCCCGCCACCATCTTGCCACTGCTCTCCCCAGGTGCGCTCCCAGGCCCTGCTGTTCATCAAGCGTATGTACGAGAAGGAGCAGCTGCGGGAATATGTGGAGAAGTTCGCCCTCAACTACCTGCAGCTTTTGGTCCACCCCAACCCGCCGTCAGTGCTGTTTGGAGCTGACAAGGACACAGGTGTGGTGCAGAGTTGTCAGATGCACGTTGGGGACCTGCTGTGGCCTAGGCTCTGGGCGGACCCTGGGAGCAGAGCTGGATGAAAGCCGAGCGAGCCCTGCCCAGCCTGCTGGGGAAGCCTGCAGCCAGACAGTAGCAACCAGAACCAGCTGACCCGGTTCAGCGGAACCAGGGAGAGCGCCCCGGTGGAGGGGACAGTTAGGCTGAGCTGGAGGACAAGGAGAGCGGGCCTCTGGTGGGGCTCCAGGAAGGGCCAGGCAGGACCGTCACGGGCCTGTTCCCTCCGCAGAGCCCTGGCCCCCCAGAATTATATATGGGGAGATCTGGGTCCCAAGAGAAGGGACCGTTAAATTGGAAGTTCGGGCTGTGGAAGGAATCACGGCTGTCCAGGAGTCCGGGAGCCCGGGCACAGCCTGGGTGCTGGGGGTGCTTCCCCGCGAGCCCCGGGGGCGGGGGAAGCACCAAAGAGGAGTCGAGCAGCAGCGCTGTAGGCAAGGGAGCCGCACGTGCACAGGCTCCGAGGGGAGCCCCAGGAGGACTCAGTGTTGGGGTGTCACCAGTGCACAGAGAGGCCCAGGTTAAGGGCTCCCCAGACCGGGCCTGGCAGGTGGAGCACGGTGAGGAGCTGGGGATTTATCCTGAAGGCACGGGGCAGCCATGGGAGTGCTGAGCCTGAGAAAGATCCCTCTGGCTGCTTTGTGGGGTCGTGGTCAGAGGTGCGGTGGGAACTCGGTGCTGAGGCTTCTAAAGGGGAGCAGTCCTGGTCCCACCCCACTTCCCTGATGACTGGCTTCCTGTCCTAGGACAGTTTGCTTCCATGTTCAGCTCCCTTCTGTGTCCATCCTCCAAGAAGGGACACACTGGGGGTGAGAAGGAGTTGGTGGGGGCTGGGGCCAGCCTGATCCCCACCCCCTGCCTTGTCAGAGGTGGCAGCGCCCTGGACCGAGGAGACGGTAAAGCAGTGCCTGTACCTCTACCTGGCCCTCCTGCCGCAGAACCACAAGCTGATCCATGAGCTGGCAGCCGTGTACACTGAGGCCATCGCTGACATCAAGCGGACGGTGCTGAGGGTCATCGAACAGCCGGTGAGGCCCCTGAGCCCCAACTCCAGCTCTTCCCCCGGAATCTCCACCTTGACGTGAGCTAAGCACTAAGGCTTGTCACCCCAGGCCAAGTGGCCCTGTAGTCTGTGGGTGGTCTGCACATGCGTCCATCTGCTCATTAGAGTACAGGGTGGCCCCACAGTTAAGAGCCTGGAGTTGGCAGACCTAGGTTCATTTTCTGCCTCTTCCTTTCTCACTGTGAGAACTTACACCTCTTCCATAAAAATGGGGGGAATGATTCAGTCCCCCAAGCTTGTCGTAGGGATCCTGTGCGAATATCTGTGTCACTGGTATCATTTCTGAGCTGGGTTTCTCCTGTCTGGCTGACGGGAACCTCTGGAGCCACAGCGTCACCCACCGGAGAAGCAACTCAGTTGCAGACTGGCATCTGAAATCCAGGACATCTGTCCTGTTGATTCGCAGCTGGATTTGAAACCACTTTCTTGTCTCTGCCCATGACTTTATTATGAAACATTTCCACATAATCAAAAGGGAGTATGGTGGTTAGTTCCCACACACCTGCCGCCGGCTCAGCCGTGTCCTTCCCTGTAACGGGGCTAACAGGCTCGTGGTGAGGAAGCAGAATCTTCTCCCCATCTTCACCGTGAGTTCACGGTGTGGGCTCCCCGGGGTCAGACTTGTCAGTTGCACTCACGATTTGAAGTGTTTATGGGGCAGAGGAAGGCGACCCCTCGAAGCGTGGCGCTCGGCCCCCTGTGCTGGGTGCTCACAGCGGCAGGCTGCAGAGCAGCCGCAGGCCAAGCCCTGACCTGAGCAGGTGGCCAAGCTGGGCCCTGGCAGTCATGGGAGCGGGTGGGCAGCTTTCGCTGATGCCTTTGGAAGCCAGAGAAATCTCCCAGGAATCGAAGGACAGGTCGGGCATTAAAGGTCAGGTTAGGCCAGAGATGACAAAAGGCACGGCCTGCCGCGCAGGAGGCCAGCACTGACAGGCCTGGGCGCCGCGGTAAGTCTGTCGCTCGGAGACTGAGTGGGAGACGGGACACTTCTGCCCTCCCCCTCCCCCACCTTCCCCAGATTCCCCCCAGTGGAGTTGACATGTGACATTGTATTAGTTTTTAGACAGACAGCATAAATGAAGTGATAACATGTATATATTTTGAAATAATTACAGTAAGTTAACATCCATCACCTCATATAATTAGAATTTCTTTTTCCAGCGGTGAGAACTTTTAAGATCTACTCTCTGTCACCAGTTTTTATCCCAGAGTCCCAGCATCCCCACAGCCATCCTGCCCTTGACACTTGGGCCTCCCTG
>NW_011888919.1:948420-949759 GCF_000151845.1 Pteropus vampyrus
GTGACATTTGCGTGATGTTTTCATCCACGGCAGGGATGGAATTATGGAGCCGGGGTCTGACTCCATCATAGTGTCGCCCCTTCTGGGACCCAACTACTTGCAGTCTGTCCTGGGCCTGGGCTCCACTCCTGCCCCTTCTCAGCTCCTGCCTGCATCCCTCGCGCTGCGGGCAACGGGCATTCTGTTTGAAATGGTCAGAGGAAAGCAAACTGAAACTTTCACCGTGGGTGTAGCATAGATTCCTCAGCCCTCAGCTCAGGGGCTGGAGCTAGGCAGGGAGTTGGAGGCTGTTCCACATAGCTTGGTCATTTAAAGCACACAGCCTTGTCTGGGACCCTCAAAACGGCGCCTGCAGCCTTCAGTCCCAACACAGCTACAAGGCCGTTGCCCGGCCAGCCCGGCCTGGCCAGCCAGTGCCCGGGCGTGTCTGTGCTGTGGACCGCACGCACTCCTTCCGGGCCCGCCTTCACGGCTGCAGCACAGCCCACTGCAGGGGAAGCCGCCAAACCACACTCGTGTCCCCCGACGATGGTGGGGCCCAGCCGGGAAAGGAGAGCGGAGCGAGGCCCAAACGTGAGGGGGGTTCTGGAGGGGGCGGCGCCCCAGCTGCTGCCCCACCCCGCCCCTCCTCACAGCCCAGGCTCTTCCTTCCCCCGCTCCAGCCTCTGTCCCCCAGTCCCGTTGAAGCAGAGGGCACCTCGTCTTCACTGCTCCCTCCGCCTGGGGACTCAGACTGTCTCCTCACGTGGGCGTCCGTGCTGTCTTCTCCCCGTACCCCCCTCTCCCCCACTGCAGGTGAAGGGAACTCAGCCTTGTCCCCCCTGAACCCTGGAGAGCTTCTGATTGCATTGCACAACATCGACTCGGTGAAGTGTGACATGAAGTCCATCATCAAAGGTGAGGCGGTCCCCCCCTCCCCCCACTTCAGCAGCCTGGCCTCGGCGGCGGGAAAGAAGCTCAGGCACCCACACGCCCCTGCTGGAACCTGCCGAGTCAGAGATCATGCCACCTTAGCCCCTGTCAGAGCTGCGACACCCTCCCTTGGCTCTTTCCCTGTCTCCTTCCCCCTTTCCATCTGTCCTTCCTCCCTCCACCTAAGGAACTGATGCACCTGCTATGCACTGGCACAGAGTTGCCCCCAGGAAGGTTGGGGATCCCATTCCTCCCCAGCTGCAGCCCAAGGAGCGAAGGAAGCAGAGCCCAGGGCCTAGCGTGTGTCTGGTCAGGAGGGGGTGGTGACACGGCCGGCAGAGCAGAGGGTGGGCACCGGGCCGAGGCGGCCCAGGAGTAGAAGCTGAGTCCAGTCTGGGCTCAAGTTGTGGCAGGAGAGCGCAGGGGC
>NW_011888919.1:951241-952655 GCF_000151845.1 Pteropus vampyrus
GAGCCAGGATGAGCAGAGTGAGCCCCACGGAGACCGCCAGCCCCTCTGCCCTGCCCCTGGCGGAGACAGAGGAGTGCTCCAAAGTCTAACTCAGCCACAGGGTGGCCACACGATCGGTGAGGGCAGATGGGTTGTGAGCGCCAGTGGTAGACTCTAGAGGGTGTGCATCCCAGGAGGGGCATGGCTGCCCCTTGCCCCCCACCACTGTGCACCCAGGCAAGGAGGTATCCTAGAACTTAAAAATGGTCCAGTTTTCAAAAGAAGCTGGAATTCGGGTTTGGGGAATACCACGATGAAACAGGCTGGATTCAGCCCACCGGGTGCCACTTTGCCATGTCTAGCTTAGAGATTAAATGCAGATTCAGACAGACCTGTGTTCAAATCTTGGTTCTGCCTCTTGGTTCCTGGGTGACCCTGGACAAGTCCCTGCACTTCGCTGGGCCTCATCTGTTTAGCAGGGTTAATGTCGCCCTCTGGAGGCTGGTGTGAGAACCGAGACCGCACTCACAAAGCACTTGGCCTGGGGCTTGGCCCAGGGAGCCTAATGTGAAAGGGCCACTCTGTTTTTTTCTCCCCTTTTCCCAAGTTGGCCTCGGGTCCCAGCTGCTTGGGACCTGGAAGAGAGAGGAAGGGGGTGCAGGGCTCTGTGTGGCCCAGAGCAATCTGTTGGTAGGAATTGGAGCCCCAGAGGAGCCCCCATCTTGGCAAGGTCCTCCCAGTTTCTGGGGTGGCCACTGTGTGGCCTCTCACGCCCACTCCCTCCCTGCCCCGTCCAGGTGTGGAAGTACCCCAAGGTGTGGGAGGGCTTCATCAAGTGCTGTCAGCGCACCAAGCCCCAGAGCTTCCAGGTCATCCTGCAGCTGCCACCCCAGCAGCTGGGTGCCGTCTTTGACAAGTGCCCAGAGCTCCGGGAGCCCCTGCTGGCCCACGTCCGCTCCTTCACCCCCCACCAGGTACCCCAGGGTGGAGGTTGGGTGGCCCCATGGGACCAGCACTGGGAGGCTGGAGGGGGTGGGCAGAGGGGAGCCCCGCACTGCCACAGAAGGCCGAGGGCTCTGGAGGGTCAGGGACCAGCGATCTGGGGTGTCAATGAGGGGTCTCTGGGTCAGAGCTCTCCACAGCACCCCCATCCTGCTCTTCCCCTAGCAAGCACACATCCCCAATTCCATCATGACCATCCTGGAGGCCAGCGGCAAGCAGGAGCCAGAGGCCAAGGAAGCACCTGCAGGGCCTCTGGAAGAGGTGAGGGCCCACAGCCCCTGTCTCCCCCACCCCAGCCACCTCTGTCTCTCTGAGGAGGCTCCTGCTGAAAGGGGTGGGGGTAGAGGGGACAGTCGCCCCTTACTCCCTGTGCCCATCCTGCTGTGTGCCTCAGGGTGGTCGCTGTCTCTTCTTTCCCACCATCCTCCGAGCA
>NW_011888919.1:953700-956116 GCF_000151845.1 Pteropus vampyrus
GGCTGCGCCTGCGCGGAACCCGCGGCTTGGCCGGGGCGTCCCCGCGAGCCCTCACCTGGTAACGGCCCGCCCCTCGCTCCGTGGAAACCGGCGCCGCCCGCGGAGGGGCTCCTGGAGGGGTGTGGGCGGGCGACTGGCCTGCCTGTCTGCAAGCCTTCCTCCTAGAAGTCGGCGACCTTCTCTGGACCATGGGGGACCCGCCGTCCGACCCTGAGCCGCCTTACCCGCAGTCGTCGAGGCGGAGGAGTTCCCCGGCCTCCGAGCGGAGGCGCAGCCAGGCCCAGTCTCAGCCCCAGCCCCTGGTCCCCGAGGAGGTGCTGCCCGTGGTTG
The DNA here is from genome assembly GCF_000151845.1 of Pteropus vampyrus. Classification (NCBI taxonomy): domain Eukaryota; kingdom Metazoa; phylum Chordata; class Mammalia; order Chiroptera; family Pteropodidae; genus Pteropus; species Pteropus vampyrus. The sequence goes on from NW_011888919.1 coordinate 954,031, forward strand.
ACACTCAGAACCTGCGGAGCAATCAGGAGATGCCGGCGAACCAGACCAACCTGTGGGGCGTGCCACAAGGGGCAGGCCTAACCCAGCCCGAGGACTACATGATGTTCCAGGCGGAGGCCCCCCAGTTGGGCGGCATGGAGCACACGGCCGTGCACACGGCCTTTCACTCCGAGCTCCAGCAGTACACTTACCTGGATGAAGTCGGGCTGCAGGCCACCCACGATGCCGGCCTCATGCTGCAGCAGCTCCAGCAGGACCAAGGCGACCTCTTCCAGCCACTGGAGTCGGGCTACCCGGAGCCCCAGCCTGACTTCCTAGACCAGTTCAGCATGTACACGCGAGAAGACCTGCAGTTCATCCCGGACACCCAGCACGGGCCCTACGTGAGAGACGACCCTGCCTCCCAGTTCTCGCCCTCCGAGCTGGACTTCATGCCCTTCGGTACAGAGGTACAGGAGCCGGAGCCTCGGGAGCTGGCCGTGCAAAACGCCAAGGCCTACCTTCTGCAGACCAGCGTCAACTGCGAACTCAGCCTGTGAGAGGGGGCCCGGGAGTGGGGAGGGGGTGGGACACAGGCAGGCAGAGGCCCCGGCCGAGACCCTGCCTCAGGCTCTAGGGTCTCCTCAGTCAGGGGATCACCCATCGTGGAGAACCAGTGGCTGCTCTGGAGGCTTCTAACTCAGACTGGCAGTCAGGGAATAAATACTAACGATAGCTGACTACTGAAATAACATTTGCTTACCAGACACCGTACCAGCCCTTTGCACATTAACTTCTAGTTCTTACAGCTGACATTAGCACATCTACTGTCCCTGTTTTGCTGAGGAGGAAACTGATCCAGAGAAATCAGGCCCCTTGGCAAGATAACACAGCTAGCATTGTGGCAGAGCCAGGGACCCAGCCCAAGCAATTTGGCTCCTGTGGCTCTGTTATCCACTCAACTTTCCCCCTCGAGGAAGTCACTGCCAAGGCCACTTAGCTGCAGCCATGATACACCTCTCAGCGCCCCCTCCATTACAACCTAATGAGGCTTATATTCTAGTGAGAGAATGAACAATAAATAAATGATAAGATGATGAAAACTAAGGCAAAAAATAAGGCAGAGTAAGGGGGTTAGGGAGTGTGAGGTCAGAGAAGGCCTCTGAGGCCTGAAGGAGGCGAGGAAGAGCCCCTCGCAGGTAACTGGGGGAGGAGTGATCCAGGTATAGGACACGGCACGTTTAAAGGCTTTTTTAGTCTTGTCGTGCTAGGAACAGCAAGGGGGTTGGTGGCGCTGGTATCCAGAGAAGAGGAGGAAGAGTTAGAGGAGATGAGGTTGGAGACATAGCAGGTCTTGCTAAAGTGCACAGCTGACCCCTTCCCTCCCTGCTCCGAGCCTGCCGTGGCTCCCCAGTGCCCTCGGAAGGTTCATGCTCCCCACAACAGCCTTCAAAGCCCTATCTAGTTCAGTCCTTGCTCGCTCCAAACTTCACCTCCTAGAGTCTAGTCAAAATTAACCACTAGCTCTTCCTCAGCAGTTCCCAGCCCTCAGGGACTTCAAGGTCCCCAATTCAAAAGCCCTGGCCGAATTCTGACCTCGCCTTAACCCTTCCCAATTCCACAATAGTCCTCCATCACTCTCAAAACTATTGCCAAAGGGTTTCCACACCACAGGCAGTTAGAAATACATGCTTTGAAATCAGACTAACCTGGTTTCAAATCCTGGTTCTCCTACCTCTGTGCGGCCTCATGATCTCAACTTTTCTAAGCCTGTTTTCTCATCTGGAGAGTGAGGATCATAACTGTCCCTCAGATGATTGCGGCGAGAATTCAATATTGCTCTCAAGGGCCCAGCATAGGATCCGACTCGGGTGAATGGAAGCCGTTACCACACTGTTAGCGCTCCGGCCCCCCTCTCTGCCCACAACCCCTCTCCCGCACTCAACTCCAGCCACACTGAGCTCCTCGGTGTTCCTCCCACCTGCCAGGCACACCCTCGGCTCGAGGCCTTGGCACGTCCTTCCCCGTCACATCATCTGCAAACCATGACACTTTGGCTTGTTCCCTTCAATGCTTTTACCTTTCTTTTTCATGTCAGATTGCATTG
>NW_011888919.1:957256-958677 GCF_000151845.1 Pteropus vampyrus
TGGAAGCCGTTACCACACTGTTAGCGCTCCGGCCCCCCTCTCTGCCCACAACCCCTCTCCCTCACTCAACTCCAGCCACACTGAGCTCCTCGGTGTTCCTCCCACCTGCCAGGCACACCCTCAGCTCGAGGCCTTTGCACGTCCTTCCCCGTCACGTCATCTGCAAACTATGACACTTTGGCTTGTTCCCTTCAATGCTTTTACCTTTCTTTTTCATGTCAGATTGCATTGGCTGAGACCTCCAGTGCAGTATGAAACAGAAGTCGTGAAAGGCCTCCTCTTTCCCAACATCCCAACCGCGGAAACTATTTAGTCTTTCACCATTACGTTTGTTGTGTGCTGTAGGGTGCTTGTAGCTACCCTTATAAAAAAAAAATTACCTTCTATTCCTGGTTTGCTAGGTTTTAAAAAATCACGAATAGGTTTTGAATGTTATCAGACAATTTCTCCACACTTCTTGAGACGATCTTTCATTTCTCCATAACGGATTAACATGACGAATCATTTTTTTCTGTTTTTTCTAATATCAGCCCAGTCTCGCATTCCCGTCATGAGCCCAATTTAATCATGGCGTGTCATCCTTTTGAGAAAGTGCCGGATGCTATTTGCTAGAATTTGGCTTAGGATTTCAGCATCTATGTTTCCGAATGAGATTGGCGTGAAATTTTTCTCCCAGTTTCCTTGACTTTCGGTATCAAGATTATGGTCGACTCATAAAATGGCTGAGGCTTATGCACCTGCTGCTCCCTCTGCCTGAAACACTCTTCCCCCAATATCTGCATGGCTTGCCCCCCCCCCCCCGATTTCATGCAGATCTCGGCCTAAATGTCGCCGTGGAGAGGCCTTCCCAGGCTTCCCTATTTGAAAATGGCAAACCATCTCCTCTCTCTGGCGTTCCCAGTCCCCATTCCCTGATTTATTTGTCTCCGAAGAAATGATCGCCCCTGACACTCTCTGTATTTTGTATGTTCGGTTAATGTCTGCTAACCATCATCAGAATGTCAGCTCCTCCAGGGTGGGGACCCTTTATCTCCTCTGCGAGCTGGGCGAGTGATGTCTCCCACCTCCCACTCCCTCCCTCGCGAGGCAGGTACGAGCACCTGGTGAACTTGCTGACCAAAATCCTGAACCAGCGGCCGGAGGACCCCTTGTCCATCCTGGAGTCGCTGAACCGCACCACGCAGATGGAGTGGTTCCACCCCAAACTGGACACGCTGCGGGACGACCCGGAGATGCAGCCCACCTACGAGATGGCCGAGAGGCAGAAGGCCCTGTTCGTCCGGGGGGGCGGCAGCGGCAGCGGCGAGGGCGAGCAGGAGATGGAGGAGGAGGTGGTGAGTGAGCCGAGAGGAGGGGCGTGGCAGGTGAGCGGCGACCCAGGCTCGGGGACAGCCGGCGCTGAGGCCTGGAAGTGCGGGAGC
>NW_011888919.1:959345-960219 GCF_000151845.1 Pteropus vampyrus
CGCTCACTTCTGAGCGTCTAGGATTCTGGCCGCAATGGGTGGGGATGGCGAGAGAAGGCGAGAACAATCTGACAAGGAAATGAGCACTTGGGGGCGCAGAATCCACAGTTCTACCTGAGAATATGGTTTTAAGTTTCAGATCAACAGTCTCTCCTCCCCACACCCGCAGGTCGCGCCCTCATCTGGCTACAAGTCCCTGAAGACCCGCCTCCTTAGAATACTTGGCTCCTAGAGGCGCCGCCCCCTTAGAGCCCCAAGGCTCTTGAGGCTCCGCCCTGTTGAAATTCAATTCCTTGAGAGCCTCCGCCCGGTTAGAACGGAGAAGCTGCAGGGGTTTTGGGGGGGCGGGCCGGGGGGAGACTGAAGTTCTTAACGTGAGGTCTGTAGAAGGGCAAACTCGTGGGTGTTTGTGGCCTGTGCACTTTTTTTTTTTTTTTTTAGGAAGAAACTAAAAAGAAATCAGCGATTCAGCATTTTATATTTATTTTTCTGTCTGACGAGAGGAAAGGCTCTCGTTTATTTTCTATTTCTTCCAAATGGCTAGCCATGATCCCCAACAGGAAAAATCCATCCTTTGCCCCCTGCTTAGAAATGCCGCCCCCGCCGTTTATCCGCACCTTCCCGGACTCGGTCTGTTTCTGGATGCTGTCACCTGCGCCTCGCTCTCTGAAGGGCTTCCGGCTCCCTGCGCGCAGCGCTGCTGAGCAGCCCTGGCTATTTGAGAGCATAAGGCTTCCTGTCACTGCGCCTCTTTTTAAGTTCCCAATTATGCTCACGTTTATAATTTTAGACTAACTTTAGTATTATCGTATCACAGTCCAAAAACTCACACCTTACTGTACTTGTTGGACAGCACAGGCCACTTTAAGGCAGG
>NW_011888919.1:961474-971657 GCF_000151845.1 Pteropus vampyrus
CTATTTGAGAGCATAAGGCTTCCTGTCACTGCGCCTCTTTTTAAGTTCCCAATTATGCTCACGTTTATAATTTTAGACTAACTTTAGTATTATCGTATCACAGTCCAAAAACTCACACCTTACTGTACTTGTTGGACAGCACAGGCCACTTTAAGGCAGGAAATAGATGATGTCGCAGAAATGAAGACATGTGGCTTAGACAAGGTAGAAGCTTTTCTCAGCCCTGATGGTCAGGCTGCAGGCAGTCTAGGGCTGGCAAGGTGGCTCCCAGCGAAGAGGCACTCCCCTCTTCCCTAACCCGCCCCTAACCCAAGAGAAGCAGTCCGCAGGGGGACAGTCACAGAGTCTAATCTGTCATTTCAGGGCAGTTGTCCACTCTTGCTGGTATGAACAGTGGTCAGAAGGGCAAAGCGAGATCACTTAAACGTGGTTGGTGAGGCCACCCCGTTGCCATGTGGATGGGGGGATTCCAGAACGAGGATGACGGCCACTGGCTTATAGGCCAAGCACACGATCCAGAGATTTCTACGCTCATCCCCTTACTTACCCTCCTGGCTGCAAGACGGCGAGTCTGGGATTAAGTTTTAACTCTGCCCCCGGCCCCAGTTGCTGACGTCAACATCAATTAGGCAAACAAACTTTTTGCCCCGTGTTTGAGGTTGAGAGAAACTTAGAATCACTTTCAAAATAACAATTCTCTACTATAGAGTTCAGTCAGGGTGGGCCACGTCAAGCTGAGGTAAGAAACAGCCCAATCTCAGCGGCTTAAAATCATGCGGTTTATTTCTCGCTCACACTCCCTGCCCATCCAGGGTTGGCAAGAAGACTTTGCTCGTCGGCCACTTGAGAGCCCAGGCTGATGGAGGTTCCATTGTGACACAGGCTTCTACAGTACAGGCTTCCACAGTTCCACAGTTGCTTCTGCCTGGGTGTGACACGTGTCCCTTTCGCTGCCATTTCAAATGATCAGAGCAAGTGACATGGCCACTCCTGAATGAACTGGGGGTGGGGGTGGGAATATGTAATCTTCCTGCAGGGAAGACCTCAAACATTTGTGAACAATAGTATACCCAGCAGGCATAAGAAGAAGATGCAAAAAATTCTTCATTTCAACTCTGTTCACAAACAGAGCCTTCAAAACAAAACAAAACAAACAAACGACAACAACAACAACAAAGAGAATGCAGTATATACCTTTAGGAGAAACCTCAGTATGCTTGTGTCCAAATCTTTTATATCAGCTGGTACAATTTAAGCACCATCATTCACTTTCACACTAACTACCTGTTATAGGTTGAGTTGTGTCCCCCCCCCGCCCCCCTGCCTCCCAAATTCACATGTTGAAGCCCTAACTCCCCAGGGTCTCAGAAAGTGACCTTATTTGGAAATTGGGTCATCGCAGATGTCCTTAGTTAAGATGAGGTCATACTGGAGTAGAGTGGGTCCTCCTCCAGTGTCACGGGTGACCTTGTAGAACTTTGGCTGCAGACACACGCACACACACACACACAGGAATCACCATGTGAGCATGAAGGCGGAGATTTATGTGATGCTGTTACAAACCAAGGAGGTCGGCAAACTGCAGGAAGCTAGGAGAGAGACCTGGAAAGGATTCTCACAACCCTCAGAAGAAAGCAACCCTGCTCACATCTTGATCTGGACTCCGGCCTCCAGGACTGGGAGATGATACAGTCCTGTTGTTTAAGCCACCCAGTCTGTGGTACTTTGTTACAATAGCTTTAAATACTCTACCATCTTTTTATAATGTATGTAACTCTTCGAATGCTATTTCAGTGCACTTGAAACAAGAGACAAATAGCCTTCCGTGTGCCTAAGACAAGTTAGCGATTAAATGCATTAGCTCTAGAAGTCTCATCTTCTTTGGGACGATGACCAGTGACTCAGAGGGCCATAAAGAAGAACTGGTGAAAACGTGTTCACCTTGAAACTTTTTATTACCCCGAGCTTTCAGTTGCTTGGTGGGGATCATTATACTTTCCAGAAGCTGTCCACGGTCCTTAAATGAGAAACTCATCTTGGATCCGATTCTTCCCCCCGACTTAAGTGGGGCTTCTATGTCTTTCTTTGTTATATGTTTCCTTGGAATGCCAAGTCAAGAAGAATGAACAGGCATATGAGCCATGATTATTTGGTTTCCAATAACAGAACTTGCTAAAATAAAGAGGAGAAGTTAAATTTATCATAAAGATACAAGGCATTTCCCAGAATTGGGGGACTTATCTTAGATGGGCCTTGGGAAGAGCTGGACCCGAGCTAACCAGCTCCGATCCTCAATTATTTCTTTCTCTCCGCACACTGGTGTCCATCGTCTCTTCATGTACGGAGAATCAGCCGCTGTCCATTTATGGATTTCTCCCATTTCCATGTTTCACTTTCAGCCACATGCAGAAGTTGGCTTCTGGATTAGCCAATAGCTGCTGTAACAAATTACCACAAATGTAGTGGTTTAAGACAGCATAATGTATCATCTTGCAGTTCTGGACATCGGAAGTTCAAACTAGGTCACTGGGCTAAAATAAGGTGCCGGCAAGGGCTGCCTTGCGAATGGAAGGTGTTCCCTCAGCTTTCCCAGTTTCGGGGGGCCACCTGCGTTCCTTCCTCCTCCTCCAAAGCCAGCAGTGTAGCATCTTTAAATCTCTCTCCAACTCCGACCTCTGCTTCTGTCATGACACCTTCCCCAGCTCTCCCGCCTCCCACTTTCACTGATGAAGACACTCGTGATGACCTTGGACCCACCCCGAGAATCCAGGACCGTCTCCCCATCTCAAGAGCCCCCAACCTAATCACACATACAGGTCTCTTTTGCCATGTGAGGTCGCGTATTCACAGGTCCAGGGATCAGGGCATCTTTTGGGCTTCGTTATTCTGTCTCCCGTTGTCTCTCTCTCTGTCCTGATGTCAAATTCTGGCAAGAAAGCAGGTGATCTCCCCATTTTGGACCGTGTGTTTTCCTGGCCCAGTCAAGCTGGCCAAGGCCAAGAGCGGGTCATGATGACCTCATGAGAGAGGTCCTCATCGCTTTTGTCCTCTGATATATGTCAGTGCCTGCCCCAGCCTGGGCTGGCACCCATTGAGTCTTTAATAAAGATTTCTGGACAGACGGAATGAGAAAGAGTTGAGGCTAGCCTGTGGCCGGGTGCGTGTGGGGGCGGCTGGGCCCAAACCTCCCTGTGTCCTCTCCTCTGCTCTTGACTTATTTGTTCTCACTTCCTTTTGGTCTCTGTCTCTCTCTGTCTCTCTATGTCTCTCTTCCTCTCTCTCTCCCCCTCTCCCTCTGCCCCACCCCCATCCTCCTGAATAAAGCAGACGGTGAAAAAGGAGGCAGCGAGGGCAGGATTCATCACCACCATCCTCCCAACATCAGTGATTCCTGGGTTCAAGACCTACATTTTCTCTCAAATTGCTGTGTGATTTGGGTATGTTAGGAGTGTGTTTCGCTGCTGGTGACAGACAATATGACTAGAAGTGGCTTCTTTGTCTCAATAAACAAGAAACCCGGCAGAGGCCAGGCAGCTCAGTGATGCCGTTGGGAACCAGGCAATTTCCCTTTTTCGGCTCCACCACCATTAGGATGCGTTGCCTCATGTCCCCAAGATAGCTGCTGTAACTCCGGATCTCACATCCCATGCCGGGCAGGAACAAAGGGGAAGGAAGAAAGAAGAACGGATTTTCTCTTAGTGTGGTTTTGCCTTTTTTTTTTTAATTTCATTTCATTTTTTAAATTTTTCAATTACGGTATTATTTTATATTAGTTTCGGGTGTCCCCTTTTCTTTTCCATCAAGGGACTGTCCTCCCCAGGGACCTACCCCCACATCTCACTGGCAAATTGGTCACCTGAGCAGCTGGGTTACAGAGTAGGGTAGCTCTCCCGGCTCTAGAAGAGTCTGGGCTTCAGCTCTCTTCCCCTCCCCACCCCCGCCCTGCACCCCGCCCTCTGCAGGCAGACACCCCCGTGCCCAACATCATGGAGTCAGCTTTCTACTTCGAACAGGCGGGCGTGGGCCTGAGCTCCGACGAGAGTTTCCGCATCTTCATGGCCCTGAAGCAGCTGGTGGAGCAGCAGCCCATCCTCACCTGCCGCTTCTGGGGCAAGATCCTGGGGCTCAACCGCAGCTACCTGGTGGCCCAGGTGGAGTTCCGGGAGGGCGAGGAGGAGGCGGAGGAGGAGGAGGTGGAGGAGATGTTGGAAGGCGGCGAGGTCATAGACACGCACGGGGAGGAGGAGGGCGAGGAGGACGAGGAGAAGGTCTCCGACATCGTCCCCAAGCCGATGTGGAAGCCACCGCCCGTCATCCCCAAGGAGGAGAGCCGCATGGGCACCAACAAGTACCTGTATTTCGTGTGCAACGAGCCGGGCTGGCCGTGGACGCGGCTGCCGCATGTCACGCCCAACCAGATCGTGCAGGCGCGCAAGATCAAGAAGTTCTTCACCGGCCACCTGGACGCGCCGGTCGTCAGCTACCCGCCCTTCCCCGGCAACGAGGCCAACTACCTGCGGGCCCAGATCGCCCGCATCTCGGCCGCCACGCACATCAGCCCGCTCGGCTTCTACCAGTTCGGGGAGGAGGAGGGCGACGAGGAGGAGGAGGGCGGCGCGGGGCGCGACTCCTACGAGGAGAACCCCGACTTCGAGGGCATCCCGGTGCTCGAGCTCGTGGACTCCATGGCCAACTGGGTGCACCACACGCAGCACATCCTGCCGCAGGTAGGACCGGGGACCCCGGCCCCCCCATCCCCGTCGCAGAACCAGGTGGCTCAGCTGTGCCTCCCCAGGAATATCGGGCACTCGCGCTCTGCTGGCCTTTGTGCCAAATAACCTTCATTCATTCACCCGTTCCTCAGTCATTCATTCATTCACCATTCCTCGTTCATTGGTCCATTCTTCATTCATTCATTCCTCATTCACTCATTCCTCATGCATTGGTCCATTCCTTATTCATTCATTTATTTACTCATGTATTCATTCAACAGATATTGGTTGACAATCCCTGTCAGCAGCCTTTGGGGCCAGATAAATCTTGGAACTCTGAATTTTTAAGATTTCAAAAAGGTGACAGTGCTCATCCCACACATCATGCAACACTTTAAGCAGGGCTGTGGTGGCGGTCTGTATTCAAGGCCGTTGTTATTTTCGCAGCAAAAGTGCATAGCCTCTCAGCAGTCAGGCCAGGGGTGCTGCCAAACGACTCACGAAAAACTTCTGGGTTTCAAAGCTTTTTGGGTTTTGGAGTTGTGGGCCAGACTGTGGACCTGCACTTAGTGAATGCCTGATGTGTCTGCACTTTATATATATTTCTGTATTCATTCGAGGAAATATCTGCTGCGTGCTAGGAACTTTTTATTCATTCATTCGTTCGTTCGTTCTTTCATTCAATAAATATTCTCTGGCTCCACAAGGTTTTCTTGAATCCAAATAACTCCCTTAGAGATCGGTCCAGCGAGCATTGCCATCTCATACGTGATGAAACTGAGGTCCGCGATATGCGATTCACTGAGGTCCGTTCCTTCAACAAAACATTCATCGGCTCTTCGAGATCTCATGTAACCAAACAGCAATCCAAAGAGCAAACCACCCATGACGCCCCCATTTCACAGACGGGCAAAGAAAGGATCATATGGGCTGCCGAATGTCGGCTCCACAGGGCAGAGATTTGGGATCTCTTTCCTCAGGGATGTGTCCCCAGCACTTAGGGCAGTGCCTGTATGTAGTAGGCACTCATTAAATATCTGACGAATGAATGAACGAATGAATGAATGCACGGACGGGGCCCACATGGCCAGCGGGAGGCGGGAAGCCCCACCTCGATGCAACAGCTCTTGGCCCATTCTTCCCTTCCACACACACACACACACACACACCTGTCTTCCTGTCCATCCCCGGGTCCCTGAGGACAGTCCCCAGTGTCCTGCCCGGCCCCTCCACCTCCTCCCAGGGTGCAGGCTGGGCTCTGTCCCCCAAGGGTGCCACTTTCCCCCACCTCCAGGGCCGCTGCACTTGGGTGAACCCTATGCAGAAGATGGAGGAGGAGGAGGAGCTGGGGGAGGAGGAGGAGAAGGCCGATGAGGGGATGGAGGAGGTGGAGCAGGAGGTCGGGCCCCCGCTGCTGACGCCGCTCTCGGAAGATGCAGGTGACGGTCCTCCTCGCCTCCTACCGCCACCTCGGGGGGAGACGGGAGAAAGGGAGGGGCAGCGGCACTGGAGGGGGTCATCTCTCTGAGCCCCAGCTGTTCTCGCATCGTGACAGCGTGTCCCCATGGGGTTACAGGAAAGTGTCCATCTCGTGAGCTGTATCTGGCTCGTGGCAGTGGCCCAGATGGGTGGGATGTGGCCTTTCGAGTCCCACGTGGGCTTGAGGGAACAGAGAGAGAGACTTAGGGAGTACTCCCCAGAAGAGGCAGGGATGGAGCTGGATTTTGGAAGAAGGGACAGGAATTTCCTGAGGCCAAGGCCATAGGCACCTGGAGGAAGGAGGAAAGGGAGGCTGAGAGTTGGCAAGTGGAGCCAGATTTCCATGAACCCGGAGCCTCCATGGGTCTGTGCAGGACATGGGGAGCCAGCGTCAGAGCCTCTGACGTCTCTGGTGCTCCCCGTGTCCCTGCAGAAATCATGCATATGTCACCCTGGACCGCCCGCCTGTCCTGCAGCCTCTGCCCGCAGTACTCCGTGGCTATCGTGCGCTCCAATCTGTGGCCGGGGGCCTACGCCTACGCCACCGGCAAGTAGGTCCGCCCCCAGTTCCTCCCAGCAGGAGCAGCCCCTATAACTAACTCCTCCCGAGCCAGGCTGGGCGGAGCAACCCACCAGGGTGGGCAGAGATTGGCAAGCCCCTCCCAGGGTCGACCCCCTCACTCAGCTCCCAGTGGCTGGGGCTAAAATGAGAAATCCCTGACCAAAAGTGTGAGCCCCTCGGATGAGAGAATGGGGCATCAGAGAGGGGCAGGAACTAACCCAGAGTGACGTCGCACAGCGTGTGCAGGATTTAGACCTGGGTCTCCGGGTGCCCCGCCCAGGCTTTTCTGCTGTACGAGTCATGGAGCCGGCCGGTCTCAGGAGTCCCCTTTGAGGCGGCACTGACCCGGACAGTCTCATCTCTAGGGGAGCTAACTCTTTCCCTTGGGCCCCCCCGGACAGTTCTTCCAGTTCGAAGGGTCTTCTCTCTAGGAGCCAGAAATCTTCCCCACCAGGATCCGCCACCAGTTGCTCCCAAAAGCTTTGCAGGCCCACGTCACGTTTTCATCTTCCGGTTGGCAGGCAGCTATGCGCTGCTTACCCTCCCCGCCTCTCTCACCGTGTGTATCTCAGCCTTTCTGCTCGGCCACTAGAGGACGCCGTCTGCGGCCACGGGGCGGGCGCACTTACCAGCTCTGTCCACCAGATGGCATGACGATTTTTCATAGATTTTCCTTTTTCATCTCAATGATGAACCTGCTCTGTATTCGCTACCATGATTAACAGACGAGGTGGGATTTCATGTCATCTTGATACTTTAACCACATACTTGGAAATTATTTTTTATTTCCTTCAGAAATAGGGAAGAGGCATGCTTACTTTTGCCAATGACCTTCTTCTGGCCACATCCTAATTTGCCAACATCCCTCCGAAAGCAAAAGATCTAAATTGGGAGCTCCACCCATACATCCTTCACCCCTGCACCCACCCCCACCTCCCCACCCCCTCATCTACTATCCAGTCATCCGTCCATCCATCCCTCCATTCATCCAGTCGTCTATCCACTTTTTTTTTTTTTTTTTCCATAAAAGACTTGACTGTCACTGTTTACCAGCTGTATGCTGGGCCCTGGCCCTTTGTTGAAAAGGCAGATGTGGATCCTGCCCTGGGAGCAGGAAAAGGAAGCTAGGGCGTTAATTGTATAACTCCCCTCCCCCTCCTCCCCCTGCCCCTCGCCCTCTTTTCCCCCGTCCTCAATATCTTCTTACAAACTAAGATTAAGTACCAGGAGGGAGAGGGAGAGTGGAGGGACAAATGACAGTCATAGCTGTCATGTCTTGAGGGGATTAAGGAAGGATTTCTGGGAAAAGCAGCCTTGATTTGAAATCTTTGGGGAAAGAAGTAAGTGTGCGTGGGGGGGCGGGGGGAGGCGGGGTGTGGAAACAGGCGGAAGCATATTCTCGACCAGAGCTTCTCCACCTGCGAGTGCTCGGACTCACCCAGGGATCTGGGCAGGGTCTAGTCGCACGGGTCCGGCTGGAGCGGAGCCCTTCCTGGCAAGTTCAAGCCCCCGAGGATGTAGCTGGGTGCTGGACCACAGGACCAGGGCAGGCAGGGGCTGGGGGCTTCCGAGGAAGCAGTGTGTTTGAAGGCTCCGAGGAAGACCCGGAGAAAAACAATTTTCTCGGGAACAGCAAGGTCAAAGCCAAACTGTTCCCAGAGCAGACTCTCCACCCCGCACCTCTCCTGCTCTCTCTCTTTCTCCCTCTGCTTCTGTCTACCTCTCTCCCCGTCTCTCAGTCCCCTGCCTGTTCTCCCATTTACTCCTCTTTCTTTCTTAGTTAAAATTCCGGGGGGAGATAAATCAGTCGGGCCTGATCACTTCTGTCTTTATCATCAGCCCCCTGCCTCTGGAGCATAGGCACCACGGCAGGGATTCTGGTCTAATCTGTTCACGGCTAGGTCCCCACATCTAGACCAGCGCCATCCAACATAAAGAAAATACAAGCTACATATTTCATTTAAAATTTTCTAGTAGCCATGTTCAAGAAGTAAAAATAAACAGGCAAAATTCATTTAAATAGTATATTTTACTTAACCCCAAATATCCAAAATATTTTCACCGAAACACAAAATCAATAATGTAAAAATGATTAATGAACCATTTTACATTTTTTTTTTTCATAGTAAGTCTTTGGAATCTGAGGTGAAATTTACATTTACAGCACATGTCAATCTGGGCACTAAATTTTCATCAGAAATACTTGACTTGTCTTTAGATTTTGCAACATTTACAATGGCAAAAATAGACTCGTGCCCGTCTCAGACATACACGACATTTTCCAATACTAAATTGAGTATCCGTTTTATTGCTTAAACATAAATGAATTAAAATTAAATAAAATCCCCTCCACCCACAACAGCAGAATCCACATTCCTCTCAAGTGCACATGGAATATTCTCCAAGATAGGCCATACGCTAAGCCATAAAACAAGTCTCAATTAATTTAAAAGGATTAATCAGACAAAATAAGTTTTCTAACCACACTGGAATAAAATTAGAAATAATAACAAGGAAATTCACAGATATGTAGAAATTAAACAACACACTCCTGAATAACCAATAGGTTGAAGACAAAATCACAGGTGAAACTAGAAAAGTAAATAATATAGAAATTCAGTGTTTGGGATACACTAGCCATGTTTCAGGTGCTTGGTAGCTATTCATGCTGTTGGACAGTGCGGCTCTAGACGCAGCCTGGCCCTTAGTAGATGCTCAGTAAACACTAAAAGGACCAAATGAAGAGAAACTCAGTGGGTATACTTCACCCTGCTATGTCTATGCTGGGCCCACCCTTAATGAAAGTCCACCCTGGGGCCTTCGAGGGATGATTTTCCGGTCTGTCCCTCCAGGAAGTTTGAGAACATCTACATCGGCTGGGGCCACAAGTACAGTCCCGAGAACTTCAACCCGGCCCTGCCGGCCCCCATTCAGCAAGAGTACCCCAGCGGCCCGGAGATCATGGAGATTAGTGATCCCACGGTGGAGGAGGAGCAGGCCCTCAAGGCTGCTCAGGAGCAGGCCCTGGCGGCTGCGGAGGAGGAGGAGGAGGATGAGGAGGAAGATGAGGACGAGGACCTGGATGACTGAGGCCCGGTAGCCCCTTCCCCAAGCAGGTAGATAGCAAGTTTTCCCTTGTACATAGTGAGTTATGGGTTGTTGTTCACTGTTGGTTTGCTTTCTGTCCCTGGAGGGCAGGGGTAGAAAAGGAAGGCAGCTGCTCTAAATAAATGTCCCTGTGGCATTTCGGCCCAGTCACTCATTCATTTGCTCTCCAGTCTGTTGACGTGGGCTCCAAGTCAGGGCTCTCGGGCTCTGCTGGGAATGCAGACATGACCCAGCATCGTCTCTCCTATCTGTTTCATTTATTCATTCATCTGGCCATCAAACAACTATTGAAGTGCCTTCTGTCAGCCTAGCCCTGAGCTGA
>NW_011888919.1:971707-974241 GCF_000151845.1 Pteropus vampyrus
GCCATAAAACAAGTCTCAATTAATTTAAAAGGATTAATCAGACAAAATAAGTTTTCTAACCACACTGGAATAAAATTAGAAATAATAACAAGGAAATTCACAGATATGTAGAAATTAAACAACACACTCCTGAATAACCAATAGGTTGAAGACAAAATCACAGGTGAAACTAGAAAAGTAAATAATATAGAAATTCAGTGTTTGGGATACACTAGCCATGTTTCAGGTGCTTGGTAGCTATTCATGCTGTTGGACAGTGCGGCTCTAGACGCAGCCTGGCCCTTAGTAGATGCTCAGTAAACACTAAAAGGACCAAATGAAGAGAAACTCAGTGGGTATACTTCACCCTGCTATGTCTATGCTGGGCCCACCCTTAATGAAAGTCCACCCTGGGGCCTTCGAGGGATGATTTTCCGGTCTGTCCCTCCAGGAAGTTTGAGAACATCTACATCGGCTGGGGCCACAAGTACAGTCCCGAGAACTTCAACCCGGCCCTGCCGGCCCCCATTCAGCAAGAGTACCCCAGCGGCCCGGAGATCATGGAGATTAGTGATCCCACGGTGGAGGAGGAGCAGGCCCTCAAGGCTGCTCAGGAGCAGGCCCTGGCGGCTGCGGAGGAGGAGGAGGAGGATGAGGAGGAAGATGAGGACGAGGACCTGGATGACTGAGGCCCGGTAGCCCCTTCCCCAAGCAGGTAGATAGCAAGTTTTCCCTTGTACATAGTGAGTTATGGGTTGTTGTTCACTGTTGGTTTGCTTTCTGTCCCTGGAGGGCAGGGGTAGAAAAGGAAGGCAGCTGCTCTAAATAAATGTCCCTGTGGCATTTCGGCCCAGTCACTCATTCATTTGCTCTCCAGTCTGTTGACGTGGGCTCCAAGTCAGGGCTCTCGGGCTCTGCTGGGAATGCAGACATGACCCAGCATCGTCTCTCCTATCTGTTTCATTTATTCATTCATCTGGCCATCAAACAACTATTGAAGTGCCTTCTGTCAGCCTAGCCCTGAGCTGACACAGAAGTGACCGAGCAGCTCCAGCTCTGCTTCCCCAGGGCTCACAGTCTACAGCAGAGACAGACGCCTTCCCAGGCCATGACAATACAGATAGGGGAGCCGAGAGAACTGACAGAGTCCCTGAGCTGACTCTTAAAGGGTCCAGAACAGAGTGGGGAAGGGCATTCCAAGCAGAGGGAACAGCATGTGCAAAGGACCCCAGGGCAAGAGAGAATGCGATGTGCTGGGGTGCTTTCTCAAATCTCATTTTTGGGGGCAGGATGTGAGGAGTTAGTGGTGAGAGATGAGGTTGGAAACAGGGCTTGGTGGAAACAGATCGCTCAAGGCTTAACTTTGCCCCGAGAGCACTAGGGAGCCATAGATGGGCTTCGAGCAGGGGAGGGCCTGATCGCATTCGTGCTTTAGAAAGACCTCTCTAGATGCCAAGTGGAGGGTGGCTGGTGGGGTGAGATAGGGGTCTGGGACGGCAGAGACAAGGCTGATGGGGGGGGCAGCGAGCAAGCAGGTGAGGAGGAGTTTGGCCCGTGGCTATACAGGGGAAGGGGCTGGAAAAGAGGACTTCAGGTGACAGAATACAAGACTTGGGAACAGAAAGCAGGGGGTGAAAGAAAATGGTACAAATCAGGTCTGTAGTCTGAGTTACCGGTTGGAGTTAGCAGTGCTCGCCCTAAGAATGGGACACAAAAGAGGGGTAGAATTTAGAGTAAGATGTCAAGTTCATTACAGGACTTGTCGAGTGTGAGATGCCTCTGGGACATTCCAGGGAGAAATCTGGGAAGCTACTGAGTGAGTGAGTCTGGGAAGATCCGTGATGGCGGCAGAGTGGCTTCGGCAGAAGTCAGGGCCACTGGCTATCTGTGGGGACTGCTGGGATCGGGAGGAGATTTTGGGTTACAGGGCTGTTGCGAGGACTAATGAAATTTTGAAATCAGGGGTGTTGGAGGACCAAGTGAGATCGTTGAAGATAGTGAAGTCATGGGGACATATATTGGAGGTTGGTGGGAAATGCGGAGATGTTTAAGGGCTAGCATTAATCAATAGTGGGTCAGACGAAGTCTTTGATGTTTTCTGGAGACGTGGGGCTCATCAAGATTTGGGGGATCAGCAGCAGTGGCAAAGAATGGCTGGAGATGCTGTGGCCAGTTTGGCGGACATTAAGACATCAGTGGGAGGGGATGTATGTTGAGAGTCTGTGGAGACTTTTGGCTCATCTGGGGTCATCTGTGACGTCATGGCAAGGCCAGGTTAGGAACAGGGCCTTCTCTTGAGGGTCTCTCCGTTGCTAGGCAAACGGTTCCCAGGGCGTCGCGGCTAAGGACTTGCGCTTCTTGAATGCCACGCCCCCTTTCCCTGCGGGCTCCGCCCCCGCCGCCAACCACACGTCGCTCTCCGGGCGTGAAGGCCACGCCCACCTTTTCGCCCCGCCCTCAGCCCCAGAACCGTTACCCGAGCGACGGCAGGGGGGCTCGTCCCGCCTCTCGACCCTGTTGCCAATCGTAGAGTCGTCGCCCGGGCGACGCCCCCC
>NW_011888919.1:974846-977296 GCF_000151845.1 Pteropus vampyrus
TGGTGGTCCCTAGGTGATCCAGAAGTGGTAGGAGGGTCCCGGAATTATGTGGGGCCCTGCGATAGGCATCCTCAGCTGTGATGGCCATCCCAGGGGGACGGGTTCTTGGCGATAATGCAGGATTCCCAAAGATGCGGGGAGGCCCCCCGGGTGCTGGGCATCCTTGAGGTCATGTGAGATCCCCGCGTTATGCGTGCGGGTTCTGGGATGGTGAGGTTCTGGAGGTGATGGGGAATCGGAGGCGATGCGGCTCCTTCGGGTTCCGGGTGGCAGGCATTCTGCAGGTGATGGGGAATCCTGAGGTGATGCAGAAGCCAGGTGTATTGCAGTCTGGAGGTGTGTGGGGGGTGGGGGGGGCAGTCTTGACTTTTGGGCAGCTGGAAGTCAGGATTCCAGAAGTAATGGGCTTAGAGGTAATAGGGATCCCAGAGAAAATTGGGGCTCTGGAGGTAATGAGCTGATGGGACATCTGGAGGTGATGAGAGCCCAGAGGGGACATCCTCAGGTGTGATGGGTGTCTCTACAGTGATGTAGGTGCCAGAGGGGATGTGACCCCTGCAGTTTATGGTGGTCCCCAGAAGTGATGGGGATCCTCAGAGCCCAGAGGGTTGAAGGTACCTAAGTATGGGGGAACATGAGGTATAATGGGTCCCTGAACTCTGCTGGGGGTCATGAGATTTAGGGACTCCCTAGTAAAGGGAATCCTGAGATCTTGGGCTCCGGAGTCCTGGGGATTTGGGTGACCCTGCGTTTGGAGGGGGGCTTGGAGTATTGTGGTGCTAAGACCCAAGGGAATGCTGAGGTTAACAGTGCAGGACTGGAAAGGAATCAGAGCTCAGGGACTCTGGGACCCTGAACCCTGATGCTGTGGGTGAGGGTGTCCCAGAAGTTGGGGGATCCAAGTTTGGGGAGGTGCTGTGGTCTTATGCCAGGGAGTGGGAGGAGGGGAATCCTTCCTGTCAGCTTTTTTCTCTACTCTGTCTGAGATGTGGGTCCCCCTTCCTGTCTGTGGTCACCTGCTCCCTCCCCACTCACTCATTCACCTGCCCACTTCCCCCAGGGATTTACCCTGCTTCCTCTTAGTGGTTTTACCCCAACCTCAGCACCCTCTTCCTTCCTCTCAGTGGTAGAAGCCACTAACTCCTTTTTTCCCACCACTCAAGTCGATTGACCTCAACAAGCCAATTGACAAGCGGATCTATAAGGGCACGCAGCCCACCTGCCATGACTTCAATCAGTTTACTGCTGCCACGGAGACCATCTCCTTGCTTGTGGGGTTCTCAGCCGGCCAGGTGCAATACCTGGACCTCATCAAGAAGGACACCAGCAAGCTATTCAATGAAGAGGTGATTGTGGGCCCCCAGGGTCCAGAATTACGCCCTCTCCCCATCCCCCCCATTACTGTTTGCCATGAGACTTCAGCCCTGGGGAGCAGCGTAGGCCTAAGAGGGGAAGGATGAGAGAGAGGAGGCGGGTGGACTGACAGCTAGATGAGATGGGCGACAGACAGCAGCTAGGGCGAAAGCAGCTAATGATGACACCGGCCCCTCCTATGCCCAGGCCCTGTGCTGTGTTAGCTGTATGCTGAACACTTTACTCCTGGAGTTTTCATCAACCAATGGGTTAGAGATTGTGGTGCCCATTTTGCAGACTAGAGAATGGAGGCTAGTCACTGGTTGGGACTGGTTTGAAGCCAGAGCCCCTGCTCTTCAGATTCTGGGCCCTGTGGGCATTGGATTCATATCCTTGCTGCACCATTTACTCACTGTGTAGCTTTGAGAAAGTGACGGTTCCTGTCTGAGCCTCAGTTTCCCTCCTTTGCAGAATGAGATTCTCACTCCTACCTCACAGGACTGTTGTTGTAAAATCATGCGTGGATGTTGCTCAGTCCTGGGTGGACTTGGCACAAGAGAAAATGCTGGCGAGTGGTCTTATCCGTGGGCACGAACTATTCTCGTCCTGTGTCTCTGTGTTCAGAGGAGGTGTTCCATCTATACGGAATGCATGAATGGCAGGAGTGAGTGGAACAGCGAACGGATTAAAAATGCACTAGCTCATCCATTCACAGAATATTTATTGAGCATTAGTCCTGTGCCAGGCGTGTTCCCAGCACTGGGGATGTCTCATCTCAGTGAACAGAACAGGACCTGCCTTTGTGGCGCTTTCATCTAGCTGGGGAGACAGTTATCAAATAAGAGAAGTACACTGCGTGTCGGAAGGTGCTGATTGCTGCAGAGACAATGCAGCGGCGGGGGGGGGGGGGGGGCTCGTGAGGTATAAACAGGGTGGTTAGGAGGGGCCTCCCTGGGAGATGACATTGAAATGAAGACCTGAGGGGGCAAGAAGAGTTATGAGGAAAGGACATTCTGAGAAGAGGGGACAGCTAGGACAAAGGCCCCAAAGCAGGACATGTGGCCAGAGCAGTTGTTGAGGGGGAGGGTGGTAGGTGA
>NW_011888919.1:977604-993436 GCF_000151845.1 Pteropus vampyrus
GTCTGCAGCCGCTCCCCAGCGCCAGCATCACCGCCTCAGCTCCGCCTCAGATCATCGGGCATTAGATTCTCATAGGAGCTCTGGTCCCTGGTGCCAAAAAAGGTTGGGGACCACTGGTTTGGGGAATAGACATGGGCAGTGGTAGCCTGGTGGCCATTTAAGCCATTGGAGGGTTGATGGCGGCTGGGGCCAGGGTGATCGGGTCAGGCGGGGCGTGAGCAGAAGTTGGGTTCTGCGTATTAGTGAAGAACTGGGGGTGAGTTGTGAGGAGAAAAGGAGCAAAGATGAGCAGTGGGAGGATGGGCTTGTCACTCATGTGTCCAGGAAGTACCTTCCGGGGGCCTCCCGTGTTCACAGCTCTGTGGCCTGGGGCTGGGGCAGGATGCCACACAGACAGAGATCCCTTTCTTGGAGAAGCTGCTGTTCTGTGAATCGGTTTGTTGCCTTGAACATGATGTGGTAAAGGCAGAGGGAGGCATTAGGTAGAGGACAGTTCTCTGGACGGCAGGACTGACCCCAGGATGAGACATCGAAGCTCTGTGGCACTCCCGTGGCCACCTACCAGGGAGCCCCTCTCCCCTGCGTTCCCATGACCAGCAGTTTCCCTGCAGTGGGAGCCCCTCTACTGGGAGGCGTGGGCTGTGTCCCCTGGCCTCCTGGGAGCTAGGTCGGGGAGCAGGCCTGCCTGGCCCGACTGCCTCCCCCCAACCCCCGCCGTCTCCCCTGGCAGCGGCTGATCGACAAGACCAAGGTGACATATCTGAAATGGCTGCCCGAGTCGGAAAGCCTATTTCTGGCATCACACGCCAGCGGCCACCTGTACCTGTACAACGTCAGCCACCCCTGCGCCTCCGCGCCGCCGCAGTACAGCCTGCTGAAGCAGGGCGAGGGCTTCGCCGTCTACGCCGCCAAGAGCAAGGCGCCTCGCAACCCGCTGGCCAAGTGGGCGGTGGGCGAGGGGCCCCTCAACGAGTTCGCCTTCTCGCCCGACGGCCGGCACCTGGCCTGCGTCAGCCAGGACGGCTGCCTGCGCGTCTTCCACTTCGACTCCATGCTCCTGCGCGGGCTCATGAAAAGCTACTTTGGGGGCCTGCTCTGCGTGTGCTGGAGCCCCGACGGGCGCTACGTCGTCACAGGTGGCGAAGATGACCTGGTCACCGTGTGGTCTTTCACCGAGGGCCGTGTGGTGGCCCGTGGCCATGGCCACAAGTCCTGGGTCAACGCTGTGGCCTTTGACCCTTACACGACGAGGGCCGAGGAGGCCGCGGCAGCCAGTGGTGACGGGGAGCGGAGCGGTGAGGAGGACGAGGAGGAGGAGCCCGAGGGCCCGGGCCCGGGCGGGGGAGTCCCCCTGTCCCCCATGCCGAAGGCCGGCTCCATCACCTACCGCTTCGGCTCAGCCGGCCAGGACACGCAGTTCTGCCTGTGGGACCTCACCGAAGACGTGCTTTACCCACACCCGCCCTTGGCCCGCACCCGCACTCTCCCGGGCACTCCCGGCGCCACGCCCCCTGCCGCCAGCAGCTCGCGGGGTGGCGAGCCGGGCCCCGGGCCTCTGCCCCGCTCGCTGTCCCGCTCTAACAGCCTCCCGCACCCGGCGGGCAGTGGCAAGGCTGGCGGCCCAGGCGCGGCGACCGAGCCGGGCACACCGTTCAGCATCGGCCGCTTTGCTACGCTCACGCTGCAGGAGCGGCGGGACCGGGGGGCAGAGAAGGAGCACAAGCGCTACCACAGCCTGGGCAACATCAGCCGGGGCGGCAGCGGGGGCGGCGGCAGCGGGGACAAGCCCAGTGGCCCCGTGCCCCGCAGCCGGCTGGACCCGGCCAAGGTGCTGGGCACGGCACTGTGCCCGCGCATCCACGAGGTGCCGCTGCTCGAGCCCCTGGTATGCAAGAAGATCGCCCAGGAGCGGCTGACGGTCCTCCTCTTCTTGGAGGACTGCATCATCACCGCCTGCCAGGAGGGCCTCATCTGCACGTGGGCCCGGCCGGGCAAGGCGGTGAGTCAGCCACACCGGCCGCCCCGGGACCCGGGAGGAGGCAGGTGTTGGCAGAGGGCTCTGTCACCGCCACAGCTTCTAGCCCCATGGGGGAAGGGGCAGCTGTGGAAACCTTAGTGTCTCAGAACAGACCCTCTTGGATCTCAGAGGGACAGGCTCTAGGACCCGTGGCGACAGGCCGCAGAGAGAGGGTTGGGCGAGAGAGAGAGCTGGGTGTGGTGGACACCACGGCCGGCTATCAGAACAGTCAGTGGGCTGCCAGGTCTTACTAGCTTCTTAAAGCTGGATCTGTACTTTTATGAGAAATGTGATTTTTAAATAGTGACTCTTTTTAGATAACTGTGGGTCAGGCTCTGTGGACAGCATTGAACCTTGGGCCTGGTGTCCAGCCTGGGTCTGGACTCTTGGGCTCTAAGTCCACTGCTGGAGGCACGGACTGGGATGCCAGTCTTGAGGTCCAGTCCTGCACTTCCTGTGTCCCTTAGGGCAAGTCCCCACCCCTCTCGGACCTCTGTCACCACTTAGGACAGGGAGGCCTGAAGATGGGTGGTGTGGGGGATGCACCCAGCTCCTGGGGTGGCCGCGGGGTTCAGGAAGGGCCTAGTAGGTGAAGCACAGGTCTGGCGCCTTGTAGCTTCGGAGCTGTGGGCTCAGTGGTCTGAGCTCCTTGGGGTCTGGGCTCGGGCATCCAGGATGCCGGGTCTGAGGGCCGCAGCCTGGTTCCTCGGAACCGTAGAACGTAGGGCTCAGTTTCAGAGCCTCCGAGGTGGGCCGCTGGGATCTGGGGAGTCTCGCAAGTCCTGAAGGAGACCCCTCTGTTCCCCTAGTTCCCAGACGAGGAGACCGAGGCCCAGACAGGGGAAGGAAGTTGGCCCAGGCCACCCAGCAAGTCAGTGGTAGAGGTAGGACTGGCCCTGAGTTCTTTTCCCCAGAATCTCAGGACCCTCCTCAGTCAGAAGGGGACCCCGGGTGCCCCCTCTCCTCCCCACCTCCATACCTCCCCCATGCTCTCTGCTCAGGATCACCCAGGGACTTTAATCATTGTGTACAAGTGCCGCCTGCTGGGCAGGGAAGCTGGCCCAGAGGCAAGTTCCCAGCCTAGAGCAGTGGCCCCTGTGGGGGGTGGTCTGGGGTGGACTGAACGGCAAGGCCAGGGTGGCAGCAGTCTGGGGACTCCCGGGCTGGCGGCAGCCTCAGGTTGCCTCTGACCCCTGGGTCTCCCCTCTCATCTTCCCCAGGGCATCCCGTCCCAACCAGGCAACTCCCCAAGCGGCACCGTGGTGTGAAGCCCTGGACGTTTGGAGCCCCACCCCGCCCCCTCAGCCAGAACCCTCCCCGCTGACCTCAGATCAACGTGTTAACAAGACTAACCATGATGGATGGACTGCTCTGGCCCCCCGCCATGCACAAATTTGGGGGGCCGAGGGTCCCCCAGACTGGCCGAGACCCTGGGGGGATATAGTGGCTCATGTGGCCTCAGCCTTGTCCCCACCCACTGCCAAGTACAATGACCCCTTCTCTGAAACAGTGTTAGCCTCATCCCTGTCCCCAGCATGTGACTGGTCATTCCAGGGGGAGAAGCTCCCCACCCACAAGAGCCTCAGCTCTACAGTGTGCCCCTGGTCTGTGGGCAGGGCAGGGGTGGCCCGCCCCTCCCTTGGTCCCACCTCCCTTGCTGTCGTTTGTGCTTTTGAAGAGTGTTAAGTTATGGAAGCCTCTAGGGGCCTCCCTGTCCCCAGCACCTTATTTATACTAAAGTTCCCTGTTTTCACAGCGTTTCTGTTCCCTTCTGCGGGGTGTGGAAGAGGGGCGTGTGCTTTCACTGCAGTGCTGGGTCATTCCACTTCTACCGGGGAGCAGCCAGGCCCTGCCTTCCCCCGCCCCACCCTGCCCCCTGCCCCCTTTATAATAGCGTGAAAGCCGGCAGGACGAGGGACGTGCTCGTGGCCCCACCAGCCCTGAGGAGGGCCCCCGCTTCATAGTCCTCCGTGGGAGTTTTCAGAGTTGTTCGGAAAGGCCCCAACTTCAAATCTGACAAGACAGGGTCTGCTCAGATGGAGTCCCCCAGGCAGGCCCCAAGGCCCTGAGTGAGCGGCCTTGACTGCAGGTCTGGGCCGCTTGCGGCCTCGGGCCTGGCTCGCAGGACCAGCCGGAGACCCGGTTTCCTCCGGGAGAACTGTCTGCCCTGGAAAGGACAACGAAATCCCTCCCAGCGGCGCCTGCTCCGCCCTCCACCCCCCGAAATGTTTCTGTTTCTAATCCCAGCCTGGGCAGGAACGTGGCTGTGGGCTAGGGGCCAAGGAGCTATTTTGGGGTCTCTTTTGCCTCCCCCTGGCTTTGGCCAGCAGGTCACCCCTGGTCTTGGCTCCTGAGGGCCTCACTTCCCAATTCTCTCACCACCCCTTCCCCACCTCCTGCCAAAAACAAGTCGGTGTAAAGCAGAGGGCCCGAAGGCTAAATTTAAACGTCCCAATGTCTGAATCCGGGGCTGAGTCACCCACAAAGCTGCACTGGCCTCCTCCCCCCTTCCCGGGCCTCACCCCTTTCTCCCCCAACTCCAGAGTTTGGGAGGGGTGTTACCAGGTCACTCTGGACCTCGATTGGCCCCCTCTGAAAAATGGGAGGGCTCACCCTCAGCCTTTGTCACTTATGTGCTCCACCTTTTCATGGGGGCAGTGTTCTAGAGTTGAGATTCTCCACCCCCCAATTGCACTGAAATGTTCTGGTTGGGGGGGCCTGGCTTGCCAGGGGTTAAGGCTGGGAGGCAGGAGGGGGCTGGCCAAGGGGTGGGGAGAAGGGGAGGAGGCCTTTGCAGCCAGCAGAGAAGTGGCCAGAGAGGCCCAGGGGACAACCAGGGACAGGCCGACATGCGGCCAGGGCCCCGTGGCCTGGACAGG
This sequence comes from Pteropus vampyrus, assembly GCF_000151845.1. Taxonomy (NCBI): domain Eukaryota; kingdom Metazoa; phylum Chordata; class Mammalia; order Chiroptera; family Pteropodidae; genus Pteropus; species Pteropus vampyrus. The sequence continues at coordinate 982,501 of NW_011888919.1, forward strand.
GGCTGCCAGGCCCCGTGACAGGAGGACCCCGAGCCCCAGGCCCGGGGAGGGGGCCATGGTGCTGCCTGCCCAACATGTCAGCCGAGGTGCGGCTGAGGCGGCTCCAGCAGCTGGTGCTGGACCCCGGCTTCCTGGGGCTGGAGCCCCTGCTCGACCTTCTCCTGGGCGTCCACCAGGAGCTGGGCGCCTCCGACCTGGCCCAAGACAAGTACGTGGCCGACTTCTTGCAGTGGGGTGAGTGCCTGCCTGCATGGGCTCCCCCAAACTGGGAAGGGGTAGGGACAGGGTAGAGGCAGGAGACGGGGTTGGGTGCAGGGGTGGCTCCTGGGCAGGAGAGACATGGGGAGAGCTTTCTGCTCAGGGGCTCAGAGCTTGGGCTAGGGTCTTGGGGTTACCTGCCCCCTCCTCTGTGCCCCCCTGGCCGGGCAGAACGGGGTCAACAGAGGCCAGGGCAGCCATGACTCAGGACCGTGACTTGGGCGCCGCGGTAGGCTGGGCTGGGCACAGCCTCCCATGGTCCCCCTGTTTTCCCTTCCCCAAGTCTGGGCCTAGGGACATGCTGGGAGCCCCATCTCCTAGGACCCCACACACCCCAAACTGGGCCCCATGGCCCTCCACTCTGCTTTCCCAGAGCACAGTGGCTAGCAGAAGGGACAGGATGGAGCAGTTGCCAGGGGTGCGGCTGATGGGCAGGTGTTCGGCGCCAGCCTCTCCAGCTGCCTCAACAGGTGTCCAGGCGCTGGGAGGGCACAGTGACTCAGGCAAGCCCTGGGGGAGAACCAGCTCTGCAGATGGGCACCACCCAGCACCCCTCCACTCCCTGGATGGAGGAGCTCCCCCCGGCCCCAGGTTTGCCTTGGTCCCCCCTAGTCCTCCCGGGTCAGCCTTGAGCTCCCCTCCAGTTCCCCAGGTTCGTTAATTCTCCTAGTTCATGAGGTCTAGCCTCCGGCTCTCCCACAAAGCCACTTCTTGCCAGGTCTTTCCCTGGAGACTGGTCCAGAGGGAAGATGCTTCAACCTCAGCCTCTCTCGTTGTCTGTCCTCACCCCGTCCTGGCCCAGGACTCAGGCTCACTAGGGTTTCTGTCTCTGTGACACCTGCCACTGTCCCTCCACTGGTCGGTCCCACAGTGGCTTGCTCTTGGCCCTAGTGCTCTCTGTCCCTGGGTTTCCTCTCTCTGCCTTCTCCTGCTTTTTTTCTTGTATCCATCTCTTTGGGACCCAGGCCCTGATTCTCTCCCTCCACCTCCGTTTTACAGCTGGGAAGGTGGAGGCCAAGGGCCAGGCCACTCAGCCTCTGGAAGAACCTTCTCCCCCTTCCTCCCAGCCCTTAGCAGCTCTCTTGGTCTCCCTTTTGCAAACAATTGTTTGGTTGGCAGGGTAAACTGAGGCCTAAAGTGGGGGCAGGGTCTGGCTCTCCTGTGAGGAGCATTCCTTTTGTGGCCCGAGCAGCATCCTGCGGCCCCTCCCCTGCCGGCTGCCGCGCGGGGGAGGGGGCCTGGGTTCCCGCTGCCTTAAAAGGGCTCAGTGTCTTGGCTCTCTCCTCCCTCCCCCATCCTGGGCCCTGGCTGGTTCATCCCTACTGGCCCACTCTCCCCAAACCCTATGGGGGGCCCCTCTCTCCCCTCCATGACTCCCCGTGTCTCCCCTCATTCCTACTCACACCTATCCCTCTCTCCACCCTGCCCCGAGGTCCTGGCAGCCTCCACCCTCAGGTGATCCAGGCCTCCCTCTTCCCGTGGCCATGAGTCTTCTGCTTCCACCCCTGGCTTACCCATTCCCAAAATGCCCTGTTAAACATTCCTAGCCATGGGGCCTTGGACAAATGACTTCACCTGTCTGCGCCTCGAGTCCCCATCTGTAAATAAGTCATAACAGAGTGCTGCTCCTGGAGTGGAGAAGACTGAAGACTTGAACCGGCCTGGAGCCCAGATGCTGGTCACTCCCATTTTGTCTTCCTTCCCGGGTCCTCCTGGCCCCATCCCCAAATCCAGTGTTTCCCAAAGTGTGGCCCAAGAGCCAGCTGCTTCTAAACCTAGAGGAACCACGTAAAACTGCATGTTCCAAGACAGACTGGAGAAGCCTGGAGTGGGCGGGCCTTGGGCCCTTTGGGCAGCACCCAACGGCCGTGGGTCCCAAAACCCAGGGAGCTGTCAGAACTGGGCCTGTTTTCCCTGTTTTTCAGGGCCTCCCTTCTGCAGACTCCTCCCCCTCCACCCTGCTCCCAGAGAGCCCTGTGGCCCAGTGCCTTGTCCCAAAAAGGGGTTCCCAGGCACCCTACCTTTCTGTAGGGGGTCGGTTTTACATCCCTCAAACCTCACACTGTTGTATGTGGGGAAGCCCCTGGGAGGCAGACAGCCCTAAGGGGAGACTCAGAAGGGGAAATTGAGACTGAGGGACAGAGAGGGGGGCTGAGGGACAGAGGGTGGGAATTCCTCCTCCTCTCCAATGTCAGTCCCAGTGACCCTCGGTTCCCATCACCCCCTCCCCGCCTCACAGCGGAGCCCATCGCGGCGAGGCTTAAGGAGGTCCGACTGCAGAGGGATGACTTCGAGATTCTGAAGGTGATCGGACGCGGGGCTTTCAGCGAGGTGAGGCCTGAGCCGTGACGGTTGCTCCGCGGGGCGGGCCAGAGGAGTTTGCGGCGGGGCCTTAGAAGTTGATGAATGAGTTTAGAACCTAAGACCAGCAGAGGATGGGGGTGGAGCTTGAGGCCAGTGGGCGTGGCGAGATGGGTGGGCGTGGTTTGGGTGGCTGCCATACCCCATGTTGCTCCGCCACCTCCTCCTCTGTCACCCCGTTTGTACCTTCAGGTAGCAGTGGTGAAGATGAGGCAGACGGGCCAGGTGTACGCCATGAAGATCATGAATAAGTGGGACATGCTGAAGAGAGGCGAGGTGAGGCGCAGGGCTGGATGTGCAGGACGCTAAGGACCCTCCCCCAAGTTCCCCCCACCGCTCAGCTCTTCTGGGTGCCTGGCAGGTGTCGTGCTTCCGTGAAGAGAGGGACGTGCTGGTGAATGGAGACCGGCGCTGGATCACGCAGCTGCACTTTGCCTTCCAGGATGAGAACTACCTGGTGAGCCCCAGGCCGGGTGACTAGAGAGACAGATACCCACCCCCGAGGCTGTCAGTTAACGAGGCGGGCAGGGAGAAGAAGTTCTAGGGTGGAGGAGCTGTCGTGAAGTGCCTGTGGGAGTCTGTGTGTGGTAGGATCGGGCTTCCCTTCCTGGGTGGCCGATGTCCCTTACTGCGCTTCTCCGGGGCTAACTCTGGAGGGCTCCGTAAAGCCGCCGTCAGGGGCGCTATACCTGGAATGGGAAAGCTCTGTAGAGTCTGTGTGGGGGCCACTGGGCAGAGAGTATCTGGACCGTATCCTCTGGGTATTGGGAGGGCTCCGGGTCTTTTATCCCCGTGTGTGTGTGTGTGTGTGTGTGTGTGTGTGTGTGTGTGTGTGTGTGTGTCTCTGCTCAGTGACATCCTGGAAGAATGTTTTTTAGGGAGGGTGAGTATCTCCAATTTGGCCTAGGAGATCTCTGGAGCTCTCTTGGGGCTCTGGCTGTGGGGTCATCTCTGGGAGTCTTTATCCCGGGCTACCAGCAATAGGCATCTAGGGGGTCTACCGACCCCCCCCATGACACGCCCCCTCCCAGTACCTGGTCATGGAGTACTACGTGGGCGGGGACCTGCTGACTCTGCTGAGCAAGTTTGGGGAGCGGATCCCGGCCGAGATGGCACGCTTCTACCTGGCTGAGATTGTCATGGCCATAGACTCGGTGCACCAACTGGGCTATGTGCACAGGTGGGCACTGCGGGGCCTGAAGGGCGGGGTCTGAGGGCGGGGCCTGGAGGGGAGAGCAAAAATTGGACCCCAGAAGGGTACCTTGAAGGATGGAGCTCAGAGGCGGCGAGGCCTGGAGAGGGACCTCGCTGGTCGGGTCCTTCTGGAGACAGGGCTGAGGAGTGGGGTGCAGAACTGTAGAATCCCCTAAGGGACGGGACCCAAGGAGGTGAGGCCTGAGGGCAGGGCCTGGAGGCTTGGGAATTGGAGAGGCTGGTCCCTAAGGGCGGGGCCCGAGGCGGTGCTGCCTAGAGGGGCGGAGCCTTTGAGATGGTGGGAGGGAGGCTGACATACCCCCTTCCCTCCCTTCATCCCTCTGCTCAGGGACATCAAACCCGACAACATCCTGCTGGACCGCTGTGGCCACATCCGCTTGGCAGACTTCGGCTCCTGCCTGAAGTTGAGGGCGGATGGAACGGTGAGCGGTGCACCCGTCCGCTGCGGGCCACCAATGAGGGGTAGGGTTAGGTGCGGGACCAGAGGTTCAGAGTGCGGAGGCCAGCTGAGACGTGCAGGCAGAGCTAGGATGGAGGCAGGACTGGATTTGGAGAAGAGAAGGAGGCGATTCAGGCTCAAGCGTGCCTGCCTCAGGGTTAGAACAGGCAGGGGCCGGGAACTAAGTGCGAGGGGCGTGGCTCAGATGAGGGGGCGGAGCCAGGGCCCGGAGGGGCAGGGCTGAGCCCGGTTCTGCTTGCTTTGCCTCAGGTGCGGTCTCTGGTGGCTGTGGGCACCCCGGACTACTTGTCCCCAGAGATCCTGCAGGCCGTGGGCGGCGGGCCGGGGACGGGCAGCTACGGGCCCGAATGTGACTGGTGGGCGCTGGGCGTGTTTGCCTATGAAATGTTCTACGGGCAGACGCCCTTCTACGCTGACTCCACTGCCGAGACCTACGGCAAGATCGTGCACTACAACGTAAGCAGGGCCCGGGAGCCCCTGATCGCGCTGCACCTGCTCCCAGACTGACTTGCCGCTTTTCCTTCCCCTCCGAGCAGGAGCACCTGTCTCTACCGCTGGGTGATGCAGGGGTCCCTGAGGAGGCTCGCGACCTCATCCAGCGGCTGCTGTGTCCTCCGGAGACACGGCTGGGCCAGAACGGAGCAGGAGATTTCCAGAAGCATCCTTTCTTCTTTGGCCTAGACTGGGATGGTCTCCGAGACAGCGTGCCTCCTTTTACGCCAGATTTTGAAGGTGCCACTGACACATGCAACTTCGACGTGGTGGAGGATGGGCTCACTGCCATGGTGAGCGGGGGCGGGGTAGGTACCTGTGACCCCTGCCCCTCCCCCCGCACCCTTCCATAAAGTTGGGGTTAGAAGAGTGCCGACCTCCTGCGATCCTAAAATCATTTCTTTCCCAGAGCACCTCCTCTATGCCGACCCAGTGCTGGGAACCCAACCGTGACCTAGACTCACAGTCCAGTGGGGGCCACTGACTTGACCACAGACAGTGACACTCCAGAGAGATCAGGGCCGAGATGGGGGAGTGCAGGGAGTGCACACTGACCCAGCGTGGAAGGTCCTGGAGGGCTTCCTGGAAGAGGGGGCTGTCTGAGCTCAGACCTTGAAGGATGAGAGGCGAGAGGAAGGAAAGCACCATAGAGGACTCTCCCTTCCTTAGGGCATCTCTTTTCCAGCTGCTACACAAACTATCCCAAAGTGCTTGGTCAGCCAGGGAGCCCTGGACCTGGCCACTGCTGGGGACACACGCAAACCAAGTCCGCTCTGGTTCCTCATCCACTTACAGTATGGAGAAGTACAAGTCAGAGTGGGGTTTAGGGGGACATTTAAGCCAAGGCAGAAGGGGTGATGGGCCAGCCCTGACAACCGGTGGTCACCTCATGTCTGTGCTTCTCTTGTATAGGAGACGCTGTCAGACATGCGGGAAGGCGTGCCGCTGGGGGTCAACCTGCCTTTCGTGGGCTACTCCTACTCCTGCATGGCCCTCAGGTAAGAGCGACCGCTGTGCAGCCTGCGAGGAGCGGGCTCCAGAGGCCCCAGGAGGCCACTCCGAGTTACCACGTTCTGGCCATCGGCGCCCAGTAGAATTACAGGATCATTCTTAAAAGCTTATTGTCTTGGGACCAAGGACTCTTGAAGCCCAGAGTTGTAGGACCTTCAAATCTCAGAGCAAAAGTACTTTGAAATTTTAGATTCAATTGGAAAACCTCAGAGCCATAGATTCGGCCTTCCAAATCATCCAGCCTTCCACGTGTAAGTCTCTAGTACACAGTCACGGGACCTCAGAATCTTAGAAAATAAGAAGTCACAAACTCAATGAACCACTCACATAACCATAAAGCCTTTTAAAAACATGAATTCTACAAATAATACATTGCTCGTCAAAGTAAATTATCAAATATAAATGAGAAAGAGGAAGCTCAGCATCAGGGAGGGCCCCTGGCTGGGAGGACACGCTGTGCACAGTCTGTGTTGTTACCGGACACTGTACTGCAAACGCCATTTCTTACTGTGAATGAACTTCAACCTGCTCCTCACCCGCCCCGTATACTCTCCTTCCGGGGCAGCTCGGGACTCGCCCGTCCCCTCTGCTGGAATCCGGGCTGAACGCACAGCCACCGCAAGTCCAGGGTTATTAGGCCCCGGAGATGTAGTTCCCTGAGGGGATTGCTGGGTTGGAAGGGACATCCACTGTTACTGCCATTTCGTATTTGTGGGCAGGGTCTGTCCCCCTCCCCGAGCAGCTGGGTATGAGGGGGTCGTGCTGATGTCTAGAGGCACAGGCTTGGGATCCACACCGTCTTAAGACCATACCTTTGGAGATGGCCAGAGCTGGTCAGGGTCCCCCTCATTGGGTCCCCCTCACTGTCAGGAGGCTCTAAGGAGAGGGGTGTGCAAAGGTCACCTGGACAGGGAGGAGATAAGCGGACCCTAGAACATGGGTATCTGGACCCCAAGTTCCCGTGGAAGGTGCAGAGAGGGCAGGTCCCAGGGGCCTGATGCCATGCCAGGGACAGGCCTCTTCTTTTCCAAGAGGAGAACCTGTCACACCAACCTGGCAATTTGTTCCCTTCACTCTGCCCCCTCCCCCTCCTCAGACCATGGGGGCTTTGGGTCTGGCTGCCCCGTGCCCACAGGCCCTCCCCCCCATCCACTCCCTCTCCCCAGGGATGATGAGGTTCCGGGCCCCACGCCCATGGAACTGGAGGCCAAGCTGTTGCCTGAGCCACCTGTGCAAATGCCCAGCCTGGAGCCCATGGTGCCACCACTGGAAGAAACAGTGAGTTGTTGGAGGAAAGGGTCGGTCAGGGACGAATCCGAGAGGAAAGGGACATACTCCTAGGCTGACGTGTCCCATGGAGCACAAAGCACTCTGGGAGCTTCCTCACAGAAAGACAGAACAGAGACAGCATGACTTCACATGAGAGGGTGCTGAGGGCGTGTGGAGGGGGCTCTCTAGGGAGGGGGCCCCGGAGAAGGAGGAGGACTGCCCGTGGGAAGACAAATACCCATGGGTTAGCAGAGAACCCCCAGGGCAAAGGCCCCGTGGCGGGGGACCACTGGCTTGTTCCTGACGGGGAAGGGAGGCAGTGAGGCTGAGGGCGGTGGACAGGGAGGGGAGGCTGCAGAGGCCGGCAAGAAACAAACCAAACAGGGCCTTTGGGGGCCGCCGGCTTTCTCTGGAGGGCACTGAGGAGCAGGAGTAATTTTGAGCAGGGTTGCGACATGGTCCAGTTGAGTTAGTGTTTTAGGCACAGCCCTTTGGTGCCTGTGTGGAAGGGATTAAGGCTGGAGACGGGGCAGGGGCTGGGTTAGGGAAGGAGGGGGCTTGGATCATTGCAGGAGCTGTTGGGAGTCCCCAGAGCTCTAAGGACTGGGGGGTAGAGGACAGAAGTTTTCCAGGCCTGGAACCTACGCACAAGTCTTGAGTGCTCCAGGAGCCACAGGCAGCAGTAAGCCGGATTCCCATATGTAGGCCGCAGTTCCGGCCGCCATGCCAGCGGAGGCGGGGGTGACCCTGCAGGAGCTCCAGGAGGCCCTGGAGGAGGAGGTGCTTACCAGGCAGAGCCTGAGCCAGGAGCTGGAGGCCATCCGCACCGCTAACCAGAACTTCGCCAGGTCTGGGTCCGGGCTCCGGGGCCTGTCGCTCCCTTTAGCAGCCCGTCTCTCCGTCCGCAAGGGCTCACGGTCCTTACCTTCCCGCAGCCAACTCTGCGAGGCCGAGGCCAGGAACCGCGACCTGGAGGCGCACGTCCGGCAGCTGCAAGAGCGGGTGGAGGGGCTGCAGGCCGAGGGGCTGCAGGCGGAGGCAGCGGCTGGTCAGTCTCTCGTTCGCCCCCTTTCCAGAGGGAGCTGGGGGAGGTCGGCCCGCGGGTGTGTGCAGACACCTGGGGGAGGGCCAGGGGCCCAGGCTGGGGCACGCCACGCCACCGCCCTCCTCCGTCACTCCACGCGCCCTACGCCTCTCTCTTCTCCTTCCAGCTGTCACGGGGGTCCCCAGTCCCCGGGCCGCGGATCCACCTTCCCATGTAAGACCCCTCTTTTTCCCCTGCGTCAAGCCTACTGCCCCATCTTCAGACCCCATCCCTGTCTCCCGGTCTAAGTTTAGGGTTCACCCTACCCGTTCGGGGTGCCAGGCGGCAGACAGCTTCCATTCAAGCCCCGCATCCACCAGATTTCCTCAGTTCGGGCCTCTTGCCAAATCCCGCCCGGGATCTCCCTCGATTCCCTGCCCAAACTCGGCTCCCCTCGCTATCTCTCGCCCCCGCCAAGGCGGCTGGGCGGGGCTGGGCTCGGATCGGGTCACCTGTCCCTTCTCTCTCCAGCTAGATGGCCCCCCGGCCGTGGCTCTGGGCCAGTGCCCACTGGTGGGGCCAAGCCCCATTCACCGCCGCCACCTGCTGCTCCCTGCCAGGGTACGTCCGGCTGCTCACACCCTCGCGTCAGCCACCGCGCCCGCGCCTCGCTCCACGCACCCCAAGCCGCTCGGCTTAGCTGTGCCTTTGCTCGGCTGGGCAGCCGCGGGGAGGGAGGGTGCTCGGGCAGCCAATCAACACAGGCTGCTAGGAAGAAGCCAATGATGAGTTCGGACAAGACTTTAGGCTTGAGAGCCGACCAACCACCGCTGCCCGCGCTGTCGGGGGCGCGAGGCGAGTGCGAGGATTTGTGAACCCACCTATGGGCGTAGGCAGGGCGAGTCCCAGAAGCCAATCAGGGGCCCGTGTCGCTGGCGCTGATCCACCCTCTCGCCCACAGGTCCCTAGGCTTGGCCTATCGGAGGCGCGTTCCCTGCTCCTGTTCTCCGTTGCACTGGCTGGTGCCGCCGCCCTGGGCTGCACTGGGTTGGTGGCCTGCGCAGGCCATCTCGCCCGGGTCTGGCGCCGCCCAGGAGCCGCCTTCGCCCCCTGAACCCTAGAAGCCCAGCCTGCCCTCCACTAGGGCCCTGCTGGAGGTTTGAGTGGCCTGGGTTTGGCCCAGAAACCACTTCCACCACCTCCCCATTCACACCACTAAACGCGGGTCTCCGCCCCAACTCCAGCCTTGTGATCCGGGCCCGCCCCCTGGCGGCCGGGGAGGGAGGAGCCGGGCCCGCGGCCGGAGCGCTGTTACTGCTGGGGGGAATCGCGGACCACTTCCCATCTGGCCTGGCCGAAGTCGCGACGCGGATGGGCAAACTACTATCTAGAGAAGGCAGCAGGGCCGGGTCTCGGCCTTCAGTTTTTCACCCTCCACGCACCCCCAGCCACATCGGCTCGAAACCCACAAATCCTTGTGCATGAGGCCCTGCTCTCCCGGAACGTTCTCTTCCCGCGGAGAACGTCTAGCGCGAGCCCTGCCCGCTCGGGAGCCGTTAGCTTTTGCTAGCCCCGCTTTTTCGGGGCCTCCCGCGCCCTCCTCACGTACGCTACTCTCGGAGCCACAGCCAGCTCTGCCCGCCCCGGCGGTTTGGGTATTTATTGACCTATCCTCCGATCCGCTGACAGGCTCCCAGACCCCAGCACCCTACCCCACGTTTTGGATGCACTGAGACCCCGACATTCCTCGGTATTTATTGTCTCCCCCCACCTAGAACACCCACCCCCGACCCTCGCGAATAAAAGGCCCTCTCGTCTGCCCAAAGCTCTGACTCCGCGGTGTCCCTGATTGCGGGAAAGAGGTTGCTCAGTGGGCCAATTAGAAGGCGAGCGAAGGCGGCCAATGGCCTGGCGGGGAGCTAGCGGGAGGCGAAGCGGACGAATCAGGGGTGGGGGGTGGGGACTTGGGGGTGTGGCTCCAGCACCCGACCAATAGAAGAGGGCGAACGGGCCACCCAGAGGCACCGCCCCTTATCTAGCTGTGGCCCTGCTGTGCCACCCGAGCACCGGGAAGAAGGGGGCTGGGCCAGCCGCGCCCCTGGCAATCCTCCTACCACTGCGCCTGCGCGGGCCACGCGCATCCGTTCCAGGGACTTACGCTCCAGAAAGTTGCAGCAAACTTTCTAACCCGTTTTCTCCGCCCCTTCTCCGCGCCAGGCCCGCCCCCCTGCGGAGCCGGGAATTCCGAGGGGCGGAGCGCAGGCCGAGATGGGGAGTGTGGGGGCCCTCGGAGGGCCCTGGAGACAGAGGCGTGCAGCTCAGTCTCGGGGCGGAGGTGGCTTCGCGCCCTTAGCCCTCCCGGACGGCCCGTTATCTTCTTCGTTGTCCCTGTGGGGAAACTGAGGCCCTGAGCCAGAGGCACACGCGGGGGGAGGCAAAAAGCGCGGCCTGAGGCGGAGGGAAAACAAAGGGAGAATCACGGACAGACGGGGAGGGGGACGGGCACAAACACAGACGCTGGGAGAGAGACCCTAGTGGGACGCTGGGCCTGGCATTGAGGGGGAAGACGCGGAATCGACAGGGGGAGAAGATCGGGAGGCGCGAAAGGGGGGGGCGGAGAGGGGGGACGGGCGGGGGAGAGGGCTGGGGAAAGCCCGAGGGAGGAGAAGGAGGGAGGAACTTCCCAAAGTTGCAAAACATGGCTACCTTGCCTGCGGAGCCGAGCGCGGGGCCGGCGGCTGGGGGGGAGGCGGTAGCGGTGGCGGCGACCGAAGAGGAGGAGGAGGAAGCGCGCCAGCTCCTGCAGACTTTGCAGGCGGCGGAGGGTGAGGCGGCGGCGGCGGCCG
>NW_011888919.1:994311-999501 GCF_000151845.1 Pteropus vampyrus
CGGAGCCCCCTCCCCGGCATCGCTGCTCCTCTCGGAGAGGCTGGGAGACGTCTTCCCTTTGCTCCACTCAGGGCTCCATCCCAGGTCCCATCCGTGTTGGTGGCTAGACTGGGGGGAGGCAGAGAAAAAGAGGGGCTGCGGGAAAGGGGGTGGGGCCTGTGTCCACCCCACCCGAAGTCGCGGCTTCTCTCGGGCCCCTGAGCCGCACGCAGGTCCCTTCCCGGACCTTGGCTCTTCCTCACCCCCCCTCCGCACTCCCCTCAGGGCCCAAAACAGCGTGGTCCGTCGTCTGCCTTTGTTGTGAAACGTGAACCTTCCCCAGCTCCGGTTTCCCTGTAATCCAAGCCCTTCCCCTCCCACCCCGCACGTCGGCCTCTCACTCCCTTCTCTGACGCCCAGGGGGAGGCACTGGGAACTGAGCGGCCAGCCGCCTCCTCGCTCTCCAAAGCCACTGAGCTGCTTTCAGCCTGACCCAGGAGACTCGAGACAGCCTGGGTGCTCAGCTTCTGGGGCCCGAAGGCCAAAGGGGTGGGAGAAGAAGGCCTCCGCCCTGGAGATGCGGCCAGCCTAAGCTGGTGACATTCATCGTGCAGTGGTGTCAACGAAGGGCTTGCAGAGGCTCTGTCCTTGAAGTCCTTGGGTGGTCTCAGAGAGGTTTTGTAACCCCCAGGAAATGTCCCCAAGAGTTTGGGCTGGGGAAAGGTGGGGAGGCAGTGGTCAGCCTGTGCTCCTGCAGCTCTGCAGGAATCAGCTGGCCAGCATTTGGGGCCTCAACTCATAATTCTGTCTCTGGCCAGCGAGTCTGATGGGAACCCCACTACTGAGGACGAGTCCAGCCGCAGCCCCGAGGACCTGGAGAGAGGGGTGGCTCCAGTGGCCACGGAGGCCCCTGCCCAGGGCTCCATATTCCTGGCTGGGGCCGCCCCTCCTGCGCCATGCCCAGCCTCCTCCTCCATCCTGGTGAACGGGAGCTTCCTGGCTGCCAGCAGCTCGCCGGCCGTGCTCCTCAATGGGAGCCCGGTGATCATCAACAGCTTGGCCCTGGGGGAGGCCTCGGGCCTGGGCCCCCTGCTGCTCACAGGGGGCGGGGGCGCCCCCCCACCACAGCCCAGTGCTTTGGGGCCCAGCGAGGGCAAGACCTCCTTGGTCCTAGACCCTCAAACTGGGGAGGTTCGATTGGAGGAGGCTCAGCCTGAGGTCCCTGAGACCAAGGTGACCCAGGCGGCCGCCTCAGGGCCCACTGGGGAGGAGGTGCCGGGGCCTCTGCCCCAAGTGGTGCCGGGCCCCCCGCCGGCTGCCACCTTTCCTCTGGCCCCAGGTCCAGTGCCTTCTGTGGCTGCTCCACAAGTGGTGCCACTCTCCCCGCCCCCTGGGTACCCTGCTGGCCTGGGCCCTGCCTCGCCACTGTTGAACCTGCCCCAGGTGGTGCCCACCTCACAGGTGGTGACCCTGCCGCAGGCTGTGGGGCCGCTGCAGCTGTTGGCAGCCGGGCCAGGCAGCCCTGTGAAGGTGGCAGCTGCGGCGGGCCCCGCCAATGTGCACCTGATAAACTCCGGAGTGGGTGTGACTGCCCTGCAGCTGCCTTCAGCCACGGCCCCAGGTACCACTGCCTCCCTCTGGCCTGGGTGGGGGGTGGTCGTCTCAGGGAGGGAGGGTGCTGTCGGGCTTGGGGTGTGTGTGTGGGATGGGGCCAGGCTCATCCCTTGTATGTCCCAGAACCGTCCTGTGCCAGGTAGCGCGGAGGCTCAGAGCGCCCAGACCTGGTCTCTCCCTGGAGGCCCTCAGTTTGCCTCCCACCGCAGGCCAGGCCGTTGAGCCTCCGTGCTGCGCCTGGCGGGGTTCCCCTCTCACCCTGTGCCGGGGGCTGGGGCCGTCTCCTCTCCCCGCAGGAAACTTCCTCCTGGCCAATCCCGTGTCTGGCAGCCCCATCGTGACAGGTGTGGCCGTGCAGCAGGGCAAGATCATCCTCACCGCCACCTTCCCGACCAGCATGCTGGTCTCCCAGGTCCTGCCACCTGCCCCCAGCTTGGCCCTGCCCCTGAAGCCAGACCCGGCAGTCTCGGTGCCCGAAGGAGCCCTCCCGGTGGCCCCCAGCCCTGCTCTCCCGGAGGCCCACGGCCTAGGCACACTTTCTGCGCAGCAGCCTCCACAGCCACCCCCTGCTCCTGCCGCCACCGTCACCGCCAGCCTGCCCTTCTCCCCAGACTCCTCCAGCCTCCTGGCCGGCTTTCCAGCACCCCCGCCCGAGGGCCTCATGTTGTCAACCGCGACTGTGCCCATCTGGCCGGCGGGACTGGAACTGAGCACGGGCACAGAAGGGCTGCTAGAAGCGGAGAAGGGGCTGGGGACACAGCCCCCCCACACCGTGCTGAGGCTGCCGGACCCCGACCCCGAGGGGCTGCTCCTGGGGGCCACAGCCGGGGGGGAGGTTGAGGAGGGGCTGGAAGCTGAGGCCAAGGTTCTGACCCAGCTACAGTCGGTGCCGGTGGAAGAGCCCTTGGAACTGTGACCCCACCAGGCCTCGTCGCCTCTCCGGACATTGGTGCTCGAGATCCAGGACCGCCGGGAGTAGGGAACCTTTCAGAAACACGATGTCGCCATCTGAAGCCTCCACACACACTACGCCTGCCCCTCGGTCTGCCTAACCTCTCCGAACCCTGGGCGTGCCCGGGGCTCACCCCTGTCCGGGGGCCCTACCCTCCGGACGGGAAGCCGCCTGTTACAGCCCTCTCTTTGCTCTGCCCCCACATATATGGGGAGCCTGGGGGTCCTGACTCAGGGGCTCTGCCCCCCTCGACCTGGTACTAGCTGTGAGCTGAAAACCTGGCCAGATGGCTGGGTTTCCAACCCCCTGAGCCCTCCCCCCCGCCACTCCCCAGGACACTGTTAATAGACCCACCGACATCCAGCTGTGCTCAGAAACGCTGGGAGTCAGGGTGGAGGACGGGCGGTCCCGTGCGTGGGGAATGACGGACCCTTCCTGCCGAAACGCAGCGCAGGTGTGGGGAGACCTGGGCAGGCTCTCCCGGGACTGTAGCCCTCGTCCTCACGTCCGGCCCCAGACCAAAGATCCCCTCACCTGCGGGGCAGCTCTGACCCCTGTGTCTCGTTTGTATCCTAAATCTTTATTTTTTTAGGACATGGTATGGCTCTGTTTCAATGAAAATAAAGTTAACAAACAACTCGAACCTGCAGGGCTGTCGGCTACCTCCTGAGCGACTTGCCCAAAGAAAAACCCCATGGAGCCCCACTTGAGATTCTGGCTTGGGGGGTGACTGCTCCCCGCGGGAAGGGGGGGGCACTGCAGCCCCTGGGGCCCTGCGGCCTCAGATGCAGGGTGGAGGGAGCAGGGGCCCAGAGCGCCCTGCCTGGTCTCCCTTGCTGGTAACGAGGGTTCCACTTACTTTATTTTATTGGCAATAATAAATAATCTATAAATAGAACGGGGGAGGGAGGAGTTGGCTGAGGCGAGAATGAACCCGGCTGGGCAGAGGCGGGGCACAGGGAAGCCCTTCCTGACCACCTTGCATTTCATCCAGGGCTTCCCCCAACCCCGGCCCCTGGCCGCACCTTGGGCTAGGAAGGAGCCGTGAGAAGGGCAGCGGGCTGTGGGAGGGCAGAGTTCAGCTGCCCGCCTATGAGGCAAACACAAGAAGCATCTGGCTTGACACATCTGCCCCCTCCCAGCCCCGCGGACACTGGTGGGGGGCACCTGCGCCGGCAGGGGTGAGGCCCGTGAGGGGGCGGCCTCTTCCTCATGGCTCCTGGCTTCAGACCACAGGTGCAGGAGCTGCAAGGCGGCGAGGGAGGAGGGGGAGAGGAATTCCCCTCATTTACGGCGAGGGGGCAGCTGAGAGGCCAGCTCTGGGCAACAGTGGGCCTTCTCAGCCAGCAGCTGGTAGAAGGGCTTGGGGGTCCCCCAGTCCTCGTCCTCGCTGCTGGAGCTCTCCTGCTTCACGATCCGGTTGTGCCGACGGCTGAACCTTCGAGCTTTGACGCTGCGGGAGAGGTGATGGCATGGCAGCTGCCTCGCTTACCTCCCAGGCGAGCGTCCCACCCCTGGTGCTCTGGCCCCAGCGGTGACGGGGCCTGGGCTGAGGGGGGACCAGGGCTCCACTTGGTCCCACCAGGCGAACCTCTGGGCCTCCGAGTCCCAGTCTGCACATGGGACTCCACCGAGGGCTTCCTGCTGACGCTCCACACTCTTGTTAAAAATCTGTGCACACAAATGTGTGTTTCGGGAGCCAACTGAGAAACAGGCGGGTGGCGGCTCTGCCGCTGGGGGACGGGGTGGGGTTCAGAAAAGGAGGGGAGATGGAAGACGCAGAGGAGAGAGCCAACCGGAAGGAAGGTGGGACCGTTTCCTGCTCCGAGAAGCTTCCCGTGGCAGAGAAGGCAAAAGAGACTCAGGGCAGCGGGATCCAGATCCTGAATTAAGCTATTTGCCCTTCCAAGCTCCAAGGTAGAGCACCCCCCCACCCCTGTCACCCCAAAATACTACGTAAAAATTTGCAACACCCAAATCTCCTATCCCAGCAAACGCCCAGCCCATTTCCAACCTCGTGGAGCTCAGGGCCCTGCAGAGCCGAGCAGGGCTGAGGGGCAGGCGGCCTGCGCTGCACCACGCGCTCGGCCGGGCTCCTCACCAGTACGGTTTCCGCTCCTGCTGGGTCATCGTTCGCCAGAGCTGGGCCAGCTCCTTGGTGGCAGCTGTGGATGCGGTCCCCGGGCAGGCTCTGGGACACGAGGGAGGAGGTAAGGAGCGGCCTGGGGGACGGCCTGGCTCAGTCTGACCATGGAAGGCTCCCTCATCCTATCAGAGCCTCAGCTTTCCCTCTGAGAACTCGGACATTAACCGGCCACATTAGGTACCCTGAAAAGCCGCCATTATGCACCCTGGAGCTCAGGCGTCAAAGAGGGGGCTGGACTAAATGGTTGTTGGGAAGGAGACACCCGCGTCCCAGGACGTGTAGGGGTCCTGTGTCCACTGCTCCCAGTACCAGCCCTTGGGTCTTCCTGTAAGGCAATCTGAAGGCCATCCACCCCCTCCCCTTTTTTCAGGCTATAAAGCCAATTGATTTCCTTTGTTTCTTAAGTCTGAGGTGGGTTTCACTGCTTACAATTGACAGGCCCTAACCAATGCAATGGGGCCAGGGGAGATGCTGGCGGGGAGTATGGCTGAGGAAGGGT
>NW_011888919.1:1000596-1002431 GCF_000151845.1 Pteropus vampyrus
CAGATGGACGGAGAGAGGCCTACCTTCTGTGGTACCTCGAGCACGCAGGCAAAAGGTGAAGACACAGGATCTGAGAACACTTCTTCAAAGAGATCTGTCAGGGAGGGAGGCCCGAATGGCACCAGGCCTTTGTCCCACCAGCCCACTAGCCAGAGCACTACTTTCTGGGTTTCTGGATTCCCTGCCCCATGTCCAAATCCAGCTGCCAGACTATCTCCCGTGGGGCACCTCCAGCCCGGGCAGAGCAAGTAGGTGCCTGCTCCGGGCTCCTGGAGCTTCCTCCGCTCCCCAAGCTGGCCTGCGGCTACTCCCCCACTGGGCTGTGGGCTCCTCGAGGCAAGGCCTGGATGGGGCTCATCCTCAGGTGCCCAGCGCCGGCCAGCACGGGGCTGTGCACTTGGCAGGCGTCACCATGTGCTTTCTGAATGAACCAAGCGTCAGGTCCAGCCCTGGACGTTCACCTTGGGTCAGGTACTCGGCGCCATCCTCCAAGATCTGTTCTGGCAGCAGTTTCCCAGGGGAGCTGAAGAAGGAAGGGCTAAGGCCTAGGATCTCGGTCGGATGGCCAGTCACGCTCCAGGTGTCATTCAGGGAAGGCCCCGAGGCTAGTGGGCTCCCTGAAAACAAAACAACAGGCTTGGAGGTGTGGTCACAAATCGCCCTCTCAAAACACAGCAGCTGGCTTTGAGGAGATGGTGCCAGAAACTGGGGAGAAGTGACTCTGTCAATTGCTCATTTTAAGTGCTTGGTCGAAAAAATGAAGAGGCACAGTCCCTGGCATTATGTCAAGGATGGCAAAAAAAGAAAAAAGAAAAATCAGTATCATCATGTGCCAGATCTGATAGACAGGTCGTAGCTGCCTGCGGCTCTGTGTTAAGAAAGATTCCGAGACAGTGTGTGGGATCCCTGCAAAGGGTGATGCTTGGCCAGCAATGTCTGCCAGGGCCACAGATTACTCAGTGACCGAGGGCACACTGCGTTTGACATCTCCGTGCGTAGCAGACGTCCCTCCCCTTCCTGCTTGTCCCCCTTCCACTGAACTCTTCACAAGGAAGGTACCAAGAAGGCCCTAGACCAGCCCACACAGAGAGAGGGCGTTTCAGTCACCGTGGTGGCCGCCCTCTGGGGTGCAGGTGGGAAGCCAAGGGTCAGCATCTGGGGACTCCTTGTCCGCTTCCTCGCTGGAATCGTAGAACACCAGCTTCTGCCTGTAAAAGGTGGAGTTCAAGAGGCAGACCCGGAGCCCTAGGCTGGGAATCGCTGTGACCTTGGGTCAGCTGCCTCCCCGTTGGGTGACTCAGTGTCGGCCACTGTAAAATAAGACGGGAACCCTCGTGCTGGCTGTTGGGGAGCGTTGGGGGGCAGAAAGCTTTGGTGAGCCGAGGTGCTGCCCTCGAGGAGCCTTGAGGGTTGTGAGGAGAGGCAGCTGAAGGGGGAGCTGGGGGCGGGGGCCGGAGGGGGTGAGCAGGTAGGGCAGGAGTGGGTACAGCCTGAATGACCCAGCGTTTCCCATGTGTACCCGGGAACAGGCTTTCTGGGAAAAGGGACCGGAGGATGAAGAGCCCAGAGGGGCCGAGTGAGTGGCGAATATTTGGAGGTGTTAAGGGTAAGAGTCACCGGGGAGGGGCAGGAGGGGGTGCTGGCAAGAGGGGCTCGGGCTGGAAAAGTTCTCAAATGCCAGTAAAAATATCTGGGCTTCTACCTGCGGGCACTGAGGGAGGGCTTTAAGCCACGGACTGGCAGGGTCAAGGTCTCTGTGTCAGAAAGGCCAGTCAGTCGACTAGGGAGGAAGGTGTGATGGGAGGCAGGCAGACCAGCCAGGGCGGCAAACAGGA
>NW_011888919.1:1003406-1019096 GCF_000151845.1 Pteropus vampyrus
ACACGTTTTCAAGATGGCACAGGGACGGGGAGCCACCGGAGCAACTGTCTGGCTGCTTCGAGCGAAGTCTCACAGGAGGCCCTGCTCTTATCCCGACTGTGATCTGCAGCCCTCACACAAGGGCGGCACTGACCCTCTCCTGCCCTCACACCCACAGCGGAGCCTGAAGGGAAAAGAAAACGGAGAGAGAGGTCACAAGCCGTGTGAAGCCGGGGACAGTATCTCTCTCGTTCACCGCTGAAACCCCAGCTACTAGGACTGCGCCCAGGATGCTGCGGGTGCCTCGTAAGTGGTGTGCAAATGACTGGTAAATGAATGGTGAGGAAAGAGACCAACTTGAAAGGTCACAGTGGATGCTGTCCTCAGCCACATCTGGCAATGCCAGCCAGGATCTTCCTCCCTCTATGTCACCTTGAGGTGGGGACGATGCAGCCTTGGGGTGAATGCAGGAGTCGAAGCATCTTGGAGGAATGGTGGTCACTCCCACATGTCCTCCTTTCTGGTCTGCGCAAGGGGTCACCTGTTTCCTGAGCTTGTCCAGGGCCAGACAGCGGCGGGGGTGCTGGGCCCGGGTCTGGCGGTCTGGGAGAGCGGAGAGATGACATCAGATGGGGCTGGGAACCTGACCGTCACCAGAAGATGGCTCAGGTGGGGGTCTTCTTTGCTCTGGGCCCAACCACCTGTTTCAAAGCTTTGCCTGGCCTGGTTACTTATCAGTGCTTCCTGGGGAAGCCCGGATCCTGAATCAGAGATCACCTAGTCCGACGCTCCCTTTCCCTACCCACAGGTTCAAATCACCTAGCGAGCTCTGAAAAAACACCGAAGTCCAACTTCCATTCCAGACACTGAAACCCAACCTTCTGGGTGTGAAGCACAGGCACGGGCATTTTTTTAAGTACCTGGGTGATTCAGATGTGCAGCCGGGGCTGGAAACCATGAATGAGGTTCAACTCCCATTTTAAAGACAGAGAAACTGAGGCCCACAAAAGGGAAGGGATGTGTAGTGAGTGGGAGCAAGGCCAAAGCCGGACCCAGGACGCCAGCTTCCCAGACTTGGGTCTTTCTTCCACCCCGTGCCCCTGATGCCTTGACCTGGGGATGAATGACCGGCCGCGAAGACAATAAATGCTGCCAGCAGCTTCCCTTCGCTGGGCCCTGACCATGTGCCTCTCCATTTAAGCATTACTCCAACCGTACATTCCCAGGCTCTTAATCCTTAGGACTACCCTGCGCGCCCTGTGTCGGGCACTACAATCCCCAGATGAGGAAGACGAGGCTCAGAGTAGAGGGCCCACCCCAGGCCTCAGAGCTAGAAAGAGTAGGAGTGGAACCCAGGCACGTCTGACTCTGAAGCTCTGTCAGGGGTTCAGGATTGGTGACTGCACCCTGCAGAAGGAGCCCCGCTCCCATCTGACCCCCGCTTTCTGTTCTGCCTCTACTGACAGCTTCTACCTGACCCCCGCTGCAGCTTCTTCTTCCGAGGTTTCCGGCAGGCTCCCTGGAGACAGGACTTATACGAGTGTGGGGAGCTAGAGGGAGTGGAGTGTCTCCGCCTCGCCGGGCCCACAGTGGGGTTCCGGCCCAGCCCTGCACAGGATGGAGAAGGAGACAGGTCAGATACCCTCACCCTCATCCCAACCCAAACGCTGCCTTCCAGACGATGCTTCCCGGTCCTGGCAGGGATGGGGGTCAGGCTGCCGAGGGCTCCAGTTTACAAAGGTGGAAACTGAGTTCCCATGAGGGGATTGGACTCGTCTGAGGCTGCACAGTCAGGCGGCAAAAGTACAGGGAGAAAACGGGTTTCCCTAGGTCATTCTGGGCCTTGGCCGAGGGCGAAGACAGTCTCCATTCTTCTCAAATGTGCCCCCATCTTCCTGACCCCAAATTAATTCCTTTTCCTTCCTGCATCAAGACAGCGAGGGCTCCATCAGCCCCCGACCCCCCCCGGGGTCACCCGGAGCCTCTCTCTCACGCCTCGCGGTTCTTCCCATCTCCCAGATGAACCCACTTCTGTCCACGCTCAGCCGGTGTCAGATGGGGCCTCATCTTCTCCTGACTGGATCACTCCTAACAGTATCTTCCCCAATCTCCCTGACTCCAGCTTGTCAGCTAATGACCAGTCCTTCACATTAGATGTCAGGGACTCTCTAAAAAACAATTCTGATCACGGCTTGCCCCCCGCTTCCGGTCCTGCGGTAACTCTCCTCTCCCTCGTCGCTCTCCTCAGCCCCTCAGGACCTTGTCCTCACCTCGTCTCTTACCTTTCTCGCCTGTGTATTTTTCACGCCAGGAATGACAGCACCCAGCGCATGTGGTGCCGGATGACCGGCCTGTTCCAGGCACCGTTACAACACTCCCGAGATGTGTGAACGCGTTTAATTTTCATGACAATCACAGAAGGGGAAGTACTAGCATCGGTCCCGTTTTGCAGATGAGGAAACCGAAGCACAAAAGTTGAGGTAACGAGACCCGGATCTGCGTCCGGACCTGGCTCGAGAGCCTGCACACATCATCTCGACGTCACGAGGTCCCTCCAATCACACCCACCGCTTGCCTGGCCCCAGACATTCCACACGTGTCTCCTCACGCCTGCACGCTCTCCCCAGGTTGTCCCTTCTGCCTGGGAGGGCTCCCCGCTCCACTGTCTTCCAAAACCCCTCCCCCTACAGTCTTCCCAGACAGCTTCCTCTGACTCTGTCCCCTCCTTGAGGCTTTGAGATGGGGGGGCAGGCGGAGGGGAGGTCCTGGACTCGGCTAAGTCACTAAGTCACCCTGGCAACCAGGACAACACTTAGCATGAAGGAAGCCCCGAGAAACGCTGGCCGAATGACTTACCCCCAAGTCCGCCTTTCCCATCGGCGGCATGGAGCTTGAGCAAGGCCTTGGCCACGGCGATGCTTCTCTGCAGGTAGTGGATGTAGTGCAGCACGTGCAGCAGAATCTCCTTCTGCCCCCCAAGAGAGAGACGGGGTTACGCACAGGGGTAGGGGCCCAAGATGACATGTTTCTGCTGGAGATCAGGGACAGAAGGGCCCCGGGACCCCGTCGCCCACCCCAGCAGTTCCTCCGGCACAGAGCCTGACCCGTTAGTTGCCTAATGAATGCTTCGTTGATGATGGGATGAGAACAGCTTCACCAGGTTTTCAAGGGATTAAATGAAAACCTTTCCTAACTTGTGATAACTAGATCAGGGCTTTTCCAGAGCAGATACAGTCTTTTAAGCTTAGTATCTCCCACACCAAGCCTTGGCACATGGTCAGCAATCACTGTGCTGAAGTCTTTGTAAACTGTAATGTAACATAAAATGTTACTAGTAGAAAGGTCTTTTGCAGAAGGCAGTTGGGCATCATCTCCGATTTCAGGACAGAAGGCTCAGTAATTGAAACTTCGGGAAGGTTAGCTTGGGGGCTGCACCACAGGTTCAAATACCAGAGATCGGAGGGTGAGATGGGCAGGGCCTGCAACTGCCTCAACAGAGATAATTCATTCATTCATTCATTTGTTCCACAAATATCTACTGAGCATTCACTGACAAAGTGGTTGAGGGTGTGGGCCTTTGGAGAGAGACACATCTGACTCCCACTCTGCCACTAGCTGGCTGTGTCCCTATGGGTAATATGACCCCTCTGAGTTTCAGTTTCCTCAAACCAAAAAATGAGCATTCCCATATGCATCTCAAAAAAGATGTGGGGAGGGTTAAATGAGAAAATGTATATAGAACACTCAGCACTCCTAGTCACCCTCAGTAAATTGGGAACAATTTTTATTGTTATCAGCTCTATGCTAGGCCCTGCGGGCACCGGGGATAGAGATTTATCCATTATGGTCCTTGTCATCTCAGAATTCTTCATCTAAAGTGGGCCAGAGATAAGGTAACAATCACAGTAATATGCTGGGGGCTTTGCTGCTCAGAGGGAGAAGAAGCCACAGCATCATATAGGGCAGGGGCAGTTAATCAGCCAGAATGGCAGGGAAGGGTGCCACAGATCCGAGCCACACCCAGTCACAAGCACGGGAGGCCACACGTAATAGTTCCGTTAGTTCACTGAGCAGCGGACTGACCAGGTCCCACAGCCCTGGAAGAGTTGCGATGATGCACTTTAGCCTGGGGACTGACAGGGACGCAGGCTGTATGTGGAGCAGAGGGCCCAGGACTGAACTTAAGGCAGAATGAAGATGGGGAAGAAGAGGGATCATTCACACAGCGGAGAATCGATGGTAAAGAGAGTGGCCTGGGGAGAATTCCATGAGATGTGGTCATCTGGTCAGTGATGAAACGATGCCTGTCCCCTGACTAGACTGTCATTCCTCTAGGGCAGGGACTGTGTCCCAGACATCTCTACCCGCTCTGCCAAAAGTTTATGACAGCACCTAGCACCCCAAATACTCAAATGTTTGAGGACAGAAGACAAAATTTCTCAAATACTTTTGAGAACCTGTAGTGGTCTGTATAATGTCTCTCCCCAGAGATGTCCATGTCCTAATTTCCTCTCAGAGAGAGAACCGACATTTATTCGGGGCCTGTCACAGCTATTAGGTCATTTTAGCCTCACGGTATCTCTGGCTAGGAAGAGATCTCTTTCCTCCTTTTATAGCTGAGAAACCCAAGGCTTGAGAAGCTGATAAGGGGAGCATCCTGCCCCGAGTTCTGCGGCTGTGGAGCTGGAAGGCTCAAACTCATGGCTGTCTGACTCCCAAAGCAATGACCTTCGCCTGGCTCCTTGCCTATTTCCCCCTCCCAGTTCCCTGGGTCTCCTTTGCAAGAAAGAAGCCCGCAGCCTTCTACTCGCGGGCTCACAGGAATTCCCATTCAGAGCAGGATTGACCATACCCATCGCAGTGCTGTCACCGAAGGGGTCTGTCCAGGCTTCCCAGGTTAACTCGCTTCTTGCCATTTTAAGACCTGCCTCCCAAATCCACCTCCTCTCCTTCAGTCCCCTTACCTTGGTGAGCTTCCTGCCACCCGCCTTCAGGCCCACAGGTAGCAGCAATGCCAGCTCATGGAGTTTGCTGGTGTGGTTTTTCCTCTGCTTCCTGTTTTGGGATAAGAGCTGGTTTTGGTTGGGACATCCAAAATGGAATTTGGCATCTGACTCCCAAACCTCCTGTCTCGGTGTTCCCCCACCTCAGGCACCCAAGGCACGGTCCCCAGCATCGTCTGGACATTATCCCTTATCTCCTTATCCAGTCAGTCACCAAATCTTGCCCATTCCTCCCCTGCATCCCCACGGCTCCTGCCCTAGTCTACGTACTGACATCCTCATAGGCTTCCCGGCCTCCCTGCTAGCCTCCTCCAATCCATACTCTCTAGTAGAGTCAGAGTCATCTTTCTGAAACACGAATCTGACCACGCTTTTCTCAACTGTGCGATGGTAATGAGGATATTCATTCTGGCTCAGAGGATTATCAATAGGACTAAAATAAATTAGTGTCTGTGAAATCGCCCGGCACTGAACCTGAGACATTAGTTGCCTGATAAGTGCCTCAAACCTCTCAATGCCATTCCATTATTAAAGATCGTGTTTAAACCCTCATCATGGCTTATAGTGCCCCTCACGGCCCGGCCCAGCTGACCATCTGGCCTCATCTCTTACTTCCTTTGGTTCTCTCACATAGCCTGACCCCTAACTCCACAGGACAGGTGAGATACCTCTGC
Organism: Pteropus vampyrus; assembly: GCF_000151845.1. NCBI lineage: Eukaryota > Metazoa > Chordata > Mammalia > Chiroptera > Pteropodidae > Pteropus > Pteropus vampyrus. Next base: position 1,009,063 of record NW_011888919.1, read on the forward strand.
TAAGGTCCCCCTGGGCTCATGCATTTCTCTGATCCCTGCATTGGCCTGAGAGCTGGGTGGGGGGCACCATTGTATCTCTGGCACCTAGAACAAGGTCTGGCACATTGTGGGAACTTACTGCATATTTGTCAAATGAATGAATAAATAAGGGCATGAAAACAGTTGACTTCTGGGCAGATGATGAACTTCCGGGATCTAATCCCTGAATTCATAATTCATAATATACCCGTGCACGCACACCTCCACCCTCTCTCATGACAGATGGAGACACAAAGATGTTGAAGCCTCCCTCCCAAATGACACGCCACTGCCACTGCTCCTGCCACTCCTTCGAGAATGCCCAAACGCCTCCATCTCCACCGATCCTTAGCTTGTGGTTCTTCAGTGCCCAGGTCAATCGCCGCCTGCCCCAGCAAGCCTCCCCAACCTCCCTTGCCTTCCTGCCAGGCCCTGTGCCGGATACCGTGGAAACAGAGAGACGTGGAAACAGAGAGAAATCACATCCTCAAGGAGATGGGGGAGCGGTGTGGAGACACACATCTCTTTATCTAAACTCTGACATCTTGAAAGAATCTTTCTCATTCATTCATTCGGCAATTACTTATTGAGCACCTACTCTGTACCAGGAACTGTGATAAGAGACAGGGATAAAAGTATAAAAAACAAATACGGCCCCTTCTAGAGCCCACAGTATACTCGAGGATAAAGTTGTTAATCAAATTGTCACACAAACAAACATAAAATTGCAACAAGGGTCAGAACCAGCTACGTAATTTGCTGGGGAGGGGTACTACAGATGAAAATGTGGGGCCCCTTGTTCAAAACTTGAGAACTTCAAGATGGTGAGAGCAGAGCATCAAACTCTTCTAAATACAGGACCGTGTGACTGCGTGGGTCACATGCCCACAAAGTTGACCCTGATGGAGACAAAGGAGAGGTGTTGCTTGATGTCATGGAAGCTTGTAATAGGCGGATTTGGCCCAACCGATGAGGTCTTCTCTGAGGAAGTAAACCTGGCCAGAACCTGTTCTGAAGGATTAATGGAACGCACAGGCGAAGATGGAAAGAGCACATTTCAGATAGAGGGAACTCGTGCAAAGGTCCTGTGGCATGAGGGAGCATGGAGAATTGAAAAGAAAGAAAGCTGGGGTGTCTATAGCACAGAAAGCAAGGAGTCCTGTAGGGTGAGGCTGGAGATACGAGCCAGATGAGCCCCGTAGGTTCACAGTACAGAAGAGTTTTGTCTTTTTCCTGAGACCACTGGGAAGCCATTAAAGGGCTTCAGACAGGAGATGACAACATTAGTTCATCCCCTCAAAACCACTGTGAACACAGAAGACTGAATGAAGGAACGGAAGAGGAAAAATCACCAATTTGTCTCTGCCTCCTGGTAGAAAACATACTTCGAGGGGCAAGGGTTCTGGGGTTCTCTCCTTGGAGAAAAATTGGGTAGGCTGGCCTCTAAAGTCCTGTCTAGCCCTGATATTTACTTTTTTGCATACGACTTTCCTTTTGTTCTAGAGAAGCCCCGGTGACAAACAATATAGAAAGCAAGGAAGAAAAAGTGTCCAGCTCTGTTTAAGGTCAAGGCGTTATTTGACTACGTCTGAGAAGAAGGGTTTCTTATCAACCGTAGTCCCTGGATGTTTACTCAGGGTTTTGCAAAGCACCAACAGAGCCTTCTGTGCAAACGGAGAAGTTCCAGAAGGAAATTCTGGAGAGAACAAAAGGGCGACTAAAAATCACAATATCTTGGCATGTCCTGGGCGGCAGTCCTGAACGGGTGCAACCTGGGGTCTGCTCACAGGGGCCTCTGGGAGCCAGGAACACCCTCCTAAGGCTGCCCCTGTCCTTGCTGGGCTGTTCTGGTTTTAGCCAAGTTCTTTCCTCACAGTCTTTACGCTTTTCACCCTCTAATCCCAGCTCTGCCCTCTCGGTCTGCCAGGAACAAGTCAGCTCCAGCCACATAGGACTCTTATTTGTTTCTCTAAACTGCCAAGTTTATTTCTGCCTTAGGGTCTTCAGTATTCCCTCTACTTGGAAGGTTCTTTTGCCTTGATTTTTGCAAGGCTGGCTTCTTTGCCACTCACCACTTAGCTTAAATTAACCTCTTCAGAGGCCTTTCTTGACCACTTAATCTAAATAAACATGTTCTCTGTCACATCTCCATATCATTTATCAGCATCTGAAATCTTTTTCTTCCTTCCTTCCTTCCTTGCTTTATTATAAACTCCACAAGGGGAGGGATTTTATCTTTTTCATTTGTTGTTTTATGACAAGCTGACTTGTCCATTAGGCATAGTAAGCACAGTGCTTAGGGCCCGTGATACTTTTAAGGGTTTATGAAAATATTTTAATTTCTTTTAAAATAAGAAAAAAATGGATATAACCAACTTAGATTATATTCATCTTCATACCAATGCTGTTATTGACTACAATTTTTAATTTTCTTTTTTTTTTTATGGAAGAAGGGGCCCAAGAAGGCAAAATTGCCTAGGGCCCGTGAAAATCATAACGTGGCCCTGGCTGTATCCCAAGCTCCTAAAATAATGCCTGGTATTTAGTGGGTGCTCAATAAAAAAATTGTTGAATTAATGAATGCTCATTCTGTCTTGTGATGGCCTCTCAGGCTTTGAAATGACAAATGACTCTAATTCCCGGGTTTCCTCTTCCCTGAGCTGATCAGCCTAAATGCTCCCTAGTACCTTTATTTCATGGGAGTTGGAAGGAGCCTTCACCAAGAACCAGTCCAAATTTCTCATATTTAGTATGGGAAAACCAAGGCCTGGTTCCCAATTTGCTTTGACATGCACAGAAACTTAAGAGTTAGAGCTTCCCCAAAGTGGGACAGATCGGGGAGCAGTCCCAAGAGGCAGCAGAATAGTTGGTTATAAGCTCTAGCTTTTGAAGCAGACAGACCTAGATCGAAATTCCAGCTCTGCCACTTGCTGTGTGACTTTAGGCAAGTACTTTTATCTCTCTGAGCTTGTTTTTAACTCATTTATAAAATGCATGTGGCTAGAAAGTTTGATCTTGTCAGGAATGTTTAACATAGTACCTGGCACATAGGGAGCGCTCACAAAATGTTAGTTCAAGACAGAAGGTAGACAGTCATTTGTCAGAATGATTTAAGGATAAGGGATACTGGAGAATGGGGCGGAGCTATTGTATGACTATGCTTGATAAAACTGTTGCTTTGGGTTGACCAACATCCTATCCCCCCTTTTCTGGTAATAGTTTCCTTTGAGGAACTACCCGTCTCGTACTCTCAGTCCACGTGGTTCAGAGAGGCTAATGCCAACCTCTCCTTCCACTAGGGAGCATAAAAGCAAGGTCCGCTCAAGAAGAGTCACAGTGATTGGTTCAGCATTGGGGTTGTAACCCAGGTTTGGCCAATTACGAGTCAATGGATTCTGGTACAAGACTCTGTGCTGGGTTTGTCAAGTTAGCAAGGTGTGGACTTGGAGCTGCTAGGAGCCACCTTGGCCTCGCCAGGGGGAGAGCCTGCTTGAGAAGGAAGCCAACACCAGGCAATAGCAGAGCTGAGAGAGGCACATCCCTGGCAACATCGTTTGACCCCCACCTGGAACCAGCCAAGCCTGATGCCCCTGAATGTTTTTGTTTTAAGGATCCAATAAATCTCCTTTTGTGCTTAAGCTGGTTTCAGGTTGGTTTCTATTAATTTCAACTAAGAGTCTTTACTAATATAAGAACCCTACGTCTAGAAAGGAGGAAAAGAGATGCATTGCTGGTGACTTCTGGGATTCCAGAAGGAATGGGCAGCAGGACAGGCATTCTTCCTTTTCTTCATGGTGCTCCTGAGCACAGCACCGAAGTGGAGAATCTCGACAAAGCAGACACTTATTTTTGGAGTTAATAAATGAATGAAGAGATGAATTGACAGAAAGTCATGGGGCAGGGTGGGAGACAGTAGGGGATAAGATGAATTCTGGCTATTTTTTTTGTTATCCAGACTTTGGAGGGAGAGAGAAACCTGATCCAGCTCTCCATCTGCTGTGAAAATCCCCTCTTGTAAGATGCCTGGCATTTGGTAGGTGTTTGATGGATAAATGAATGTGAATAAAAGAAAGGAAGGAAGAGTATTTAAGACACTTGGAATGCCAAAGCCTGCAAAGGTTTTGTGAAACACCTCACGGTTCTCTCCTCTTGAAAATGGTGGCTATAGTCACATCTACTTCCTTGTGGAGCCATTAGGATTAAAAGATATCATACAAACAAAAGGTTTAGCAAAGAATCTGACAAAACAGAAAGGGCTCAGTAAACATTATTGTTATTATTATTTGACCAGAGTGGCTGGAGCTGTAAGAGAAATAGGGGTCGGGGGCGGAGCCCTTACCTGTCACTGGAACCCAGGTAATTGGCTCTGGGCCATCCAGGGTAACACAAATATCTGCTGGAACCCCACATCTGCAAAGTGGGGAAAAGAAAGACTTATTAGTGACCTCTGAGATTCTGGGAGAAATGAACAGCATGATAGGCAGGCTTCATTTTCCCTTTGGTGCTCCTTTGAGCACTAGAGATCCCAAAATGGAGTCCCCAAGCCTCACGAATATGGGCCCAGAGACCAAATTAAAACCTCCAAACTACACTGAAGTCTATGAATCCCAAATTATAAATTTGGGCCCCTAAGTCGTGATCCAGACCTAAAACTAAAGATTCCCAAACACTGACTTTAGTATTTCAGTCTTAATAGTGAGATGGCAGACCTTGAAATGGGGGAAAACCAGGCCTGAAAACTGTGGTTTGAGCTCTCTAAACTGATATCGAGACACTAAAACAATGACTTTAAACTCTCGAAAAAGAGGACCTAGAACCCATAAAGGAGCCCTTCCAAACCTAGGAACCCTAAATTCTAATACTGAGATACCCTAGACCCCTCAATTGTCAACTTACGATCCCCGATTATGACCACAATCCTAATATTGAGATCACAGACCACAAACCTTAGCACTGAGAACCCAAATCCTAAGGTAAGAAATCTAGGCCCCTCTAAAGCAAACCTCAGCTCCCCAGTTGATCTCATATCCTAAAATAAAGACTTGAAGAACCCCAGACTATCATTTCAGACCCTCAAGCCGTGACCCCAACCTTAAAATGAAGATCTCATATATGAGTCCCGCTCTGACATCGACTCTAAAATTGAAGCTCCATACTCCCCTGGACTCCAGGCTGTAAAACTTAATTCTTGAGGTCCCAAACTGACTCCAGACCTCATATTCTGCATTGAGATTTTAGATCCTAAAACTATAATCAGACCCTGGGCCCCTGAAATGATACTCCAGAACTCAAAACAACGATTTTCAGATCCCCAAATAAGGATCCAACGGGAAAGCTTCAAGTCATGAAACCCAAGACCTTCAGATTCCAAAACTAGTTATATCCAGACACAAATCCTGAGACCCCCCCCATATCCTACCTTGAGCTTCCAGGTCCCCAATGCTATTCAAACAGGGCCTTCCAGGATCTCAAACTTGAGCCCAGATCCCAAAACCTGGGCCAGGCCTCAAACCCAGACTCGGCTCTCCTGCCCCAGTCCTGCCTCACCCGCAACCCTGCACCCCGGGTACGCTCGCCTTTGTCCCCCTGGGACCCTCAGAGGGAGGCCACGGCCACAAAGTGCCGCTTCTGAGTGGACCTCAGGCTCCCCTCTGGCCGGTAGAGTCGGTCAGTTCCCCACCCCGATTTTCCTCGGCCTCCAGCACCCGCCTCAAGACGTGCAAAATGGCGTGAGGCCACCCTTCTGGTTTCTTGCCAGTCCCACACTTGGGAGCTCGATCACACAGCGTCTCCCGCCGGTCCAAGGAGGATGGCGGCGCGTGCGGACTCCAGGCCAAGCTCGGTCACCACGTTCCCAACCCGGGCGTGGAGTGGGCGCGAATCCCCTGGGTGTGAGGCTCCTGAGTGAGGCCTGAGGAGAAGAGCAAGAGTGCGCTCCCGAAGCCTGACCACGCCCCCACCAGTTCCCGCCAAGTGTGCTGGGAGCGAGACTGGAAATGGGAAAGGGCAGGGTGCAAGTGGCCGTGCGCACGCGCGCCTGCGGAAGGGCCCTGTCTTCTAGCACAGCGCGAGCTCGGCCTCGTGCCTCCTGACACAGCTCTTGCTGGTGCGCGCCAAAGTGCCAACCAATCCGCGCTCGCTCAGCTGCCCGCCTTTTCGGCGGGCCACGCCCACCTGACCACGCCCTCGGACGATTCCCCGGGTTACTGGGCCCGCTAGTTACTAACGAGGAGGCGGGATCTTCCCAACTGCCAACCTTCCAGAAGAGAGATCTGGCCAGTCTCCCTTCAGGCCCTCAGGTGTCCCTTTTTCCTTCAGCGTATGGCTAACGTCCCCACCAGTTCCCGCCACGGTGCCAAGCACCATGCTGGAAGTTGGGAATTTAGCCACAGTCTTTCCACTGCAGTCTGGAAGGCCCACAGACCATGAGAATCTAGCGAGGCAGGGGTTGCGGTTAAAGATTCAAAGAGGAAGGCCATCGGAATTGTGCCTTGGCAGTTCCCCTCACAAAGATGTATGCGCCTTGAGACAGCAAACTCTCCATTTTAAAAAGCTCGTTCTCATGGTCTGTGAGGAGGATGGACTGGAAAATATAGCTTAAAAGGTGATCTAGAGACCTCGTGGGGAGAGCAGCGGCCCTGGTGTCCAACACATTTCAGTTCCAATCATTCTTGCTGTGTTGCCATGGAGAAGAGGCTTAATCACTTGTCTTAATTTGTAAATTTGGAATGATTCTTACTAAGGTTGTCCGCAGGGTGTCTGGCATAAATGTAGCATGCGATATTTACTCAGCACTTATTTACGCTGTCCTGGGTGCCTGAACAAGATACACAAAGATGCCTGTCCTCGTGGAGCTTCTGCTCAGAGAATGGATGGGAAAGTGAGAAAGTACAAGTCACTGTTAATCATTGTGTTAATCAGTTTAAATAAAACGTTAAACTTGCTCTTTCCTAACTCTCCACCCCTCACAAATGCTCCTTTGCAATTTTCTCAACTCCCATTCCAAGGGCCCCCGGCCAAAATGGAGGAGGCTGGACTCCATCTCCCAGCGCGCCAGGCGGGGGCGCGCTTTGCGCCTGCGCTGCCGAGCGCCCAGTCTCCCTCCAGGGAGTTTGAGTCGTCCTTTTCCAAAGCCCGCCCAGTTTGCTTCCATCCCCACCGCCAAACTTGGCCGTGCTGCCTTCTGGGAGGTGTAGTCCGTGGCTGCCTGGACTCCAATTCCCAGCGGGCTTCGGGGCGGGAACCCGGAAGGGGAGGTTGGAGAGGAGCGAGTGGGGGAAACCCGCGTAGCCGAAGGAGCTGCGGCGCAGGGAGATGGTGAGAACCCAGAGCGGGGGCCGGGGGCGCTTGAGAGCCGGGGCGGAGGTTCGGGACCGGGTGGCGAGAGGCAAGAGGCGGGGGCCAAAGAAGGGGCTAGACGAGGGGAAATCGCTTGGGGGAGGGGGTTGGGAAGAATGAGAGCCGGAGGGAATAGTAAAAGAATGGGGGCTGGGGACGGGTCTTGGAGGTGGGGAGGGAGTCGAGCTTTGGAATTGATTGTAAGGGAGCTCGGAGTTGGGGAAGGGGGTTCCGAGTTGCAGAAGGGGCTAGGCGTCCAGGCAGAGGCCCTGAAAGGGGCAATTTTAAGAGGTTTAGCCTGGGGGATATGCAAGGCATGGGGGTCAGGGCTAGATGAATGAAGGGGTCTGGAGGCTTCGAGCGAGAGGCCAGTTGTGGATGCGGTGAATTGGGGCCTCTGGACCAGACCGGGGACAGGAGAGCAAGTTGAGATGGTGGGAGAGAGGAATCAATGGTAGAGTGGTGTTTAGATTAGGGTCCAGGACCGGGTGAGATGGGGAGTTTGAGATTAGGGGCCGGGATGTAGTGATAGTTTTTGCCTAGTCCAGCCAGAGACTCCTGATAAACCGGACAGTCCCAGAACTGTAAGATAACATGGCCAGAGGGCCCGTAGAGACAACCTTTTGAACGCTCATTTCTCCAGTGGGGTTTAGAAAAGAGTAGTGGTTTATGTGTCCGGGCAGTCCAGCGTTCAGATCTCCTGTTCCGCCACTCCTTTGTGACCTGGGCAAGTCTCCACTCTCTGAAACTCAGTGCCCTTATCTGTATTGTGGGAATAGCAAGGCACCAAGAGGAGGGGAGGCGCCGGAAGATTGTTGCCCTGGCTGGCAATCAGTCTTCCGTCTCAGAGTTGTTGGTGGCAAGTTCCCCACCCCAGGAATGTGACTAGGTCACAGGTGCTAATAGATTCCCTCCTTTTCAGTTCAGCCCCAGGGGTGTTTTCCCAAAACCTGGTACTGGTCTGGGCACACCCCAGGTCAGAAGCATGCAGTCGTTATGGCTAACACTTACTGTTTAGGAAGTGCCTGGCCCTGTTCTTAGCTGTTGTGAGTATTAACTCATTTAATTCTGAAAACCCTCCTAAGGTGTAGATGCTGTTATTATCTCCATTCTGTAGAAAGGAAGCAGAGGCACAGAGAAGTTAAGCAATTTTCCAAAGGTTGTCCAGCATTAAATGGTAGACTCAGGATTCCAACTTAGGCATCTTGGCTCAGAATCTGTGCTTTCACCGCTATAATTTAGTCTCTTCTCCTTGTACTGAAGTACAGTGTCATGAGTAGAATTATGAGTGGGACAGAGACTCCAGAACTGAAGCAGTCTTCAGTTTGAATTTTAGTTCTGCCATTTACGTGCTGTGTGACCTTGAACAAGTCTTTCGTCCTCTCCTCGACTATAAAATGGGATGAGTAACCCTAGGACGGTTAGAAGGTTCTCGAAGGTAAGCACGCAAAGTGCTCGGAGTAAGTGCTCAGTACATGAAAGTTGTTTTTTAACGTGAATGGGAAGCAGACCGGAGGGAGGTGAGTGAGACATCAGCCAGGTGGCCTCCATTCCTTTCTCTCCCAGGTCGCTCTACTTATCCCGACTCTTCTAGTTCCCCAGCTTCTAACCCCTGGGCTCCCAAGTGCACGGATGGCTCTCCAAGGGGGTGCTCAGAAACTCAATCTGTCCCCATTCCCATTCCCATCCCCAGCTAAATATAAATAATTCACTTGACAATGCCCAGCCTGGCCTAACTCCAGGTATTCCAGTGAATAGGAAATATTTCTAACAACTGCTTGTCGTTTCTCCCCCCACTTTCCCAAGGGCGGCCTTTTGGTCAGTAGGGCCTTGCTGGGCAGATGCGCAACTTTGTAATTCATCTTGATTCATTTGTTGTGCGGCTTCCTGAGTATCACAAAAGTTCTCTGACTCTGATAGGAAAGCACTGGCGTCAGGCCCAGCTTCGAACCCCCACCTCTGCCGCTGTGTCCTTGGCCAAGTTGCATTCCCACTCCCGGCCTCAGTTTTCTCATGTAAAATGGGGCCACGTTCCAACCAATAAGGCTCTCGTAAGGAGTTGATGAGGTAACATATATAAAATGCCCAGTGCTTATAAAGCCCTCGATAAGCGCGAAGTCTTTTAGTGAGTTTGATTTCAAGCAAAATTTATTGAGCCGTGTGCTCTAGAACCAGAATACCCAGATTTGAATCCTGGCTCAGTCACCTACCAGGTGTGTGACTTTGGGCGGATCACTTAACCCTTTTGGACCTCAGTTTCCTCTTCTGGAAAATGCAGGTTTATTCCTTGAGTAGTCCACAGCGTCCGTAGAGCACCTACTGTGCGCCAGTGCCTGTACCAGCTACAGGCTGACATCCCGCCCTTGGAGAACTCACTGTTGTCCCAATGCTGGTAGTGTTTGTGCTCATTTTCAGTTTGGGGGTTTTTCTCTCACTGATTCATTTTCAGCCCCTCATGCCAGCTTTGCCTGCGCGTCATCGTTTTCATGGCTTTTTAACCATTTTTCACTAGCTTTTAGTGAATTATCTGAAATCATATTGGTTTGGGGAAAAGTTGTCAACCTCTCACTCATCCTTGTACCCGTATGTCACATCGGAGCACCCCGGGGTGATGTGATGCTTTTTTTCCCCTTTTATTTATTTGTCTTAGAAAATATGTCTGCTTTCCAAGTCATTTT
>NW_011888919.1:1020316-1041656 GCF_000151845.1 Pteropus vampyrus
GACATGACCCAGACAGCCTCAATCCTGGGATGGAGGCGCCCCAAGGTGGGGGGAGGCGTGTCACCTGAGTCAGCATAGGGGATCGGACGTCTGGTTTTTTTTTTTGTCATTTCCTTCCTTCTTTCTTTGGTTTGTTGTTGTTGATGTTTCAGACGGCTTAAGTTGTACGCTTATCTTGTTAATTGTCAACCTTTCTCTGGTCTTTGTCCCTTTATGGAGACAGGTTCGCCCTAGACCTGCCACACAGCTGTCCTAGCACTTTGTTTACCTTCACCTGGGGATGCCTTTTGCCTCCCTTCTGAGCTAGATCTTATTTCCCTGATCTGATCCCTGCCTTTTTCTTGGTTTACTCCTTCATTTTATAGAAGCAAATCTTCTAGTTGCTTTCTGAGAAAGGGTTCATGGACGTGTCTTTGTTTTTTTTGCAAACTTGCACTTCTTGGAAGGGTTTTAAGCAGGAGAGTGGGAGGGTCTCATTCGTGATTGGAAAGCTCTCGCGGGCTAGGATGGAGCGGGGCGAGCTAAACTAGCCCAGTTAGCCAGGTGTGGAGGCTGGAGCAGCTGTGCTTTGGAGGAGGAGGGGTCCCAGCCTTCCAGAAACCACAGGTGGAGGGATGAGAAGCCTTTACCCAGGTCATTGTCATTCAGCAATGACAGGTGACAAGTGCTGCAAGAAGAGGCCTCAGGAGGCCACCAGGACAGCTCCTGGAAGAGGTGGCATGCTGCTTCGGTCCTGGGAGCAGGATTTCCACAGGTGGACTTGGCTGAAATCAGTCGGCTTTTTCTAACAGGTCCCCAGTATCAAATGTGCTAAAGGCAGACAGCATGGCTGTATGAGGCATTTATTCATTCAAACAAATATGCGTTGCACACCTACCGTGTGCTAAGGCATTGCTTCTCAAACTTAAATGTGCCTGCAGTTGCCCTGGAGACCTTGCTGAAGATCACGTTCTAATTCAGCAGGTGTGGGCTGGAGCCTGAGAGCGCCTTTCTAACATACTCCCAGGGGCTGCTGCCCCGGGACCACCCGTAGGGTGGCCAAGTGCTCGGTGCTGTTCTAAAATCTGGGGATACACCACTGACGAGACTAGACGAAAATACCAGCCTTGGGGGAGCTTTCGTTTTAGTGAAGGGAGACTGACAATAAACTTTATAAACAAAGTTTACAGTATATTCGAAGGTAATGTGTGCTAAGGAGAAAAATAATCGAGAAGGAGAGGGAATCGTGTGTCTGTCTGTGGTGGGGCTGCAGTTTGAAATCAAGGAAGGTCTCGTGCAGTTGATTTCTGAGCAAAACCCAGAGGAAGTGAGGGGGCAAGACTGTGGGTACCTGGGAAGAGAATTCTGGGCAGAGGGAACAGAGAGCGCGAATGCCTTGAGGACTGAATAAGATGTCCTTGCAAAGGGCTCGGTACACTCAGTGAATGAGGCTGCTAGTGGATCATGCACTTGTGCTCTGCAGGCAGCCAAGCTCGTGTGATTCAAAGCTCTGCCTCAAGCTGCGTTCAAAGCCAATTACTTAGCCGTTTTATATCTCTATTTCCTAATCTTTGACATCAGATTAAAAATAGTGAGATGTGAGAATTGAACGAGTTAATATTTATAGAGCACTTAGAGCAAAGCCTGGCTCACAGTGAGTGCTCAAGTGTTAACTGCTCTTGTGATCATTTTCTCTCTAATATATTCATGTTGGTCATGACTGTTTATCTGGATGTCTGCCCCCTTTCCCATGAGCTCTTCCTGGTGAGCTCAGTGTCATCTCTGTGTCCCCAGCGCCCAACCCAGGGCCAGCGTGCATGAGGACCTCTGAATGTCAGACTAGGGATGTGAAATGTGGATTCTCTAATTGTTGAGGGCATTCCATCAAGGGTATTGATTATGTGGTTCGGGTCCTTACTAATTTTATCATTTCAACCGATCTCTATGGAGAGATATGTTAAGGTTTCCCATTACAGTTGTGAATGTGCCAAACTCTCTCTGTCATCTTGTTTTCTTGCTGTACATATTTTGAGGCCATAGTATTAGGACACTCGTTGAGAACTTTTTTGTTTAATGGGTCAGTTTGTTTTGTCACTCTCTTTGTCCCTAATAATACCTTTTGCTTTTGCCAGTTTTTTGTTTTTTTGTTTTTTGGTTTTTTTTAAGTGGCAATATCACTCAGCTTGTCTCTTGGTTCATATTTGCCTGGTCAGTTTTGTTTTGTTTTTTTTTTTTTTCATCTTTTTACTTGCAGTCTATCTGCGTTGTGATGTTTTACAATAAGTGGATCTTCATGGAGCATTCTCTGAAAGCCGACCTAATGTAGAACCTCTTTCTGGGCTCAGCGTGTGAGGAGTTAGAAGATTCTGCCCCAGTGACCCCGCTAGCTAGGACACAGACAGAACCTGGGTGTGAAACAGAGTTTACACTGCCAAGGCCTCATGAAGTTTAGGACCTGGAGCCTCGGGGAAGAGAGATTTGATATATCCAGTCCCATGCTGGGCAGTGCTAATGGGGACACCATGATGACCCTGAGAGTTCTGGCCCTTCCTCCCTCCCCTGGGGGGTTTATGATCCAGCAGAGGAGACAGATCCATCCTTAGACACTGATGACTCAGAGTGGGCAGGGCTGGGACAAGGGAACTGTTCCAGGTGAGTGGCTTCCAGGAAGAGGGCTCAGGGAAAGCCTCCCCTTTAAAGTTACATTTGAGCGAAGACAAGAATAAAACAAGGAGTCGAACCATGTGGAGATTGGAGTGGTGGGGGGACATTTTAGTTAAGGGGAACAGCAAATGCAAAGAACATGGAAGGGAAGAGCTAGGTGGCTCCGAGGAATAGAAAGCAAGGAGTTCAGGATGGGAGCCCAGAGGTGGAGCCTGACCCAGTTTGGTGGCTTAGCTTCTTGGAGGAGGGCATGGCTGAGCAGAGACCTCAGAATATGTAGCGAAACAATAGAGCTCAGTGATCTGGGATCAGATTCCCAGGGTTCGCATCCCTGCTCTAAGTCACACAGGCTGTGTGTGACCTTGGGCTGGTTAGGCAACCTCTCCTGCTTCATTTTCTTCATCCATACAATGGAGATGATAATAGCTCCTACTGAGGATCAGACGGGCCTAGTAGTCTAACTACTCTCTATGCCAGATCAGTTGCCCACCTGGGTGCACTGGGGGTGTGGAGTGAAGAGGGAGGGATGAAGCCAAACCGGCGAGGTACCTGGGCTTTTCCCCAAGGGCACTGGGGAGTCATGGCAGGTTTTGGACAGGGTCAGGTTTATGCTTTAAGAAGATCCTTCTGGCTGTGATGTGCGGGGTGGTTGGAAGCAGGCAAGGCTGGGGGCGGGGGGGGGGGGGTGGACAGGGGACTCCTGGCCAGGGGCCAGCAGTGGAGCCACCTTTGGGTTTGGTGTCTCCCGAATTAGCCTGGCATTGAAAGGATCTAGACTAGACCAGGGCTGTTCAGTAGAAATATAGTGAGTGGCGTATGTGTAATTTAAAATCTTCTGGTAGTCACATTTTAAAAGTCAAAGGAAAGAGAAGTTAATTTTAAATATTTTATTTAATTAAATTATATGCTAGATATTATCTTTTCTTGTATTAAGGCTGAGTCAGATTTGGGGCGGCTGGCTGCAGAGACTGAACTGAGAGAGATGTCCGTTTGACACCATGGCGTCAGCCTTGAATGCCAAGCCCAGAGGCTTAGACTCAGTGCCGCGGGAGCCGTCGCAGGTTCTGCCATTTGGTTTTCAGGGTGAGGTGATCCCGCTGCCCCATTTCTCCCGCAGGAAATCTCGGGCCCCAGGGTTCCCAACCAAAGCTGGGCACGCTCAGATCTTCCTGCTCGCTTCTTTCCTTCCCAGAGTCTCTATCCTGGAGATGCTTGGCTCTTTAAATCGCCAACCGTCCATCAGGGCTCCAGTTTAGAGGGAACGTCGTGTAATAAACCTCTCCTCGAATGCGGTGGCCTCTGTCCCGGCTCTGTTCCTCCGTTTAGCAGGAAGTTGGGAATTGCTCCACGCTCTCTTACACAGGACGGCTGTTTGCACACCTCCTTCGTCACCTCTCGCCTACTCCTCCCTCTTTCGAAGTTGGGCCCTTTCGCCAAGGCCTTCCTTATATGGGCACGGCCTCGAACGGCAGCCGCTCATTGGCTGGGGGCGTCACGCGCGAGTCTGTCAACAAAGGGGCGGAGGGAAACTAGGAGCGAGGGGGCGGGCCGGCTTCCGTCTCGTGCGCATGCGTGTGGGCCTCCGTCTGCTCCCCGTTGCAGGGGGCGGGGCTCGCGGGTGAGGGCCCTTTGGGGGCGTGTCTAGGTTTCAAGGGTCGTCAGTGGGGGTTGGCGGATTCCGGGGGGCGATTACAATATTTGAGAGGTTAATTTGCATTGAACCGATATTTTGGGGCTTGGGAAGTGTTTGTGCATGGGTGTGCGATATACTTGGGGTTCCCTTGAGCTTAGAGGGAGTCTCGGGTTTTGAGTTTGGGTTCTCTTGTAATGTAGTGGGTTTGGTTGTATTGTAGGGGGTCTCCTTTAAGGTTTGGGATGTTTGGTGGGTACATGACTTGGGAGCTCAAAGGGAGACTTAGAAGCAAAGTGAAGAATCCAGGACTGACTACCAGAATGCCTGGGCTTACGCCTGTCCCGACTTTTACCTCTGACTCCAGCCTTGGGGCTTAGCCTCTCTGTGCCTCATCCAGACACAGCGACTAAATACACTGCCTGCTTCCTAGGGACTGGGAAGATTAGCAAGAATTGTTAGAACAGTACGTAATTAGCTGCAATGCGCCTACAATAAGCGCGTGTCTGCTATTATAACATTCGTAGGGCTTCTTTGGGAGTATTTGGGGGGCTCTTATGGCTTTGAAAAATGTATGGTTTGGGATTAGCCTTATATATTAAGGAGCTTTTTATGTTTTAGTGAGTTCTTTTGCGGTTGGGGGGGAACTTCTGTGGAATTAGGGAATACATGTCAAGGGTTTAGGAAGAGTTTGAGGTGAGCATAGGATTTCAGGAAACTAGTCTTTGGGGGCATCTGTGAGGTTGGGAAATTGCTGTGTAGGAGTTCTTGGTAGGTGTGGGTTTGTGAGGGGTTCTTTGAAATTGGGGCCTTCTGTGCCAGAGGGGGTATGTATGTATGTATGTATGTATGTACGTGTGTACGTATGTACGTATTTGGCAAGGCAACCCTTGGTTGACCTCACAGATTGCAAGGACCTTGTCAGTTTACAATCCCTTATTTTTATTTTTTCCACCTACAGCACCTGGTCTTCCTAGGTGGTCTCCCATCCAAGTACTAACCAGGCTCGACCCTGCTTAGCGTCCGAGATCAGATGGGATCGGGCTTAAGGGTGGCATGGCTGTAGACCAGAGGAGATATTTATAGGTTTGGAGGTTTAAAGTAAAATTTGGAAGGATTGATACTTTGGGGGGCATTGATATTCTGGAGATAAGGGTAGAAACTGATTGGGGGATTTCAGGGGATGGTCAAGTCGTAGAGGGATGGCATCTACAGAAAATGGTCTTTGCTGTGTTAGCATCTGTTCCTGGACAGTTAGATGCATTGGTGATTGGTAAACTTAGCCATCTATTAGTTTTAGGGGCCATATGGTGGTGGGGTTTCTTTTTGTTTCTTTTTTTGTTTGTTTTAAGCAAAGAACTAGAATTTCAGCAGAGGCTGTAAGTGTTTGAAGGGTAGATGGGATTAGGGATTATGGGGGTAAGAATTTTTAGGATTAGGACTCCCTTTGTGACTGTTATCTCTAGGTGTTTGGAGGCTGTCTGGATTTTGAATAGTGTCTACAGGACCATGAAGTGATGGGTTTTAGCGGTGTCTGTGAGAATTGCCTGTATTTAGAGAGTCTATAATGCAGAGATTAGCAAACTTTTTCCATACAGGGCTGTGCAAGGTCACATGTTCTCTATTGCAACCACTCAACTCTGCTGTAGCAGCATGAAAGCAGCAATAAACAAATGAGCATGTTTCAATAAAACTTTATTTGCAGAGTTAGGCAGTGGGCCACATTTGGCCTATGGGCCATAGTTTGCCTGCCTGGTTTATAGGCATGGAGAAGGTTTGAGACTTGGAGGGGATTTCGGTTTCCAGGTGTCTGGAGGGGGAAGGGTGAGGGAAGGATTGAGACTTGAGGGATGTGTCCTGCAGTGGAAAGTGGTCGTGTTGGACTCAACAGAATTGCCCCCAGATCAGCTCATGCACATGTTGTCGTTGTCAAATAGAATGGCCGTTATTAAGAAAGTTCTGAATTGAAAAGTCCAGAAATCAAGTTTGAGGGCCTGGGTTTGCACGACGTCACCCTTTCCCACTCTGAGCCTCAGTTTACCTATATGCAGCTTGGGGGGGAGGGCTTCTTATTCTGGGGATCTGTGGCTCTGCTTAAAGGAATTACCTGCACAGTCTGGAATTACCTGCATTTTTCTGGAGGAAGATAACACAGCATCAAGAAGTTCTCAAAGAGTCCCATGACCCAAACAAAGTGAAGAGCTGATTTCTTAAGGGCCTGTCTGGCTCAACCTCAGATTTTTTTCTTCCCCCACCCAGCCCACCTCGTTCCTTCCTCCGTGGGCTCAAGCAGCCGTAGCTGTGGGCAGGGCTGGGAATTCTTGTCTTTTCAAGAACTGGCTACGGGAGGAGCAAATAGAAAAAGGAGGAGCTGTCAGTTGGTATTCTCACTGAAGTTTAAGGGTTATGGCATCAGGAGGCCTCTGGACCGGGAGTGAAGGCGGTCAGGCAGTGAAGTGTGACCTCTAGGGCTAGAGCAAGCTGCCAGCTCCGATCAGGCTCTAGGCGTTAAAAGCATAGGTCCCATCCCCTCTGCAACCTGCCATTTGCTCACCTGTGCAGTGGGGCAGGAATGGAGTTCTTGGTGATCTAACTTGGTCCATCCCATCAGGAGAGGTTGAGGTCAGGGTGGTGTAGAGGGCAGGCTCCCCCAGCTCCCCAACCTACTCTTCCCTGTCTCCAGGTGGCCTGTGGAGTCCCTTACCACCATCCAGATCCTAAGATGCAGTGAGCCCCTGCCTGTCTACCGTTCCCCAGAATGGACCGCGGCAGTCTCCTGCCCTTCCAGCTGTGGTGCCCCCGTCCCTTTGGTACCTACTCACAGAATCAGCCACGCCCGCCTTCTGCAGCCCTCAAGCCGCCGGCCTGCCCCGAGCCAGGCGGTGGGGCCGAGCCAGACCACGGGCCTGCGCATTCAGAGAACACGCCACCCACCTTGGCCACGGAGGCCCCTGCCCCCCAGCCCGCCCCGCTCCTCTCAGCCGCAGCTGCTGGTGACGAGGGTCGAGTCCTGCTGGACACCTGGTATGTTATCAAGCCCGGGAATACAAAGGAGAAGGTGGCCTTCTTTGTGGCCCACCAGTGTGGTGGCGGCAGCCGGGCCAGCTCCATGAAGGTCAAGGGGCACTGGGGTAGTGACAGCTCCAAGGCCAAGCGGAGGAGGCGCTGTCTTGAGCCTACTAAAGCTCCACCTGACCCAGGGGGCCGAGAGGGGCCCCCAGCTTCTGAGGGGACCCCAGCCTCAGCCGGTGAGGATGTGGACCTGCTCTCTGTGGCCGAGATGGTGGCCTTGGTGGAACAGCGGGCCGCGCTGGCGCTGCAGAACTACCCGCGCCCTGGCGCCCCGGCACCCGTGGTCTTCGTGTCGGCAGAGCAGGGTGGGCCTGCCAAGGGCCTGGGGTCGGAACGGCGGTCTGGCGGAGGGGACTGCAGCCGTGTAGCTGAGGCGGTGGCCCACTTCGAGGCCCAGCGGGACAACCCTCCGGCCAAGGGTCTCCGCAAGGAGGAGCGGCCTGGGCCAGGCCCCGGGGAGGTGCGCATCGCCTTCCGTATCTCCAATGGCCGAGAGCCCCGGGCACCGGACGGCAGCTTGCCCAACGGGAGTGGGGGCCGGCCCGGCTGTGCCTACCCTGGCAGCCCGGGGCCCGGGACCCGAGCCAAGGACAAGATCACCTGCGACCTGTACCAGCTCATCAGCCCCTCTCGGGACGCCCTCCCCAGCAACGTGGAGTTCCTTCTGGCCAGGGCGGACGAAGCCAGCGAGGGCGAGACCCCAGCCCCTGCCAGGCCCGAGGACACGCCCCCGGCCCCGCCCCCACCCCCTGCCCGGGACTGCGGAGCATCTGGCTTCCACGTGGACGTGGTGGTGACGGGTGTGGTGGACGAGTGCATCTTTTTTGGCAAGGATGGCACCAAGAACGTGAAGGAGGAGACGGTGTGCCTGACGGTCAGCCCCGAGGAGCCTCCCCCACCCGGCCAGCTCTTCTTCCTCCAGTCCCGTGGGCCGGACGGGCCCCCCGAGCCACCCCCGGCCGACTCACCGGCCACCGCGCCCGGCCCGGATGACGCTGAGGGCACGGCGGACACCTCTCTGTGTCGCCTGTACCGGCACGTGTCGCACGACTTCCTGGAGATACGCTTCAAGATCCAGAGGCTGCTGGAGCCACGACAGTACATGCTGCTGCTGCCCGAGCACGTGCTGGTCAAGATCTTCAGCTTCCTGCCCACGCGGGCCCTGGCAGCCCTCAAGTGCACCTGCCACCACTTCAAGGGCATCATCGAGGCGTTCGGTGTGCGGGCCACAGACTCGCGTTGGAGCCGCGACCCACTCTACCGTGATGACCCTTGCAAGCAGTGCCGCAAGAGATACGAGAAGGGCGACGTGTCGCTCTGCCGCTGGCATCCCAAGCCCTACCACCACGACCTGCCTTACGGACGTTCTTACTGGATGTGCTGCCGCCGAGCCGATCGCGAGACGCCCGGCTGCCGCCTGGGGCTGCACGACAACAACTGGGTGCTGCCGTGCCACGGGCCGGGTGGGGGCGGGGGCCGGGCCGGCCGGGAGGAGGGGAGGTGAAGCCGGGGGCGGGTGGGGGGAGAGCCCGCCGTGCCCACCCCCACCCCTCCCCCTGGGAGCCGAGGGCCAGGACTGGGTCGCCAGCCTGCACCCCTAGTCCAGGCAGCATCGATCCCCCTCCAGAACTGAGGTGGGGTTCCAGGGGACGACCCAAGAAAGCACTCCGATTGATCCCTATTTTCTATTCTTCCGACCCACGGCCGGGGACCCTCAAGGAGGGTGTTTTTTATCAGCATCTCAACTTTCTTCTCCACTCAGCCCCAGCACCCTCCCTGCCACTACACCCCAGGAACCTGCCAGCAGGGAGCAGACGGCAGCTAATTTTGGTACTACTTAAGGGTTCCCCCATCCTGGCCCCCTTCTGCTCCTCCCTCAAGCTCTCTGTCTCTGGAGCCATGTCCTACCAAGAGGCTGCAGCACCTAAGGCTGGTACCTCTCCGAACCTGTCACACCAGGGCTTACCTTCTGTCTAGGAATCGGGGGCCATCCGATCGCAGAACAAACTGGGCACATTTCGTGGCAGCCCGCCTGCCATAGCTAGATGTTTTCCCCATTAAGACAATAAAAATCACTCTTTCTCCTGAACCTCAAGCTACCAGTCTCTCCACTTCCCCCAAAGGGGAAGAGAAAGAAACAAGTTGAAGGATAAAAATTTCCCTCCTCCCATTATTTAAGCTATTGTATCACTCCTCCCCCTCCCCCCCAAAAAAGCTGTGAAGCCCTTTGCCTCGCTCTTGACAGCGTGGGGGGCCGGTGGGCAGGGACTGTGGGTTTGAACTTCTGGGTGGTTTTTCCTTCCGCTCTGGGTACTTGTTCAGGCACTGGGGTCTCCACCCTCAGCCACATGTGTTTCTTTAGAATCCTTTGGTCAACTGCGACCTTGATTTTCAGGCAATTTGGGTGGGGGTGTTTCTGTTTATTCTGTTTAGGTGGGGTTTTTTGTTGTTTTTTTCATCCTTGTGGTTCTGGAAGCTTCTGGCGTGTGGCATCTGACCAGTTTTGAATTGGTCCTTTCTATAAAATCCATATTTATAAGGCTGGGCCCAGACTGGTTTGTGTGTTGTTCGGGGAGGGTGTTTGGGAAAGAAGGGAGACGTGGGCCCCACGCCTGGTGAAATGGAAAAAGTTGAAAGAAAAGGATCCTTAGCCATATCCCTTAGCATGAGATTTCTGACTCTTCATCTGTGTCAGTCTGGACTCAGAAATCTCAAAATAGTAGTAGTTTAAACAAGATAGTTTTTATTTCTGTAGAAATCCAGTGTCGGACAGGCCCTGATGTCATCAGGGACCCAGGCTCTTTCTAGCTCACTATTCCATCATTCTTCATCTGCGGCCCTCATCCTCATGGTCCAAGATGGCTGCGAGAATGCCAGTCATCACCATGTTGCAGGAAGAGAAGCCCCCTTCCTTCCAGGTGCACTGCACCATACAGCAGGCAGGTCCTCAGCATCATTTTGTTCAACATCACTTCATCATAATGATGAGATGCTGTAGGAAGTTAACTCTTGTTTATATCAATTAGCCTATGGTAAAACTTTTTCTTACACGTTATCTCGCTTAACATTGCAGAACCTTAGCTATCGACTGTGTTAAGGACTTACTGTACTTCTGTATACTTCTCACTGGTCAGAACTTAGCCATATGGAAGGGCTGCAGAGGAGACTGGCAAATGTGGTCTTTTAGCTGCGTGATTATGCCCAAAAAAAAACTCTTTTGTTAAAATTCCTGTAATGAAAGCTTTAAAATATTCACTTAATTATTTACTAAATAAAAAGGGGGGAATTAAGACATATAAAAATTCAAGTATAAAAGAAGAGGGAAAAATGGATATTGAGAGGCAGCAAACAGTCTGTGATATTCTTATCAGGGAATCAAAGTTTCCAGAGAAACTAAGATATATCGTAGTAGTTATTCAATGCTGACATTTTAGAATCAAAGAGATCTGGGTTTGACCCTTGGCTGGATTTTGTGGGACTTCAGTTTCCCGTAGAGGGAGGGCCAGATTATTTGGACTCTCCTGCTGAGAACAGGAAGGAATCTTAAAAGCATCAAATAGCCAATAAAATAGTTAAAGACGCACTAAGCCAAAAAGTTAAGGGAAAGGTACATGGGACCCTGAAGCCACTTTTGCTCTGAAGGCATTTGCTGATACGGACAAACTTGGGTTTCCTATTTGTAGTCTTATGGGGACAAACAGGCAGGAGTCAAGGCCAAAGCCTGCCCAAGACGGAGAATCTAATAGCTGGGATCCCACCGAGGTAAGGATGGCCCAGAAGACTGCAGAGATGTTCTAAACGCTGAGAGGGGAACACTAGACCAAGGGAAAGGGTAAAAGCAGACTTGAGAATTTATGGTCACAGACTGGCCTTTGGCTGGTTTGCAGCCCAGGTGTACATCACTTGTGTGTCCACGGTACTTCTAGCTGAGATTTATGGCTGAAACAAACATAAACCCTCTGGTGCAAAGAACTGTCATCTAGGATCCCAGAAATAATTTTCGGACAGAGTAGTATATAGACACCCAGACATGCCTGGAAGTAAATCAGCATGAGCAAGAAACGACAGAGCAAAAACAGACCCACGAAGGCTTCAGATGGTGAGACTGTCAGTCACAAATTAGAATACATTAAAGCCTAGAAATAGAGCTAAATATTGGGAACCCAGAACTAAATAATTGCCTAAGCATATATGAAAGAGAAAAACCCACAAACATATAATCAAAAGTAATAACTCAGTGGCTGGGCTAAACAACAAATTAGACACAACTGAAGAAAGATTTATTGAACCAGAGATAAGTCCGAAAAGTAGCAGAGACGAAAGAAGATATGAAAGGTTATAGAGGATAGAGTGAGAAAGTTTAATATTTAATTGGCGTTCTAGACTCAAAAGAGAATAGTGTAAAGAATTTAAAGACAATGGTTCCAAATTCCAGGCCGATAAAAGATCAATAAGCCCAATGAGTCATAAGCAGGATAAATACAAAGAAACATACACCTGGACACACTGCAGTGACAGTGTCCGGCTACGTGACCTTCAGCGGATTTCTCTGAAGCTGTTCCTTAATCTGAAAAATGAGAATACTGACGGTTCCTAAAAAGATTGACACATGAGATGTCACATCTAGAGTGCTCATCGAAAACACCTGGTGGACCCTTCATCGTGTGAGGCTGGGGAACCCCAAGATTAGGAGATGGATGGGAGCTAGGGAGAACACCTTTCCAAACCTCATCTGTAAAATGGGGCTTACACTCCTGACCCTGGATGCACACAGAAAATGTGCGTGTTGTGCACTCAACCAGGACACCTTGCAACGAGGCATGGAGGCTGGGATGTAGCCAGACACTGCTTCCGCTAACACCTCAATTACTTCTGGGTGGCTGCGAGGCTGAAGGGACGTGGTACACTTTTAAGTGCTTGCTAGTGTGCCTGCCACACAAAAATGAACAGACAGGAGGCTCCCCGTGTTTGAGACCTTGCCACCCTGTTGACATGTCAATCACTTTACCTTTCTGAACCCTGGACTTTGCCAGTTCCACCTCTAAGGCCACCATGGTCCCCGCCCCAACCCCATTCTTTGATTTGCAGCTAATTCAGAGCCTCGGGAGGAGCTGCTTTTTGTCAACAAATTCTTGTTCCAGCACAGGTGAGTTTTGGAAGGGAGGTGGGGCATGAGGTTAGGAGCACAGCCACGTGTGAGAATCGGCTCTGTAAACCACTGATTCATAAATCTCACACCTGGCCCTCTCATCTGTGAAACGAGAACCAAAATTTATACCTACCTGAGGATTTGGGGGAGACTGCGTTGATAATGTGTAAATTGCTCATGGTACCTGGCACGTAGTAGGTGCCCAGGAAATGCCAGCTGCTGTCGAAGAATCTATCTTCTCTCATTAGATATCCTGAGTTTCAGTCCATGAGTTCTTGAGTCTTCTCCAGCTTTGAGTTGGCTTGGAAGGCCGATGCTCACTTTACTACTTAATAACCCTCCATCCTCATCTGACATCCCCGCCACCTATGAGTCACGAAGCCAGCAGGCACAGGACTCCCTAGGTGCCCTCCATGTTACGGCTTGCTTTGGAGTAGGTTTGCTAAGCAGCTGGGAACGCACCGAACTGTCCTCAAGGACAGCATGTCCCAGACGTTGCTGATCATGGGACTTCTCAGGTGCTCATTACAGAGTCCCAGCCTCTGCCTGGAGTTCTGATTCATTAGGTCTGGGTGAAACCTAGGAGTCTGCACTTTTTAATAAGCACCCCAGCTGAGCGACAATCAGGTCACCACTAGAGCTGCAGTTACGCCCACCATCTCACACTCCTGTACCCACAGCTAAAAGGACAGGGTGGTTTGCTAGAACTAATCTGCAGTGATTCTAGGTCTGTCGTAGTCCACAAATGTATGCAAACGATCAAAACCCAGTGTTTCCCAAAGTATATTCTGAAGTACCCTAGTTCTGTGAGGTGCTGTCTAATAAAGGGGTTCCGTGGTGAAATACTTTAGGAAAACACTGAATTCTGTCTTACCCTTCACAGTTCACATGCAATGAAGAAACTCATCTAATGTCTCACCCTGTTTCTTTGGTCCTTTTTTTCATGCAATACCTATTAGGCTAGTTCTGTGGAAAGTATTTTGCAGAAATACTGGTTTATTGCCCACAGGACCATGCAGAATATGGAGTTGCCAAGTACTGGCTTCCATCTCCTTTGTTCCTGTTTATGAGCATATCCTCTGTGGGCCTCACATGGCTTGGACTGGTGCAGTAGCAAAGCTGCCATTATGGAAAATGAACTGACCCAAAAATGTAAGCCATAGAGAATTCATTTGGTCGGGCGGTGTTGCCGGTCCATCTGCCAGTCCGTGGTTTGCTGACTAAAACCGAGAACAGCATTCGGCCCCTGCAAACTTGCATCCCAAGTGTTTACCCCAGAGCAGGGGCCGAGCTCTTATTCCTTTGGCTCTCACCCCACAGTGTTCTCTTCCACGTCTTTGAAGAGTGGCGGCTTGAGAGAGCGAAAGGAAAGAGGGTTTTCCAGTCATAGCACAAGATGAGCCAAAGGTATTAAAAAAGGACAAGCCGGCACACGTAAGGCGGGCCCGGCCCGATCTCCGCTGGCTCCAGGTGCCCTTGGCGCATCCCCTGCTGGGTGCTTCTCCTTCAGAGTCAGCCAGGCAGGCTAGAGCCCCAGGTATTCAGCCAGGAACACGATGAGGATACGGCTGAGGTTGTGCACCGTGGGTGGGTGCAGGTTGGCTTCGGAGTCCTCGGGTGTGTGCCAGACGGAAGGGAAGGGCGTAGAGATGAGGTGGAGCACCGGGACTCCTGCGGGACAGGGCAGACCTGGTCAGAGCCGCAGCTACACCAGGAGCCCCGGCCCGGCCCGCCCCAACCCCCGGAACCCACTCCGTTCTGGCACTTGAAGAACTCTGAACGATGATTTTAAATGGATGAGGGTATATGTTAGTTTAAAGAACATATCCAGAGTCTACAGCCACGCCACCCTGAACAAGCCCGATCCCGTGTGATCTCAGAAGCTAAGCAGGGTCGGGCCCGGTTAGTACTTGGATGGGAGACCACCTAGGAAGACCAGGTGCTGTAGGCGTAAAAACTAAAAAATAAGGGATCGTAAACTGACGAGGTCTTTGCAATCTGTGAGGTCAGCCAAGGGTTGCCTCACCTAAAGTAAATAAACAAATAAATAAAAATAAAAAATGTATCTGATATATCTATTGCTTTCATAACACGAATTAGAAACTCAAATCTTAATGGATTATGGAAAAACCAGAAGAAGGGAAAGATGTCTTTGACCCTTCTTACCAGGTATGCTGTTAGGCTCTCCTCCTCTTTACTGACAGGATGTCTATAGTACTGATTCCATTCCAGGCCCCGGGCTAAGGCCATACATCACACACAGACACACCCCGTTTTATCCTTACGATAATTCTTTCAGATGAGTACCGTAATTACCACCATTTTACGGATGTGGACACTGAGGCACTAGTTTACTGCCTCTAGTAAACAGCGCAGTCTGAATTTGCACCCAGGCCACCTGTCTCGTCTCAGCAGTCTGTGTCCCTGACCTCTGCACTGCATTGGGTTCTCGTCCCCAGCGCACCTCCCTCTGCGTGCGTCCAGATTTGGTAAATATCAGTGCCCCCACGAGACAGGAGGCGGGCAGGTTATGGCCCATCACTATATCCCTGACATCTCATTCAGCACCTGCCTTGGGAAGTATTCACTGAGCGAATCAATAAAGAAGGCGTCGTACGGAATGCGTATTTGTTGAATGAGTAAATTACGGGGTAAAAAACTTAAAAGCAGTTTTTAACACTTTATGGCAAGCACTGTGTA
Organism: Pteropus vampyrus; assembly: GCF_000151845.1. Taxonomy (NCBI): domain Eukaryota; kingdom Metazoa; phylum Chordata; class Mammalia; order Chiroptera; family Pteropodidae; genus Pteropus; species Pteropus vampyrus. The sequence continues at coordinate 1,035,511 of NW_011888919.1, forward strand.
AGCGGGCATTTCATATACCTAATCTCATCTGACCCTCCCAAGCCTGTGATTATGAATGTACGCGTAGACATGTTTTGTATGTATATCTCTCTTCATTTTCCAGAAGAAACGGGACCAGAGAGGCTAAGTAATTTGCCTTAGGTCTACCAGTGGTGAGCTGCAGATCCTAGGACCCAGACCCGTCCAGTTCTAAAACCTATGCTCTGAACCCTTGTACTAGGTGTCTTCAGCTCTGGCTATGCATCGGAGTCACCTGGGAGTTTTGTGAAAATGACGCAGAGACCCGAGACGACACTTCGGTGGGCCTGAAAGGTGACCGGGCATTTTTTGAAGCTCCTCGAGTGATTTTGCTAGGCCGCCAGGGCCTTGAAAGGCAAGAGCTAGAAACAGTGATAGCTCACAGTATTCAATGCTCGTGTGCCGGACACTGGTCCGAAAGAGGTCTTTACATTGTATATTAGCACATTTAGTCCTCTCCACAAGACAGGGGCTACTGTTATCCCCATTTTACAGATGAGGAAATAGAGGCACGAAGAGGTTAAGCAATCAGCCACCAGTCCTCCGCCCCGGGGAGGGGCCAGGGCCACGTCCCATCTGTGGCTCCCTCGGACTCCTGCGCCCCCACCCCTCCCTGCGACAAGTACCTCGGCGTAGGAACGGGATGTGGTCGTCTTCCACGGAGCCCAGGGGCTCCCCGGGCTGGAAGTACATCACTTCCTGAGGATGAGACTGCAGCAGGTTCAAACGGTGCAGCCGCTTCTCTGCAGGTTGGGGATCAGAGAGCAAGGATCAGCCTCAGGGGTCCAGGGTTCCCCTGCTCACAAACCAGAGGAGGGCAGGGGGTCCGAAGGTAAAGAACCGGTCATCCCCCAACAAGAATGAATGTTAGTCACCCCTTACTGCAGCTGTGCCATGTTCCTGGTCTCATTCGATCCCTCTGAGTCTAGTAGGTAGACACCCCTAATATTACCATCATGTCCACTTTACAGATAGGAAATCGAGGCTCAGAGAGATGAAGCCCCTTGCCCAAGTTTACGCAGCTAGTAAAGGCAGTCAGGATTCGAACTCAGGGCTCTCTGACCCCCAACCCGTTTGTAGTCACTATACTATGGGATCTTCTTGTGTTTTGCCCTTTGTGTCAGTGCCTTAGAGAGAGGCAAGGGTGGTCAGTGGAGGCAAGGCTGGATGGCCCCTTCGAGGGGCCTGCCTTACCCTGACCCTCCCGCCCGCATTCCAGGCTGGCGCCCGCGTCCACCCTCACGCTTACCTATGCTCCTCAGCCGATGGAACCAGCGGGCCGTGCGAGGAAAGTGACTATAGAAAGTCGGATTGGGGGCTCCCAGGAGATCGAGAAGTATAAAGAGCTCCTGGGGAGAGAGGCCCGGCGGGATGCTGCCAACCTTGCCTCACCGCCCGCCCCCCACCCCTTGCCAGAACCCTAGTGGGGCCCTTGTCTTACAATAGCCTGGATCCTGGAGGGGCCGGGACTGTGGGGTGCAGACTCCATGAGCTTGGCCAGGTGCCGGGAGCCATAGAGAGAGTCCTTGGGTCCCCACTCCTTCAGAGCCTCTTCACCATCCAAGAAGAGCAGCTGTAGGGTCACTGGGGCTGCCTGTGAAAGCGGGTGGTCAGGGCCAGCTCAGTGCTAGACCTTGCCTCGCCTTCCTCACCCCGTTTCCTGCCCACTTGCACAGCTGAATGAGACAAACCAGGTCTCTTCACTCTGGAGCGAGGAGGCCAAGGATACAGACTCTGAGCCAGACCGCCTGGGTTCAGATCCTGGCTCAGCCACTTCCTGGCCCAGCAGTCACAGGTGAGTTACTAACTTCTCAAAGCACCGGTGTCCTCATGTAGAAATGGGGTTAGTAACAGTTCTGTTCCTAGGGCAGGATTCGAATCCAGGTCCCAGAACAGAGCCTGGCATATAGTCACTAAATAAGGACCAGCTCTCATCACTATGGTTATCCTTCGAGCTCCTTTGGCAAAAGAGACAGACCACAAATGAATGAAATGCAGTTGAGACGAATGCTTCCAAGAGCTACAGGGACCTGAAAAGGCACAGGAAGTGGGCGGGGGATAACATGGCCTGGGGAGACTTCCGGTCTGTTGGAAAAGGATGTTTGCACTGAGGGTGAGGGTGAGCTGGCCTGGCAAATGAAGCAGAGAGAAGAATGTTCCCAGGCAATGAAGCGATGTGGGTCAGAGCTGGGGCCAGAGAGGCTTGAGAAGAGGCCTGGGGGGTTGGCAAGGTCAGGGAGCTTGGGGTTTAGGACACTGGAGTTCAAGCCATGGAAGGGAGCTGAGTGGGGAGGGAGCACGAAGAGACTTGTGTTTTCATTCATTCATTTATTCGTTCATTCCACACGTTTTTTATTGACATCCTGCTTTATGCCAGGCGATATTCTGGGCCCAGGGAACTGAACAGGAGACAAAAGCAGCCAGTCTCTGCCTAGATGGAGCTTATTCTAATTGAGCATCAGACAGACACATCAACATAAAGCACCACAAACCATGGGACAGTGACAAAGAACTATCTTAGGGTGGTTGGGAAGGCCTCTCTGAGGTGACATTGGAGTGGACACCTGAAGAATGGGAGCCAACTAGGAAGATATCTGAGAAAAGCACATTCTAGACAAAGCAAACAGCAAGTGCAAATGCCCTGAGGTGAATGTGAATCTTGTGAGTTTGAAGTACACGGAGGCGGTGGGTGGCTAGAGCAGAGTGAGTGAGGGGTGGCAGGTGAGACTAGAGAGGTGACAGGGCACACCTCATGGGCCACTACAAGGACTCTGGCTTAAGCATGGAACAAGGTAGGAGCCGTGGGAGGGTTTGGGGCAGAGGAAGGACAGGATCTGACATTCTGGAGGTGGAAATATCCACCTTTGTGTGTGTGTGGCTTTGTGCGTGAAGTGGAGTCAGGAGACAGATCGGGCAAGGGAGGGTGGTGGCTTAGACCAAGGAAAAGCGGACCCCACCCTCCCCCCCCACCCTCCCCCTGCTCCTCACCTGATCTTTGGCTTTGCTCAGCTCCTGGTCAAGGGCCTGAGCCAGCTCCAGCAGCAGGGCGCAGGGCACAGCTGAATCCGTGGCCCCCACAAAGGGGGCCGACCCAGATGGGAAGAGCTTCGAGTCATAATGGCAAGCAAGGGTGAGGTGACGGGCAGCCCCTGGGTCCAGTGTGGCCACCACGTTGGCAAAGTCCAATGGCCCCAGGGGCGTTGAGGCTGTGAAAGGGTCCAGCTCCACATGCCAGCCTGCCGTCAGGGCCCGCAAAGTGGTCTCCAGGAACTAGTGGCAAGAGAGAGGTGGGCGGGTAGGTGGGGACTGGGGAGGAGGTCGGGAGAAGGGCCATGTGACCAGAGCCATGCAGAGCAGTCGGGCTGACTCACAAGACCTACTTTGGTTCAAATCATTCCTTTGACACACTTCTGCAGAGTGTCTACTATGTGCCAGGCTTGCAGTGACCCCCACCTCTTGATGCCAAGACTAATCACAGCTCACTCTTCAGTAGCACTGACTGTGTGCCAATCCCTATTCTAGGAACCCTATGGGGCAGGGACCATCAATGGCTCAATTCGCAGATGAGAAAACTGAGGCGCAGACAGCTTAAGAAACTACTCCGACATCATACCCCAAGTGGATGAAATGGGATTTGAACTCAGGCAGTATTAAAATGACTCTTGATGCTTTCTGGGAGGCATGTAATTAGAACCAGTTCCAGCCAGAGCCAACCTGTTTGGGTTGAAACCCTAGGTACATCATATATTAGCTGTGAGATTTGGGCAAAATGCTCTGGGCCTCAGTTTCTCCATCTGCATAATGAAGATCACGTAGGTACCAACTTCACAGGGCTGTAACTTGTGCCTAGCACGTAGTAAGCTTTTAGTGGGGGCACTATGATCTGCTGGTTACTCTAGCATCAGATTAGCTCCACTCAGAGCTCGAGCTCTGCCTCTCAGCGCTTTGGGATGTTGGACACAAGGCCTAGTTCCCATTCCCTGGCAGTCATCGGGGTCAGGCGCTCCGCTTTACCTTTCTGGCTTGGAGATTGCCAGGGCTGCCCGGGGTCCGCACAACCAGCAGGGGGCGCAGATGAGTGTTCCAGAGACGCTGTGGATCCAGTTGCCCCACCACCCTCCGCATTCGCGCTTCGGGGAGGCTTCCGATCAACGGGCCCTTAGGTGGGGGGCGGGATGGGGAAGAGAACAGCAGAGTGTGAAAGCAACCCTCACGCTGACCTGTGTGCGGGATGAACTTCTGCCGTCGCCGCTAAAAAGCCCCAGTTCCTTTCCCTAATCGCGGCCTCCAGCATCGGAGGTTTTTAGGATAAATTCTAGGCGCAGGAAAAGTCCTCCCAAGCCCCTCCGGTCCAGCCCACCCCAATCCTGAAGGGAAAATCGAGGCCCAGCGAGAGGAAGGTAAATGGGGCTGCTTTTGCCTCTTCCAAATAGTTGACTCTAGTATTAGAACCCAGAACTCCCAATTTTACTTCAGATCAATAAGGGGGAGTCACTATTACAGAACAAGCCCGAAGCCTCATCCCTTTGACAAGGGGCATGCGTCCTAATGACGGAAACCGCAGCACCTGCGCTAGGGCCATACGAAAAAGCCACGTCAACCTGAGACCTTAGCAAAGGGGAGAAGGAGAACGAGGTCCCCCGCGGTGCCTGCGCCTCCGCCCGGCCTCACCCGCAGCTCCCGGCCTGTTGGCAGCTCCTCAGTCCCGCGATGCCAGCCGCTCCAGATGGTGTAGAACGCGGAGGCCACGGCCAGCGCCAGCAGCAGGGGCAACAGCTGCGCCCGTGGTAGCAGGCGGCGACTGGGCGTTGACGGTGGCCCCAAGAGGCCCCGTTCCCCAAGCCGTAGCCGGGGCCGCCCGCGGCCCCCGGAACGCATGGCAGCTCAGCCCTGAAACCGGTCCCGGACCGCGGATCGAATTTAGGCCTAGCCAAGTCCCACCCCATGGAATCGCCAGACCAATGAACAAGAAGAGCGGCTGCCCCATCCCACCCTCCTGTTAAGCAGTGAAGCCAATGGGGACTCGGGTTCTGAGGACACGCCTCCCCATCTCCCTGGGGCTTTCGGGTTTGGTTCCCCTGAGTGTTGCAAGACCCAAAAGGGAGCGCGCAAGGGGTAGGCTCCGCCTCAGCGTTGGAGAGGAAGCCAATGAGAAGCGTTTTACCATGGAAAACAATCGGCCTCCGGGGCGTAGGTCCACGCCCCTCCCGGATGTAAGCAAAGGATTGGTTTCGCGGAGTCGGAAAGATCAATTGACACGTAAACGAACGGTCCCTAAAGGAAAAGGGGCGGAGTCTATCCCTAAAGTGAGGAGTGGATTGGCTTCTCGGAGACCTCGCCCCCGAAGGGAGGGCCGGCGGGCATTTGAAAATGGCTTGTCCTCTCCTTCCTGCAACCTGTGCCGTTCTACGACGAAATGTTTTGAGTCGGACCAGCTTTCTTTTTCTCTCCGTTGCTGTGAACATCTGCCCTGTACGGTCCTGAATGGTTGTGAACCACTTAAGCAAGGCTTTTACGCCAGCGTGCACGGGGCTGACCGGGGTCGCTATAGCAACAGGCCACGCCCTCCCCGCTAGTTGGATTTGCGCAGGCGCCTGCGGAAGTGGGCAGAAGGAAGCGGAAGTCCCGCCTCTCGCGCTCTCTCTTCAGAGGCAGAAGCAACGCGGAGGGAACGCGAGCATTTCGAGAACGCAGCCGCTACCACCATGTGAGGCCCGGCGAGGCTTAAGCGGCGGGAGTGGGATGGAGGGTGTAAATTTGGCCACTGATCAGTGGAAGGGGATGGACAGAACGGAGATTTTAGGGGCCAAGTGGCGTGCTTTTCTCTCGTTGATTTTGAGAACAGCCATGGGGGCCTTTGACTGATCTTGTGTTCGGGAGAGGGAGCAGCTTTATCAGATAACGGGCTGAGGGCTTTACAAAGAACGAATCTGAGAGAAGGGAGTGCGGACTTTTAGGAATAACGATTAGAGGTGAGGGGCTATCGGGGTAATTTGAGCTGGAGACGATTGGCTTTTGGACCGAATTCGCAACGTTTACGGATAATGAGTCACAGGAATGATTTTACTTACTTATCTATTAAGTAATTACTAAGTATTTATTTATCAGGCACTGCTTTAGATACATGG
>NW_011888919.1:1042706-1055325 GCF_000151845.1 Pteropus vampyrus
GAGGAGCTGCAGAAGCGGGAAGAGGAGGAGTTTAACACGGGTCCACTCTCTGTGCTCACGCAGTCGGTCAAGAACAACACCCAGGTGCTCATCAACTGTCGCAACAACAAGAAACTCCTGGGCCGTGTGAAGGCCTTTGACAGGTGAGCGCCTGGGTCTTGGGAGGTGTTCTCTCCAGGCCCAGAGAAGCAGCCCCAGCTACAGTCCGAGGAGCCCAAATACCAGGTTTCTCAGAAGCTGGGAGAGTAAGCACCTTATAACCCCGAAATGTGACTGTCTCTTGCTGCCCCTCCAGCTCTGCCGTACAGTGGTTATGGGCATGTACTTAGGAGCCAGTCCCCCTGGGTTCACATCCCAACTCTGCCTCTTATCAGCCACGTGACCTTCGGCAAGTGGCTTTCTCATCTGTACAGTGGCAGTAATCGTGGTGTTTGCAGAGATTCAATGGCTTAATAGACGTGAAGTGTAGTAAGTCACCAGAAGTTCATCCTGCACACAGGATGCTCTTAACCTAGTCATTATGTAATCAGAACGTGCACCCGTGCCAGGTCCTGTTTCAGGCTCTGGAGGGACACACGGCAATGACTAAAACGCATGGTTCCTGTACTCAGGGATCCCATACTGTGGGTGGGGAAGCCAACAGCAAGCACATAAATAATGTATCAAAAAGATGAGATGATACGTCCTACAAAGGAAAGTAAAGCCAGGTAAGAGTGGGAAGGGGGTGCTCACTTAGGCGGGTAATCAGAAAGGCCCCATTGGAAGAGGCGGCGGTGAACAGACCTGAATAAAATGAAGGAGTGAGCGAGGGCCTGAGTGTTTCAGTCGGAGGGAGCAGCGAGAGATTTTTCTCTCTGGGCTTCGGTTTCCTTAGAACACCCCGGATAGAACAGTCGTGAGGCCTAAATGATAATGCGTGTGAGGAGCGCTTGGCTCAGTACCTGACACGTGATAAACGTTCAGTGAACACAGAAGCCGCAGCCTTTAGGTGGCATCTGGGCAGTGCTCTCCTCAAAGCCCTGTGCCGAAGCTTGGGAATGTTTTGGCCACTTGCTACTATGTGACCATGAATGAGTCTTTCCCTCTGAACCTCAGTTTCCTCTTGAATAAAATGAGAATAAAAACTGCAGGAAGCACCGAGCGCACGGAGGCAGACCTGGATTCGAACACAGGCTCTGCCGCTTCCAAAATGCGTGACCCGGGGTGAGTCCCGCCACCTTGCTATGTTTGGTTTCCTGCTCTAGGGGTGGCAGAGAACACTGGTGTTTACCTCCCGGGCGAGGAGCAGTGAGGATTGATGGCTTAATGCTTAGAAAGCGCTTAGAAGAGGTGTGGGCATGTGGCGGGTGCTCGTTAGGTGGTCGTATGTGTATAGATCGTATATATTTTTTTCCTTTTGAGTTGAGTCTTCTTCCTTTTCTCAGCCCCTGTATCAGCCTCCCACCCCTCCGCCCCATCCTAGTACGTATCCTGCCACCTTTGACTCGTTCATACATCTGGAGAATTCTTTGTGGTGGTAGCTAACAGCTTTATTGAGGTATAATTGACTTGTCATGATATCATAAAATTGTTTTTAAAATAGAATCTTCTGTATGCCCTTACGCGTCTCGTCTTTCACATATATCGGTGGTCTGAGGACATCGCTGCAAATCAGCTAAATTATTGATTTATTAATCGCGTTGCTTTTATTGAGTGAGCAGTGTATATAGTTGAAGCAGAATTCGAAAGATACAAAATGTGCCCAATGAAGAGCAAGTCCCCCTGCCCCCCAATTGCCCTCCAGGGGCATCACCGTGACTCATTTCTCACGTCTCCTTCTGGAGTATCACTTAAATATAGCATCACATGTTTAGAGACAGGAGGGCGCGTTTTGTTTATTTTTAAATCGCTGCTAATGGCATAGTGCGCAGTTTTAGACCTTGGCTTTTCCCCTTAACTGTATATCTCAGAAGCGTTTCCATATTGGTATGTTACTTCTTTTTTTTTACTTTGTTTTCTCCGAATTGGTAATATAGTCGCATATTTCCAAAAATAGTAATAACGGTTCAATGAAAAGTTTTCATCCAGCTTGTTTCCGGTCTCCCTAGGTCACTTTATTGCCACCAATCTCTAGGTGTCTTCCAAGGATTCTGTATCATCTGGGCAAGCGGGCAGTCTGTATTCTCCTCCTACCCCCCGGTTTCCTACAGTGGGTAATTTCTGTGCATCCTGCCCTCCGCGCCTTTTTCTTGCAACGGGGTCCCCTGGAGGTTACCCCATAGCAAGGCACAGAGCTTCCTCGTTCTTCATCTTTTTCTTTTTTTCTTACCACTCGGGGATATTTCCCAGTCCTCTTCTGTCCCTTCGCCTTGCTTTTTCCTTCATAGCAGTTACCACCACCTGACAGCGTCTTAACAGGTGTTTTTCACTTGCTTAGCGCCTAGACGACACACCCCATGAGGGCAGGGACATCATGTTTTAGTCATTGCCATAGTCATTGCGTTTGTTGACTGAGCCAATCCGTACTATCGTCACACGGGCCCACCCGGCAGTCTGAGGACAGGGACGAAGCGAGACTGCGGTGGAGGCTCTAGTGCCACCTCAGGCCCCAGGGGTCTCCAGGTCTCCAAAGAGAGGCCGCTCCTTTGCTGATGCCTTCAGAAGTACTTGGAGTTAAAAGGGACAAGTAGAACCATTTCGTTTGCCTCCACCCTGTGCCATGAATACATCCATTTCAGAGAGGTGGAAATTGAGGCACATAGGGGGAAAGTCCTGTGCCCAAGCCTCGACCTGAGGACTTGCGGCGGTGGCGCTGGTGGCCCGGCGCGGCCGTGCTGGAGGGGGAGGCAGCGCTGGCAGAGAAGGGGTGGTCAGAAGGCTGCCCCCTCACTCCCGGTGCCTCTCCACCCCTGTCCCCGCCAGGCACTGCAACATGGTGCTGGAGAATGTGAAGGAGATGTGGACCGAGGTCCCCAAGAGTGGCAAGGGCAAGAAGAAGTCCAAGCCCGTCAACAAGGACCGCTACATCTCCAAGATGTTCCTGCGCGGGGACTCGGTCATCGTGGTCCTGCGGAACCCGCTCATCGCCGGCAAGTAGGGGCGTCCTCCCTGCGGCGGAGCGCGGCCCCGAGCTGTGGGGGCCTTGCCTGTGAGATGGGAATAAAAGTCCTGTGTATTTTCTAGGGGCCTCTGTCTGTTCCCAGGGCCTCGTGAGCGGGGCGGACTCGGGGGGAGGGAGGCAGCTGGGTGTAGGACCACGCGCTGGGATCAGGAGCTCTCTGAGCAGGGGAAGAGGCCCCGTGTCGGCCCCTTCCGGGCCTCAGTTTCCCCACCTGCGACGTGAATCGGATGGAGAGAGCTTTTGTTCCTTCCTCTTTTAATATTTTCTAGCGTCTCCTCATCAATCTGTCTCTCCTTTCTCCCTGCCTCTCTCTCAGTGGGTCAGCCTTGCTCGCAGTGTCTTCCGGTCTTTTTTTCCTGTTTGTCCCGTCAGGAACCATCCCCCGGGCGCCGCCTCTGCGTCCAGCGCCGCGTTGCTGCGCGTTGGGCATCAGCACCTGGCAGAGCCCCGACCTGCCCGCACCGACAGGAGGGGGTCCAGGTTTAGACAGCCGGTGCCTACATGGCGATGGCCATCATGCTGTCACTGGTTAGGGCGCCAGCCTGAGGCTCGGTGCTGTTTAGATTGTCTCCCAACAGCTCGGAGCAGGCTTTCTTATTTATTACCCCCAGGTTCCAGAAGATGGAACTGAGGTACAGAGAAGTGGTGTCACTTCCCCGGGACACCTGGCCAGGGAGTGGTTACGCTGTGCTTCAAACGCCTCTGCTCCTGAGCCGGCAGCTTAACCCCTGAGCTCCACTGCCCTCAAATGACAACCCAATTACCCTTGAGAGGAATTCTCTGACAAGCACGGGGAGATGGAGGGGAGAAAGGGGGGCCTCGTGGGAGGATTAGGGAAGCCCCCTGCCCTCCTCCGATATACACTGGGCTCTCCCCAACCGAGATTGCTGTGTTCTGTCTGCCCGCGTCTCTGTCTCTGTTCTCAGGGCCAGACGCCAGGTGGGTGCAGGAGTTCGAGGTCAGGATCTGTGTCTGACCCAGCTGTGAAGACACAGCCCGAGTCACCCTGTGAGCCCCTTAGTGGCGGATCTGGAGGCCTTGCCGCAGGAGAGGGCCTGACACACACAGGACGGCGGCCGTGGGGATGATAAAGTCACGTATTTACTAGGTGGTCTAATTGGAATGGCCACCTGGGGTGGATACGAGAACCATCTCATTTTATAGATGAGACACTTAAGGCCCAGAGAGGGTAATGACTTGCCCAGCGTCACTTGGGAAATGATGGAGCCACGTTTAGACGCAGGGAGCCAGGTCCTTGTGAACAGTCTTGACCGTGAGGGAGAAGGATGGAGCCACGATATACCGATCTGTAAAGTGGGGACAGTGGTGCTGCCTCAGGGGACTTCCATGGCAATTCGGAGTCACAGCTCTGTGTTTTGATCCGCCACACCTCCCCTTGGTTGTTGACTTGCCCTTCCTGGGAACTGGGACTTGGTTTTCGTGCCTGGCAGGCGGGCGGCAAAGATTCCAGCCCGGCACCCTGCTTGGCATCAGTCTGAATTTCCATCCTCACCTCCCTGTCCAAATGGTTGCTTATCGCCTCTCCCTTCGTTGGTGAAAGCGAAAGCACAGGTCACGGGAACAGCACTGGGCACACGGGCCAAGCGTTCGCAGTGCATCGCGCACCAGGCGGTCCCCTAAGAGCGACAGGCAAGGGAACCCATTTTCCAGAAGTGGAAACTGACACACAGACGCGCTGAGAATTTCCCCCGAGCCATGCCACTAATAAGTAGCCAAACTAAGATTTGAACCAGGCTGCCTCCTGCAGCTTCGCTCACACTGCCTTCCTAGGGAAAAAGCCCTCGGAGAACGTTTGGCGCGTGCACACACATACTCAGTTGTATACACTGCAAATGGCCAAGTATCAGGAGGTCATGTGAACATCTCCAGTTGGGGCTTCTCTTAGGCAGGGGCGACAGTGGCAGCACGATGTCCGTCTTCTTGTGGCAACTCGTGGCTGAAGATGAGCAGTGCTACCCTCCAGGGGCCGTGAGGCCACCACAGGCACCAAGTCGTGCAGCCCGCCTCAGTCATTTCCCTCAGTGGCCTCGCCAGGATTCACCCCACAAAGCAAAAAACGAAAAGCTGTTTCTCATGCTTTATTTATGAGGGCCCTGCCCTAGGGTCCCTGCCTTCCCAGAACCCACAATGGGGGTACAGCAGGGCCACCTCATGCTTAAAGGACTCTCAGTGTCTGTCCAGGGAGCTGGGGACCCCGAGGAAAATAACAACACCCAGGAGCTAATGACCTAAGTGTGTATCTGGGGGGGGGGCGGGTAACAATAAGGGTCTTGCATGTGTGCAGGTGGTCCAGCTACAATGAAGCCGTTGGCTTCCCCAAAATTCTCCCAGTTCCCAGGGGCCACCTGGGGCAGGGAGGGGCGGGCAGGATGTGCGGCCACACTCCACAGCTCGCAGTGGTCCGGCCTCTGGATGTCGGGTTTCAGCTCTCTTGGCCTGCCCCGAATTGCCGATATTCATATCTACACACACAACCCTTTCTGGACCCCAGTGTCACTCACATTTCTGTCCCCAGCTCTGACCTCTCCCACGAGCTCCAGACCCTTGGTCCTGGCACAAGTCAAAGAATGCTACACTTTCCTCGTGCACTCCATTGCCAGATCCTTAGTTCCGCCTTTAAAATAGCTTGAGAATCCAACCACTGCACACCCCTCCGTGGCCCCCGCCTGGTCCAGCCACCATCTCCTCCCACCTACAGTCTCCTCACGGGGCTCCCAGCTTCCACCCCTACCCCTAATTGGTCCCCTACAGGGTAGACAGAAGACTGTTTAAAACATTAGCCCATGGGATGCTCCTAAGAATTTTCAGTGCACCTGGAACAAAACCCCAACCCTGTGCCCCTTCCCATTGCTCTCTCCCCAGTAGGTGGCTCTGACTCATGCCACTCCAGCTGTGCAGGCCACCTCGCTGTTCCTAAGAGGGCCGAGCTCCTTCCTGACCCCAGGGCCTTTGCAGATGCTGTTCCTTCTGCCTAGGATCTTGTCTGCCAGTTCTTCCCAAAGCTGTCTCCTTCACCTCTTGCAGTCATGGTTGAAAGTCACCTCCTCAGAGACGCCCTCCCAGACCACCTTAGGACCCCTTCGAGTTTTTTCATAAGCCATTCCACAGTGTATATACAACTTGGTGCATTGTTTTCGCGGTCTGTTTCCACCACCTAATTGTGAACTCTAGGAAGACAGGGACCTGTCTCGTTCCCTTACCCCTCATTTCCCCATGCCCTCCACACAGGGCTTGGTACGCAGTAGGCGCTCAATAAATACATGCTAACCGAATGAACACGGGAATCCGGCTGCCTAGCAGTAACTTTCCAAGACCCGGCTGGCCTCATCCCCGGACCCTGGGAGGGTCCCCGAGGACAGGGTGCGGCCAGTGGCGACCTGGCTGGGTCCGGACCCCAAGGGCAGGGTCCCAGAGGCGCGCTCGGGGGGCTGGCGCTGCCCCTCGCGGAGGCTGCGGCGCAGGCGGCAGCGGTGCCAGCCACGGCGGATCTCCGACTGCACCTGCAACGGGACGGCGCTCAGAGGCGGCGCCGGGCGCGCCGTTCGCTGCGCGGCCGCCAGAGGGCGCGGGCGGCGGGCCGGGACTCTCCCTACCTCCTTGTTGATGAAGCAGTAGAGGACGCTGACCAGCAATCCCTGCCAGATGAGGCGCCGGGTTACATCGGGGGCGGGGGCAGGATTATAAACACCCCTTCAAAAGCTCTGACCCTTGCCAGGCTCCAGATCACTCCGGCTGCCGCCGCCCTTGTCCTAGACTTCTGCAGTTAACTCCCTGGCTCCCCGCCCCTCCCTCTGTCCTCCCCGGTTTGCTGAGCAATAAAGAGGCTGAGAACAGGGGCCCCTGGATGTGATAACCGCTTCCTTACTTTCTTCCCCACTTGGGCAAGCTGCTTAACCTAGGCCTCAGTTTCCTCATCTGGAACGTGGGGTAACAATGGTGGTTGTGTTACTATGCCAGAAACTAGTGCCTGGCACGTAGTGTTAAACTTTTTTCTTAATTTCATTGTTACGTATCTTACCATTATTATATAATAGTATATAATCATTATGAATTGTTAATTATAATAGATTACTTAATAAATTAATACAAATCAATTATTTATATGTTACTGTTAAGATATTACTTGTCCTGTCTCCCCCTTGCGCCCGCAGGCTCCCACTGCTTCCTGCAGGCCTTCCTTCCTCCATCCTGACAGGCTCTCTCCCCCACCTCGGGAATCTTGCACCTGAGCTTTCTTTTTCTGGAATATTTCCTGTAAATATCTGCCTTGTTTGATCCCTCACCTTCCCATCTCCGCTCCGACATCTTCTGAGGGGGGCCTTCCCTGACCCCCTGTCTATAACCCCATCTTTTGATCTTCACCTCTGTTCTCTTGCTTTTCTTTCTCTAGGCGCATCTCACCATCTGCCATTCTGTATATTTCACTCATAAAGCATATTTAGCATCTGTCTCTCCCATTAGAGGGTAGGGACCATTTGGTTCTTGGCCCTATCCCCACAGTAAACCCGGAACAGTGCTTAGCATATAATAAGTGTTCAATAAATGTTTGCTGACTTTACTGAATGAACAGCCTTGTGGGGTGAGACCAGTGTTGCCTCCACTTTAGAGATGAGAAAACTGAGGCCCAATGAGGTAAAGCAGGGTAGGGACGAGGGTAGGGGAAGCAAGTGTAGCATCAATTTTAAATTTCATTTTGCACCTTAAGCATCTCTCTTGCCTCAGCCTAGCTTCTTTGACCCTGAGGTGACAGACACAGAGCTGGGAAGTGACAGACCTGAATTTGGCCCCAGCCCTGTCTGGTCAGAGAGCCCCGGATCTTCACCAGGAAGCAGTAGAGCTGAGGCCACCTGTCTCCTGTCTTGGTCCCTGCTGCTTCCCCAGCTCAGGAGAGCGCTAGCTCAGTGTTTTGTATGGAATGAATGAACAAAATCCCATCGTCACACCCCATCGGTGGCTGTGCTGGAGAATGGCCGCAGCCGTCCTGCCACACCCAGCCTGAGCACCTGGAAGGAGCTGAAGAAGATCTCAAAGCCGAGTTTGGCCAAGCGCAGGGCGCCCCGGGCCTGTTCCTCCGTCACGGGAGCAAACACCACCTCGTGGACACCCAGCAGGGGCACCAGCGTCAGCGTGGAGCGAGCCAGCCTGCGGGGAGAGGGTGGCAGTGGGCCCGCGGCCCCAGGTCCTCCATCCTGCACCCGGCCCCCTTCCCCTTCGGCCCCACCTCAGCCGGTAGTCCGGGCAGCGCATCTGCCGCGTCCTCAGCTTGGACAGGAGAATACCAAGAATGCGGATAAAGATGATGAAATTAATCTGTGGGGAGAAACAGAGGCTGAGCCAGCCCCATCCCGTCCCGGGAGGTAGAGGGTGGAGCCCTCGATTCCTAGGATAGGAAATGCCTGCGGACCGCCTGGAGAAGGCGGGGCCGGTCGTACCAAGATGGTCATCAGGATAGGGGTGCGTATGATCCACCAAATGGCCTTGACATCGTTCCGCTCCCAGCACCTGGAGGAGAGGTTGTAGAGCTGCGATTGAAAACCATTAGATGAACGGAATCACTCACGCTCACCCGCAGGCCCCGCCTCCCTTCCTTGATGCCACACCCACATTCCTTTAAAGCCCCCCATTCCGCCCTTTCCAGTAGTCCTCAAACACCATCTTTCCAAGCTCCCATTCCTTTAGACCCCACCCACGTTCCTTCCGAACCCAGAGGTGCCACCAGGCCCACCCTCGTTCCCATCACACCCCGCCCATGTCCCTCAAAGCCCCGCCCATTTCCCAGGCCGAGCCCCAAACCCCGCGACTCACTGCGTATTCTCGTACAGGTACCTGACGATCACCCAGGGAATGACGAAAAGCGCGGGGGCCCCTGTGCAGACCCCGACCCCCGCCCCCCACCCCGCCGCAGCTGTCAGCGTACGCACGGGCCCCGCCAGGCCCAAGACCCGCGGAATTCCCTCGCTGGGGTAAGGAGGCAAAAGCCGGGACAGAGGGAGACCCCCTGACACAAACCATCAGGGGAGTGGGGCAGCCGAGGTGCGCCGGGCTGGGCAGGGACAGGGTCGAGGCTCACCCCAGCCAAGGAGCAGGTAGCAGCGGAAGTGGCCCCCCTCGGAGCCTCCCACGAGCGCCAGAAGGCTGTGCAGGTAGATGCCCTCCACCAGCAGCCACGTGTAGTTGGCTCCCACGCAGTACTGGGTCACAATCTGGGCTGTTCGGCAGGCGGCTAGAGCCTAGCGGATGGCCAGACAGGGGGACAGGCAGTCAGGGCAACCGGGTGCCCCCAAGCCTTCCTCCACCTGGCGGCGCTTCCATCCCCATCTCGTGCCATCAAATATTCTCCCACTCCATTATAACCGAGGATGGTTTCTCTCACCCTACATGATCTCTCCCACTCTGACCTCTTAAAACGATTTGTATCTTCCATCTTGCTATCAGAGTTCCCCCCTGAGCCCCCAAATATGGCCTCTCCCATCCCATCTCCTTCTAAGAATTGAACTCAGCTACTCCACCTATCCAAAGGTTTCTTCCTCTCATCATGCCTCCCCCACCAGCGTCCGGCCTCTCCCACCCCATGACTCTCTGATAATTGGTATGGCCCAGCTCACTACCAGTTTTTCTGACCGCTGACTTCGGCCTCTCGTCTCTCTCATTTGTCTCTCAGTAGCTAACTGGTATCTATCAACCCTCACCTCCCCCTGGTTAGTTTCTCCTATCCGGTCTGCACCTCATCTCCAGCAGAAGGCTCTCTCGTTGCTAGAAAAGTCCAATGATGGGTAAGATAACGAGAGAAAGAGAAGGGGAAATCGCAATAAAGGAAGTGGTGGGGTCAACAGCGGAGGGGTCCCTGATTTGCGGGGGTCCCTCTCCAAAAGTGCAGGAGGTAGTAAATAGTTTGGGAATCTCCCCGCCCCCCAGAGGAGGCAGTTTGAGAAGAGGGGAATGACGCTCACCTGGTTCCAAAGGGGAGGAGCCTGGTCCCCGGGGGAGGGGCCAGGGGGAGGCAGCAGCCTGTCTCGGGTGAGGATGGCTGCCGCCCGCAGCATGAAAGACGCGAACAGATTGATGTGGATGTAGTTGCGAGTGCAACGTAGCCGCCTGTGGGGAGGGGGGAGGGTTGGGGAGACCGTCTGGAGACCCCTGGAGACCTGTTCTTGGCTCCACAGAGCTCGTTGGAGCACCCCCAGCCCTTCTTCCCACAGAGCCACCATGGCTGCCTGTTACTCCTGGAGTCTGACCACTCCTTCTTACTGGGCAAACCGAGGCCCAGTCCCTGCCACTGTTGCTGGGGGCGGGGGCGGGGAGGGGGTCGGGTCCCACCTGAAGAAACTCAGGATGAGCAGGGCGAGCAGCAGCGTGGCCAGGGATACGGAGTAGCCCACGGTGTACACAGCCTGTAGCCGTTCTAAGACCAGCCTTTGGTCCTAGGAGATGAGGCGGGGGAGGGCACGGGAACAGAGCTCAGTTCTTCCCCGAAGGCCGGAAGCGGTGGAAGGACGTCTGCTCTTTGGTCCTGCCCCGCACCCCAGTTTTCTCTTTTTTCTCTTTTTTTTCTGGAGGCCCAACTACCCTTATTTCAGTGAGGCCGACTCCACCAGTCAGCTCCAGGCCTGGAATGTGACCAGCCTGTCAGAGCATTCCATCTACCCCACCCCCTGCCACACACACACACACGCACGCACGCACGCACGCACGCACGCACGCACGCACTCACACAGTGATTAGTCCAGGGCGGGCATAGGACCCAAACCAGGCCAATAAGAGTGAGTCCTGGGCCATTCTGCTGGCACTATGTGAACAGAGCTCAGTCTCCCCACTGTGTTGCTTGGTTGGTGGGATGTGGGCCTGGAGCCTATGGGGAACACCTTTTCCTCTCCACCCCACAAAAGATGAGACAGAAGAGAAAAAAAATAGGCATGACATGGTGAGAGACAAAGAGACTCCCAACATCATTTGAACACCTAGATCCAGCTGTGCCTGAAGCTGTGGCCTTCAACTTTTTAATCACAATAGCCAATACATTTCTTTTTTTTTTCCTCCATCAAGCAAGTTTAAGTTGAGTTTCTGTCCCTTGGAACCTAGAGTCCTGAGCAGTACAAGGGGTTTCAGGCTAGATCCGGGGCTTCTGCCTTTCACCTCTCCTTGGACATCCAAACAGAATCCCTCGCTTCTTCTTACCTGAAAGGTCCCATTCTTCTCTGGGTTCTCACACTGAGAATGGTCTCTCCAAGGTCCCCATTGGCCATCACTACCACACTGGCGGAGGACGAAGCCCGCAGCCACTGTGGGGAGTTGAGGGAGGAAATAACAGATACAGAGAAAGAGATGGAGACAGAAAGACTAACTGGGAGACAAAGGCAGAGAGAGGTAACCTAGGCGATGATGATGATCACGGTAAACCCTTCTACAGCATTTTAAATGTATTAGTTAATTTAATATTTATAAAGAGCCTATGAAATGGGTACTATCATCAATCAGTCTCATTTTACAGACGAGGAGGCTGAGGCATAAAGAAGTTAAAGAAACTGCCCTGGGCCACCTAGCTAGTTAGGACAGAGAGACCTGGATGCCCAGAGATAGACTCAGCAAAAGGAGAGAAAATAACGCAGCGGTCCTCAGAGAAACAGAGACAGAGAAGTGGCATTGTATGACAGAGCCAGGATCGGGGCGACCCAGCCAGGGTCGGACAGACAGGAGACATCCAGACAGGAGATGGGGTGTAGGTGAGCTTCGGGGCAGTGGTGTCCGGGACAAAGGTTAGAAGCTGTTTGTGTCAGGGAGGGCCCGCGGGCCAGGGGGAACCTCACCATGGTGGTGCCAGGGCAGATACCAGGGGCAGGACACGCGAGCAGTGGCGTTGGGTGCAGCGTAGTCCCAGCAGACGTACATATCGAAGGACCCGTTACAGGCGAGGCCTGCGGTGGGCGTGGGGACCAGAGGTCGGACGTACCTACTGCGCCCTGCACACTATGCTTTTCCTGCACACTATGCTTCTCCGCCTAAGACCACAAGCCCTGCCCTGCCCCGCCCCGCCCATGGGAAGTAGTCCACCGGGCTTCCCCAGAGCTCTGCTCATCACACCCTCGTCCTCATCACACCCCAAGGCCCCGCCCATCCCGCAGCCCCACTCTGAGCTCCCGCGCCCCAAGCGAGTTCCCCGCGCACGTGCTTCCCACTCTGCTTCCGATTTCCTAGGCGCCACCCCAAACCTCACCCCCTTCGCGGCCCGCTTCAGGCTCCATCGCCCAGTGTGGCGCTGGCCAGTATCCAGCTCGTTTTAAGCTTCTTCCCAGGCCTCTCCCACTAATCCGAGCTGCGACCCGACCGGTCCCCATGCACTCAGGCCTAAGCCCTTCCCACCAAGGCCAAGCCCACCCAGGCCTCCCCGCCCCAGCCCACCCACGTCTACCACAGACATCTCCTCTTTCAGGCCCCACCCGTGAGTCCCAGGCCCGGCCCCTCTCATCCCCCCAGCCCGAGCCCCTGCGCAGTCACACCTGC
>NW_011888919.1:1057295-1059287 GCF_000151845.1 Pteropus vampyrus
GTCTCTCACACTGTCCCATCCAGCCATCGCCCACAGAGCTGCAGGCAGTCACGAAGTCACAGGCACGTTGTCACACACAATCCCATTCACTCAGCCACAGAGCGGCTCGGCACAGAGTCTCACACACCGTTCCTCAGAGAACATGTTTCTCACGTTCATTCATAGTCAGACAAGCTACAGTCACACCCAGAGAGCCAAGGTCTCTCACCCAGAGGTTGACAGTCACCCGCAGTGACACACAGCCACATATCTAGGGCGTGGACACTTTTACTCACACAGTAACAAAACCATGACCTTCCACAGTTCCAGAGATGCTGTGCCAATCACACACACCTGCACGCAGGCACTAGCTCACACGATCATCTGTCTCTCCCCACCCACCCGTGCGCCCTGTGAAGACAAGCCAGGGGCCCCCGTGTCACTCGGCACAGGTCTGGGCACACGAGCGGAAAGGCCGAGAGAATGATCGTCAATGAAATAAATGCACACAGTTATATGGTTCCTCGCATGCTCAAATACGCCTCTGATGACACAATCTGAAGGTCACACACAAGGTTACACAACCACACCCATTAACACTTACGCATCGTTTCACACACCTCACATGATCACCTACAGGGTCTGTCACATCCAAACAAGACACATTCCCCAACTGTCACTGAGGCACACGCTCTCGCAGGTTCCCAATGTCACGTCGTCTGTCATACGTCACCCGGATGCAGTCACGTCCAGTGCCGTGGTCATACGGACACACAACTCTTTCCACCACAGCCTCGCCCACACTCACACGTCACTCGGGATCACACGCCATCATCCCACAATCGCACGAACCCACGGCCTCACAACCTCCGCTTCCAGGCGCTTCCCTTGCCTGCAATAGGGGAGACGTCTGTACGTGTGGGGAGAGGCTGAGAAACGAAGTCCCATGCAGCTCTCAGCCCTCTCCTCTTAACACAAACCACCAATTCACGCACATCAATCATAACTAACATTCGCGAGCACACACTCCCCTGGGGCCTATAAGATGAGTGGGTCAGAGGCGAGTCTACCCATTTTGCAGAGGACAAACTGAGGCCCAGAGGCCCCAGGAAGGGCAGGGAGTAAGGGGTGGTATGAGGTCCAGCTCCAGAGGCTGGAATGGAGACAAGTCTGGGGGAAGAGAGTGACACGGGGGTCCTGGCTTCCTGGCCTCCGGCTGGCCTCCCTGCTCTCTGCCCCAAATTCCTGGCGCCCTCTGGGTCCTGGGAAAGTCTCAGTTCACGGGGTGGAGAGGGACAGGGGTCTGGGATTGCCCAGCACCTCAGAGAGAGGCTGGGGTTGGAAGGGAGTCTCTGCTTGGCCCCCCAGAGGGCTTGGGGGTCTCTCTGCTGGGACTGGAAAGGTCGGGGGGTGGGGGGCTGGGACCAGGGAGGGGAGAGACTAAGAGGGAGGTGGACGCAGTGCGGAGGAACCGAGGTGCTGAGAGAGACGGGAAACAAAACCAAGAAAGACCAGAGACAGGAAAAGACAGATGAGAGAGACCAAGAGAAAGAGACAGACAGACAGACAGACAGAAATAGAAATACAGAGAGAGGGAGGGAAAAAAAAAAAAGGGAGAAAAAAATAGAGACCACGAGAGAGAGACAGAAGAGCTACAAACTGAGAGATGGAGAGATAAAGATAGGGAGGTGTGGAGGGAGAGAGCCTGAACCCCGGAGCCAGGAGCCATGCACGCGAGCCCAGCGCTGGGCTCGGAGCCCCTCAGCCCTCCTCAGACCCTCTGGAAGAACACAGGGCAGAACGGAGCAGGAGGGGAGATGTCTGGGCCTCTGAGTGTCCCCGGCCCGTTTCGGCCCTCCTGGGGTCCTCTGCCATCTCCCGGGGTGGAGGAGGGGGCAGCAGGGCCACGGGGGAGCCGTGCGGGCACTCTTTGGAGAGAGCCGGTTCTCACGCTCGGAGCTTCTGGAAACTTCAGAGAGAGAACAGCCGTGCCCGCTCCCTCTGCCCTTCTCT
>NW_011888919.1:1060937-1063502 GCF_000151845.1 Pteropus vampyrus
CCCCCAACCTCCAAAAGGGCAGCAGGCAGCCAGAGTAGTCATGGTAAAGCACAAACTTGACCCTGTTGCTCCCCTGCTCAAGACCTGCCGTGGCTCCCCAGTACCCTCAGGAGAAAGCTCAGGCTCCTCCCTACAGCTTACAAGGCCTTTTCCGAGCTCTGCAGCCTACTCTCCATGTCTTCCCAACTCTTCAAGCTCTTCCCAGCCCCTCAACCGGTTTTCTCTGCCTCGAATGTCTCCCCCCAATTTTTGTTGAGTCTTGCCAAGCCCACCTCAAAGTTAGCAAATTTAACAAATACTCGTTTCTCCTGGACTGTGAGCTCTGTGAGGGTAGGGCTGGGGCTGTCTCAGTCATTGCTTTGTCCCCCGTGTTGCCCAACGTTGATTTGGCACATAGTAGGGTTCAATTCATTATATCGGGGACCCAGGTGGCCGAGATAGCGCTTGCTCTGTCCTCATGGAACTCTCACCCCAGGCACAGGCCCGAATAGGGAGACAGACTAATGGAAGGAGAGGTAGAAAGAGAAACACGAAGAAAGAAAGAGACAGAAAGACAGAGAGGGGAAAAGAGGCTGAGAGAAAAGTGGAGTCCCAGATCAGAAGTAGTAGCAGTGGTAATAATAATCATCATAATAATTACCACATATTGGCCATTTTACATGTATCTCACTTAAGCCATAACGGACCTGCAGCAGAGGTATGTCACTTCCATTTTCCAGATGAAGAAACTGAGCTCAGAGAGAGTAAATAACTCGCTAAAGACGACATACGTAATGACACAGCTCATACGTGATAGATCGAGGACACAATTCCCAGACAGAGACATCAAGAGAGACAGAGACAGAGACGAGAGAGACAAGTAGCATGGAGGAGGAAGCCCAGAGGCAGAGCGAAAAGACAAAGCATGACCGCGAGCCCTGCTCCCACCCCACCCCACCCCACCCCCAGCAGAGTCACCCCCTCCCCACTCCTGCTATTGACATCTCCCTGCGAAACACTTGTAATAAAACCATCTCCATTAGCTGTACCCAAAAACCACTTTGCTGAGCCAAGCAGGAGCTCACTGAAGCGGCTTTTCTTCCCCCGGGGAAGTGGGTGCTGGGATGACTCCCATTTTGCAGAGAAGGAAAAGCCAAGCTATTTGGCCAAGGTCACTGTGCTCACATGGATCTTGACACCTCAAGGGCAAGGACTGATTCATCTTCGTGTGTCACCCCCACTCACTCCCCCCTAATACACCCTTCTGGAATGTTACAATAAAATTCTACTTGGAATTCCAGAAGGGCGAAATTCCTCACCCCCCCCCTCCCCCCCCCCACACACACACAACCCACCAGCCTAAACTGCCTGTGGTTCCTTCATCCACACCCTGGTCTCACTTCCCCCACCCAACACAGGGAGCACACAGGATCTGAACTCCCCTGGGCTCCCACAGTCCCCTGGGGATGCTCCGGTAACACCCTTAGCACAATGCATCCTGCAGCAGAGTTCCGTTTGTAGGTGTCTGACTTTCTCTCAGAATCTGAGCTCATCCGGGTGGAGGGTGGCAGCAGTGGGAGTTTGGGAGGCAGGAAATCTGAATTCCTGCTTCGCTTCTATCACTAACACAATGAGCTGTGATCACAGAATAATGGCCCGCATCTATTTTGGTCATCACTTCGAACCCATTATTGATTGTGAAAATTAATCAAGGGAAACCACTAAAATGATGTTGGGAGGCCAGAAGGGGGAGCTCTAACACAGTACCGCTCTATGTCAATGGAAGCTGTGTCTATTACAAACACCGACACAGGAAAGAATCATCAGTTATAGACCCCAACTGGAAAAGGCGTGCATTGAAATTGACAGTGCCAGCAACTCCTCCAGTGAGGAACCATCATCTCTGTGAATGCTTATTTTTCTCCAGTGGACTTTCATTCAAAACAACCCCTCCCAACTTCTTCCTTTTTCTTCATAAAATAACATTCCTCTCCTTTGCTTGTTGGACTTGCCTGCGGCTTTAGCTGTAGCTTGCGTGTCCTGAATTGCAATTCTTTACTACTCCCCAATAAATCCATTTTCAATTTTTGCTGGTAAAATAACTTTTATTCTTAAGGTCAACGGGACTTTGGTACCCTACATAGTAGGTGTTCACTGGGAAATGCTAGGAGTTGCTATCATTTATGTGGGCCTACTGTGTGCCAAGCACTATACTTATGTGTGATTTACATCTGTGGCCTCAATGGGACTTGGTTACAGTGACAAACCACAAACATCTTTCCATAGCCTTCGAGGATCTACAACAGTGGTCCCTAACTGCCCCCCCACCCCCACCCCCAGCCTCGAGCCTCAGACTGGTACCTGTCTATGGACTGTTAGGAACCAGGCTGCACAGCAGGAGGTGAGCTGCGGGTGAGCAAAGCTTCGTTGGTATTGGCAGCTGCTCCCCAGCGCCAGCATCACCGCCTCAGCTCCGCCTCAGATCATCGGGTGTTAGATCTTCATAGGAGCACCAGTCCCTGGTGCCAAACATGTTGGGGAGTGCTGTGCAAGCTCTGGTGGGTCCGTTACCTTCCCGACCTCACC
>NW_011888919.1:1063552-1065606 GCF_000151845.1 Pteropus vampyrus
TGTTAGATCTTCATAGGAGCACCAGTCCCTGGTGCCAAACATGTTGGGGAGTGCTGTGCAAGCTCTGGTGGGTCCGTTACCTTCCCGACCTCACCTACCTCCCACCCTCCTCTCCCTCTGCAGCTCCATCCTCACCAGTCTTCTCGTTGCCCCGAGAACATGCCAAACTCATACCTACCTCCGGACCTTCGCATTTCCTATTTCCTCCGCCTGGAAGCTTCTCCCCTTTCCAACTCCATGAGCGATTGCTTCTTTCTTATGATTCACATCTCAATTCATGTGTCACTCAGAGAGATCTTCCCTGGCTCCACTCTCCCTAAATGAACCTCAACCTCCTGCCCTCAATCAGATCATTTTGTCTTATCTCTGTAATACCAGGGTCTGCAATTATCTTACCAGCTCCACGCCTGTTTCTTCATCTGTAAAATGGTGATGAAAATAGGGCTTGTGGTGAAGATCAATGACCGCTTCACATGCAGTAGGTGCTCAATAAATGGTAGCTATTATTATACATCCTCAACAAACTGGAGTTGACTTGGTTAATACCGAAACTCCAGGACCTAGGACAGAGTAGGCACTCGGTAAACATTTTTAAATGAATGAAAGAGGTAGGCAGATAGGACCCCCCACACACACACACCTCCCACACGTGGAAACGGACAGAGTCCCAACCAGAAAGTAATGGAGTCGGTATTCAAAACCCGGATCATTCTGTTTCCAACGTCCTGTGCTTTTAAGGTCTGCCTGTGTGTCCAAAGGCAAATCTCTCCCTACTGTGGGCTTGTTTCCTCTAACTATAAAACATGGTCTGGGTCGTGTCTAGGTGCTGACCCTCACTGCGGACTTGGGGAAGGTGCTCCACTATTCTTTACATCCATTGTCAAGTTTTTTACCCTCCCATCTTCCCCCAACATTGGAGCCAGCTCCGACTGACACTGCCAGCCGGCCAGGCGTCACAGCTGGACCTGTGTCAAAACCGGGACTGGATAATGAAGTCGTGGGAGATGAAGGATGTCGAGGAGGAACTAAAGAGAAGGTAAAGAGAAAGGTTAGGGAGGAACAACAAACTTAGTGGAGGGGTCTAAACTCTGGGGCGGAGCTAACCCTATAAGAAGGCCGGGTTAAGGGCTCTGGGATAAGTCCTGTAGCCCTTGGACGCTTGGGGAGCGGTGCCAAAGGCTCTGGGGGTGGGAATAGAAGGTTAGTTCCCGCCGGATTCTGTGGATGGAGCTAAGACCCCTGGGGGCGGGTCTAGATCTAATAAACAAGGGCTCTAAGAACTGGGCTAGGGAGGAGCTAGTGGATATCTGAGCGAATTTAAGACTGTAGGGTCGACTTCTAGTCTTGCAAGGGGCTTTTGGGAAATCCAGTAAAAGGTTAGGGAGAAGGTTTTGAGGATATGGGAGTGTCTTCCTCCACCCCATCTTCCTCTCGGAGTCGGGGGTTACGCTTCAGGCTGAAAAGCTGGGAAGGCCCTGCCCCTTCCAATCCTTCTGTGTCCCTATTGGCGGAGAGGCCTGCGCGACAGGCTCTCATTGGTCCTGAACAGGCAAGGTAGGGGTCTAGAGAGCGTACGCACCGGTTGTGGGCGGGACCAGACGATACCGAGGGGGATCTCGGCGTAACCAATCTGGGCCCGAGGATTGTGTTGGGGAGCCTGGCAGGGGGTGTCCCGACCCCCCTTTCTAAGCATCCTGGGGGATGATCCCAGTGCCAGGCCCGGCGCCGGCCGCCTGATGCCGGGCGGGCGGAGCCGGGGATGCTGGAACGAAGGGCGTTGCTATGGCAACGGGAGGCAAGGCCTGGGGAGGGGACCGGGCCCGAGCTGGGGCCGGGGGGGCCGGCGGTGGCTGTGGCGGGGCGATGGCGGAGCGCGGCCCGGCCTTCTGCGGCCTCTACGACACGTCTTCCCTGCTTCAATACTGCAACGGTGAGACCCCTCCTCACTTCCGACCTTGGCCCCGCCCAGGGCTGGACCCATCTCCTCCTGCCCCAACCTCCAGCTTTCAAGTCCCCATTCTCGCCCCTGGCTGAAGATTGCCCGTTCCCCCTGC
>NW_011888919.1:1066351-1068615 GCF_000151845.1 Pteropus vampyrus
CCCCCCAGTGCCAGAGACCACTGGAGTTGGCAGAGGACTAGGATGCTCGCTCATTTTGTCCTCTGCCCGTCTAAGAGGCAGGGTGATGGGGTGCCTAAGCCTGAGTCCACTATCTGTTTTGCTGCTGAAAGGCTGTGTGTCGTGTACAAGTAACTTCACCTCTCTGGGCCTCAGTCACCTTCCTCCCGAAGCCGGTATAATGGTACAACTACTGAGTTGCTAGGAGCGTTAGGTGCCATGATAACAGTTGATTGTATTCTGGATTTACTGAGTACATACCATGAGCAGAGAAATGTGCTCTTTTTTGCACGAACAGCGTTTGCCGCATGTCAGTTCACCAGATCTCATTTTTTTTTTTGGTAGTATTGTTAGCAGTAGGTAAGAGGGAGTTCGGCACAACGAGGTGATTGCGCCCTCCTGCCCCTCACTTATTGGCTTTGTGACCTTTGGCGAGTCTGCACACTCCCTCGGCCTCCGTCCTTAGTTTCTCTCCTTGGCACGCTTGGTGCCAATGGGACCCTGAGGTTCCCTTCTCTTGAGTTGCAAGTCCAGACAGCTATCTCCCCCTCCGACCTTGGGAGGCCCCCACTTACCTCTGCAGGTCCTGGCCCCGGACCAGAGAGGCTGTGGGTGGGGGCGGGGGGAAGGGCGGGCAAAGCCCGGCAGGCGATTGGGCAGGGGGGAGGGCGGGGAGGGACCGAAGGCTGCACTGCGGAGCCCAGCGGACGGGCGGGGCGGCCTAAGGCTGTGGGATGGCAGGTGCGAGCTCCACGCACCGTCCCTGTCAGTGTTACCACATTTACGTCCGCCCGGCTGGGAGCTGGGGTTTCTTCGGTTGTTGCCAGCAATGAGTCTGGGTGTGAGTAATCTGGGAGGAAGGGGAGAAGGGGACCACCTCGGTCTTCCGCCCCTCCCATTACGGGAAAATGGGCGGGGGGAGGTGGGGAGTGGAGAAGTTATTTGCCTGCACCCTTGGGCTGGAGAAGAGAGGGAGAGCGGAATCTGGGGCATGGGGTACAGAGCGAAATAAAGAAGGGGAACAGAGGAGAGACGCTCCGGCTGGAGAAGAGTTTGGATGTCAGGTCTCCCTTGCGTGGGTCTCTTGGGTCTGCGATACGCTGCCTGCAATTCCCAATTCTGCCGCCAGGGGCCGCAGAAACTCTGTCCTTGCTGCGGGTTTGGGGTCGAACCCCCTGGTGGGGAGAGATTGGAAAGGGGAGGTACCAGGAACGACCTTTTAGTTTGGAAAGTCTTAGAAACAGAGAGGGAACATTAGTATTCGCGATAAAATGTTGATATTCGTCACAGAATACTGGGGACCAATTCTAGAACGTTGGTGTCAGTAGGAATAAGTCGATGTCATCTTGACAATGTTGATGTCACTCATAAATATTTAGCATCTTAGTCATAGAGCCTTAAAACCAGAGTCGAGAGGCTCTTGATTCGTAGACTCTTAGAAAGTAAGAGAGGAAGGGACTTCCCTAAGGTCACACCTCTAGGGCGCAGCGGCAGAGAGGAGTGTGGGGGCAAGGGCTGAGAGCTGCGGGGATTTCCATACCCTTTGGAAGCCCTCTTCTCGGCCCATCGCCAAGCTACCCAGCCCCAGGTTGCGCGAGAGGAAGAGGGCGTGGCTGGCCCCGCTTAGTCCTGGGAAGGCCGTAGGGACACCTCGGGCGTTGGAGTTCCTGGGTGGCCCCCCGCAGCCAGCCCTCCCCTGCCTTCCAGATGACAATTTGTCAGGCACGAGCGGCATGGAGGTGGACGACCGCGTGTCGGCGCTGGAGCAGCGGCTGCAGCTGCAGGAAGACGAGCTGGCGGTCCTAAAGGCGGCGCTGGCTGACGCGCTGCGTCGCCTACGGGCATGCGAAGAGCAGGGCGCTGCACTGCGCGCGCGGGGCACCCCCAAGGGCCGGGCGCCTCCGCGCCTAGGCACCACAGCCTCGGGTACCTATCTTCGCTAGACTGGAGAGGTGAGATGGAGAGGGGACCGGTGCTCGGATCTCGCACTCACCCGCTTCTGTCCTCTTCACTTCATCCTTCTAGTGTGTCAGCTCTTGAAAGGCCTTCCCACCAGGACGCCCCTCAATGGCTCAGTACCCCCGCGGCGCGTGGGCGGCTATGCCACGTCCCCTTCTTCCCCCAAGAAGGAGGCGACTTCCGGGCGCAGGTAAGGCACGAAAGCCGGGATCCCAGCCTCCTTCAAGACCTTGTGGGAGACCGAGTTTATACGGAAAGGGATGGACTCAGGTGCCTGAACTCCAGCA
>NW_011888919.1:1069675-1078743 GCF_000151845.1 Pteropus vampyrus
GAGTCCAAGTTCTCAAACGACATTCTCCCTTACCCTCAAAAAAGAGCCTGGTATCAGGACCCCGCAGCCCGGGACCTGAGACCCAGTGTGACCCTCCGGCTCCCGGGGTCAGTCGCGCAGGGCGGGGCAGGGCGCGGCGGCGCGGGCGCCTCCCAGGGCCGGAAGCGGCGGGGCCGGTCCCGGCTCCACCCCCGGTCCCGAAGCTCCACCAGCCGCCGCCATGAGTAGCTTTGGAGCTGGGTGAGACCCTCTCACAGACCCCCTCGTCCCCGAGCTCGCGCAGCCTGGACCCGAGGTCTCCGCCTTCGCCAGAGACCCAGGCCCGCGAGCCTCACCCCTTTCCCCCCCGCAGAGGGAAAGTGGAGACACGCCCCTTTCCTTAAACCTTCACTGCTTCCCTTGGTGCTTGAAGTTCGGGGCGCTGTGGGAGTGGGGGTGGGGAAGCGGTGGGAAAGCCGCGCTGGATAGGAGGGAGGGGGTCTCTGCTGACTCCCCTCTTCCAGGATCGCGCCCCTGCCGCTTCGTCTGTGTGATCTTTGGCGATCGCTGCCTCTCTGGGCCTGTGTCTTAGGCTCTGCAAGATGAACCGAGCAAAGCACACGGCCTGCAGAGAGGCGGCGCTCCGCACTTTCGCGGCGCCCATGGTGCATCCGACCTCCCGGGAGCGGTGGGGCGGTGGAGTGCTGACTCCCCTTTTCTGACCTGCCTGCTGATGACTCCCCTTTTCTGACCTGCCTGCTTTTGTTTTGTTTTATTGTGTTTGTCCTGTCCTGACAGCAAAACCAAAGAAGTTATCTTCAGCATGGGTAAGTGGGGCGGGCGGGAGGGCCTCGACTGGGGGCTTGCCGGGGTGAGATGCCGCGAGCTGGAGATCAGGGGACCTGGCTACTAGGCCTTTGCTTTTCTGGCCTCAGTTTCCCCACCTTTTTTTTTTTTTAAGTAACTGAAGGGGAGAGGAAATAGGGATGGGGGCTGGTGTCCGCGCCTGACTCCTGGGGTCTTCTGGCAGAGGAGGGCTCCGTCAAAATGTTCCTGAGGGGCCGCCCTGTGCCCATGCTGATCCCGGATGAGCTGGCGCCCACCTACAGCCTGGACACGCGCTCGGAGCTGCCTTCCTCCAGACTCAAGCTGGACTGGGTGTATCCTTTTGCTTTAATCCCTCCCCCTCCCCCACACCCCATCCCCCCAGTAAGAAGGGGACAAAAGCCCTTCTGGTGTCAGGACTTAAGCAGGAGGGAGTGTCCTTGTACCGAAGGAGGGACATCCAGGCCCCTGTGGCTGGAGGGGGCAGGATGACCCCGTAGTCAGGAGAAAGCCAAGGACGACAGCAGTTTAGCTGAAATGACCTTTTATAATTCATTAAAGCAGCAAATGTTTGCTGAGCACTTTCTGTATGTCAGGTGTGTCAGATGCTCTTTTACGTTCAAGCTGCTTCACGCAGCTCCCGTTCTAAAGTGGATAGAAGCCAGTAACTAAATAAACAAGATAATGTCAATTAGTAGTAAATTCTGAGAATACAATAACCTAAGCTCATGTGAAGGGAATAACTAGATTTCTCTGAGGAGGGGGCATTTTTTATTTTTAAATTTTTTTTATTAAAGCCTACAGCACCTGGTCTTCCTAGGGGGTCTCCCATCCAAGTACTAACCAGGACCGACCCTGCTTAACTTCTGAGATCAGACGAGATGGGGCAAGTTCAGGGTGGCATGGCCATAGACCTGACGAGGGGGCATTTGAGCTGAGAATTGTACAATTAGGAGCCGGCACAGGAAGAACTAGAATGTTCCAAACACAGGCTTCCTCAGGTACAAGGCCTCTGTAGCCAGAGTGTGCTTGGTACGTTTGAGAAACAGAAGTTAGTAATGGTTAACAACCTTGTCTTTGGAATCTGGCAGAAACAGGTCGAAACCCCAGCCTAACCTCTGGCTGGCTGTGTGACACCGGACAAGTCGCCTTTCCTCTATGCCTCAGTTGTCTCCTCTGAAAAACGGATTTCGTGATCTCAGATTCATAGGCTGTAAAACAATACGTAAAGGGGCCGAGTTCATGATACGTGCCCCATAAAACTGATAAAATAATAATCATCATTGAGCGCTTATTACATGCCAGGCACTATTCTAAGTTCTTTGATGCATAAATATGTTGAATCATAGGATCCTTCTCTTCCGTGGAGTTGAGAATGTGTTTTTACAACCAGTGGCCTCCAAGAGTTCCCTGAGGCCTGCAGGGTGGGTGTTACCGCCACGTCCCAGGTCAGGAAACTGAGGCCAAGAGAGGGGGCCTAGGGAGTCGACACATCTGAGTCGAGACCTCTGACGCTGGGCCCCAAGCTTTTTCCAAAAAGCCCACTGAGGCGGGATCTGCACCCTAGGGACACAGTCCCCTTCCTCCTCTCTTGGCCTCAATTTCAGCTCTGGAAGAGGCAGGGCTGCCGGAGCCCAGGGTCTCCTCGAGGCAGCTGGAAATACACACGGGAATCGAGGAATTCCAGGCTGTCAACCCCGGGCCGGGCTTGATAAGCATCGGATGAGAGGCAGCTGAGACCGTGAAAGTCAGCGTGGGTCTCATTTCCCACCTCAGAAATGACAGCGGGGTGGGGCAGTTTCCACGGGGTCAGGATACACATATTGACATTCATTCAGACCTTTTCTGAACATTTTCTGGGGCCTAGGGCTCCGACTCAGTAGTCACCATGACAGCGTCTGCCTGCCCTCGTGGGCCCACAGTCCAGTGTGGAGACAGACTCCTTGACAGTGACAACTCAGAGTGGTCAAGGCTGGGATGGGGGTGCGGGTAGCTGCCCAAGCCTGGGGGTCAGGACGGGCTTCTCACGGTAGTTTCAGAAGTGAACAAAACAGCCCAGTCTCAGCTACCGTGGAACTCAGTCCCATGGGGGAGTAAGAACAGTTAATAAACAGATTAACCAGGTCATTACAAAGTGGTTTAAGTGTAGGGGAGGAAAGCACCTGAGGCTGGGAAGGGTGGTGGGTAGAATGTACTAGGCAAAGCGAAAGTTAGTGCCAGGGCCATGGTCTCGGCATTCTAGCAACTCCCAAATCAGAGTAAGAGTAGGCAGGAGCCCTGGCTCTCTCCTAGGAGTACTGGGAAGCCACAGAAAGTTCTAAACAGGACAGTCAGCCGTTCCTTCAGCAGATATTGAATTCATACGTCAGCTGTGCATCAGGCGCCGCCCTGGGCACAAGGGACACAGGAGTGAACGACACGGACAAAGATTTCTGCTCTCTTGGAGCAGACACTAGTTGAGACAGAGAAGTTCAACAGGTAGCACGTGGGATGCCGACGAATGCGCTGAGGAAATTTGAAGTGGGGGAGGGATGAGGGCAGCGAGCGGGCATGAGTTTGCAGTTTCAAGTAGCACGGGCAGGAAGGCCTCTCTGAGGAGCCAATGGTTGAGCAGAGACCCGAAGCAGGAGGCGGGGAGATGATGGGGAGGAGTAGGCAGGTGGCGGGAGTGGCGAGTGCAAAGGCCCTGAGGTGGAACAGGGAGGAGGCTCCTGTGACCGCAGCTGAGTAGGTATGAGCAGAATAAAGAACCAGGGCCCGGGTCAGGTCAGGCCTCACGCCTGGGCTTTCGTAAGGACTTTGACTTCCTCTCTGAGTGCGGTGGGACCCATGGGAAGGTTCTGAGCAGAGGAGGGATGTGGCTGGCTCAGTGTTAATGGGTTTTAACAGCATCCCTTTCAGGGGAAGAGGATAGGCTATATCCGTGGTCCCCAACCTTTTTGGCACCAGGGGCTGGTGCTCCTGCGAGAATCTAATGCCTGAGGAGCTGAGGCGGAGCTGAGGCGGTGATGCTGGTGCTGGGGAGAGGCTGCGAAAGCTCACCTCCTTCTGTGCGGACCGGTACTAGTCCGTAGTTTGGGGGATTGGGACCCCTGGACTAGAGCTTATATTAGTTTCTTGTGTCTGCTGTAACAAATTAAGCCCCAAACTTGGTGGCTTAAAACAACAAAAATCTCTCGCAGTTCTGGAGGCCAGGACTCTCAAATCATGGTGTCGGGGGGCACGCTCCCTCCTGAGGCCGTGGAAGAGGACCGGTTCCTCGTGTCTCCTAGCTTCTGGTGGCCACGGACAACCCCAAGGGTTCCTTGGCTTGTAGCTGCATCACCCCAATCCGATGGTCTTCATGTGGCCTTTTCCACCCCTGGGTGTGTGTCTTCTCTCTGTGGGTTATAAGGACACTTGTCATTGGATCCAGGGCCCACCCAGATAATCCAGATGATCTCATCTCGAGATTCTTAATTACATCCGCAAAGAGTCGTTTTCCAGGTCAGGTCCAATTCACAGATTCAGCGGGGGATTCATACTTTGGTGGACCTAATTTCGGGGGTGCCATCATTCAAGGCCCCGTGGGGGTTAAGAGTGGGAGCGAGAAAACCTAGCTCCGGGTACCTCGTTGAGTCCAGCACTCAGCTGGCACGTGCGACGCCACACAGGCTCCTTAACCGGCCCCCGGGGGGCTTCCAGCTATGGCTACCGTGGCAGAGACTGCCGTGCCAACCTCTACCTGCTGCCCACAGGGGAGATAGTATACTTCGTGGCCTCAGTGGCCGTGCTGTACAGCGTGGAGGAGCAGAGGCAGCGACATTACCTGGGACACAACGATGACATCAAATGGTGAGGCCCGGGAGAGAGCTCTCTCCGGCCTAGGGCACTCACTATTTGGGTGGCAGGGCAGGGCGGGACCTTTGCTGGCCTGAGGGCTGAACTTGAGGCAAAAAATGTAGATTGATTATATTTCAGATGTCGGTGAATTCATTCAAATGCCTGGATTTTTCACTTTTGAAAGCTCCGAGCTGGCACTCCAGACTATCCTGCAGTGTAGTGTGTTGGACCCGTTTTGGTGGCGGCCCCTTTAAATGGGTGCCCTCTCCTGGCCATTTGTGGTACAGGCCTGAGCCCTGCAGGCATTTGAGTTACAGACCCCGGGGCCTGAGTCTTGTTTCTGAGCTGCAGTACCCAGGGGCTACTTCGTTATGGCTACTGAAAGACTAAAGAGATGTTTATTGACTAAATAACTCAGCCAGCCAACCTGTGAAATGAATAACCGCAGGAGGGGTCCTGGGTCCATTCCCTCCCACTGAGCCTTGTCCATCTGTCCTCTCTCTCTTCAGCCTGGCTGTCCATCCTGATATGGTCACCATCGCCACTGGACAGGTGGCAGGCACCACGAAGGAGGGGAAGGTAACAGAGTGGAGGAAGCAGGACTGGCAGACTGGGGTGGCGTCTTGGGTCAGGGTCGGGGAGTAGAGAGAGGGTGGGCAGGCATCTGGGCCCCCAGGGAACAGGCCGATTTCTTTCCTGCAGCCACTGCCACCCCATGTACGCATCTGGGACTCAGTCTCTCTCTCTACCTTACACGTGCTGGGCCTGGGGGTGTTTGACAGAGCCGTGTGCTGCGTGGGCTTTTCCAAATCGGTAAGTCCTGCACCGACCCTCACCTGCCCACCTGCCCCTCATCTCCAAAATCAAGAGCCCGTGCTTCCCCTTCCCACCCATCCCTTTGGGATGTCACAGGTGTAGGTCACACCCCCTCCCCCAGCGGAATTCCGGGTCCTCCAGGCTGGGCATCCATCTCTGTGGTGTCACAGGCCTGCACTGTTAGCCTTTGTGATGGACACCCATATATTCTGATCGCCCCAAACCCCTCGGTGATCCCTTGTAGATCAGTTAATACTTGTTGCATTATTTTTCACTCCACCTTTCATTCTCCAAAGGTCCTTATCCCTTAGGCATTTTCAGCCCTGTATCTAGGTTGGTGAGGAGGCTCTTGGCACCATTGCCAAGATGGATTTTGGCAAGTCTGGTGTTGGCGGGTCTGGATGAGATAAGTACAGACATGGAGAGTAAGCCTTTAGGAATTTGCAGAGCCATTTGACATTCCCTTAACATCCAAGTATGTGATTGGTGGGCTTTGTTGTTTTTTTAAATTACTTTACATTTTTATCATATTTCACCAAAGTGTTGGTCTACAATGGATTGGGGAATAAAAATCAGCCCATCCTCCCACATGTAGTTTAGGAAACCCTGAATTAGAGCCTCACAGGTTTTCTGAGGCCAAAGGAGACATCTGAGAGCTTTGGGAGGAAAAAAGCTATTTTGTTGCCAAAGTGTGTGAGTGTGTGTGTGTGTGTGTGTGTGTGTGAGAGAGAGAGAGAGAGAGAGAGAGAGAGAGAGACAGACAGACAGACAGACAGAGCCTGCCAAATCAAAATTAATCTGTGTTTAACTAAAGGTATGAAAAAACATTTTACCTAGATGGGGTAAAAGGGGTCAAATATGTGGTGACATTAAAGAATTTAAAAAAAAATTAAACTAAAAAAATTGTTTTACCAGCTTTATTGTTTAATTTCATCTACACCAAAGTCATTCCATAGGAGAGTGCAGGTTAGACGGTCTCGGTAAGAATTCGTGACCACGTGCTGGCTGCAGAGAGAGTAGCTGAGGGTGAATTAGATCGATTTCCTAGGGACGAGTCATTTCCAAAGGAAAATCGTGAAAACCTTTTAAATGTGTGTATGGCTGCTGGATGGGGAGTGTGTTTTAATGTGCTTCACGTGACATGGGCCAGAGCCTTTGAAAATCTTAAAACGGACCTGAGTGGAAAATGTCCCAGTGGGTGAAGTGTTGAGGGGGGCGGGGTCAGGGTCCTGACTCACCTTGCCCCTCCCCCTCCTCCCTTCTTCTCCCAGAATGGGGGCAATCTGCTCTGTGCCGTGGACGAATCCAACGATCACATGCTCTCCGTGTGGGATTGGGCCAAGGAGGCCAAGGTGGTGGACAGCAAGGTGAGGCTCCTGTCTCATCCCCTCCCCTGCAGGACTGGCCGATCTCAGTGGGTGGGAGCCCGGTATCCCACAGACTCACCTTGAATCCCTGGCTTTGCCATTTATTTGCTGGCTGTGTGACTTTGGGCAAGTGGCTTGCCCTCTCTGAGTTCCGGGCGCACCACCTGTAAAATTGGGATAACAGTAGCATCTTCCTTGCAGGGCCTTGGCCTTGATGTTGGGATATGGATGGGTGGCCCAGGCTGAGCAGAAGGGTTGGTATAAGGTAGATGCTGATTCTACAGTCTTGTGATGTCCTAGGCAGACCTTGACTTGCATCCCTGGGTAGTGGCCTGTTTTACAGATGAGGAGCCTGAGGCCCGGTAGAGGGGAGAGCTACTTGCCCAAAGAAGACACATGCCTATTCTGGGCTGGGGACAGGAGACCTGGGTTCTGGATCGGGGCCCACAGTTTGGGGAAGGAGAAGTAGTTGAGAGGCTGGGCTCTGGAATCAGAGCTTCATGAGTTAATTCTGGACATGATGCTTATCTGGCTGTGTGGCCTTTGGCAAGCGACTTCCCCTCTCTGAGAGAGTAAAGCTTAATCTGTAATAGGGGGCACTGATGAGCCTTACCTCACAGGGCGCTGTCGGGTTCAGTGAGGTACTGGATGTAAAGTGCTCGGCACAGTGCTTGACGCAGAGGAGGGCTGTCCGGGTGTCTCCCCGTTATGCTGCTGAAGAGGCAACGATGCTTCGCCTGCCTCCTGCACTTAACTTTGCCTGGATGGGGAAGATCCGGGCAAGTCTGGAGTGCA
The DNA here is from genome assembly GCF_000151845.1 of Pteropus vampyrus. Classification (NCBI taxonomy): domain Eukaryota; kingdom Metazoa; phylum Chordata; class Mammalia; order Chiroptera; family Pteropodidae; genus Pteropus; species Pteropus vampyrus. The sequence goes on from NW_011888919.1 coordinate 1,077,280, forward strand.
GTGCGCAACCCACACAGCTGTATAGGGCAGTCCTGTGCGGGGTGGGTGTGGCGGCCCTGATGGCTTTGAGGCCCTCATTCAGATCTCCCCACTCCCCAAAGTGCTCCAACGAGGCTGTGCTGGTGGCCACCTTCCACCCCACAGACCCCACGGTGCTCATCACCTGCGGGAAATCTCACATCTACTTTTGGAGCCTGGAGGGGGGCAGCCTAAGCAAGCGGCAGGGCCTCTTTGAGGTGAGTGCCAGGGGTTCGGGGATGGGCCGGGCTTGCAAGAGGCGGGCAGGGTCACCCAGGCAAACAACAGGATGCTCCAGAAGGTCCCAGAGGCTGGAGATCACAGGGACACTACAGTGTTGCCTGCTGGGGCCTCAGTGTCCTTATTCATACCGTGGGGATGATCTTTCTTAACTCTGAAGTCATGAGGACTCAATGGATGACGTGTCTAGCAGCTCCTGGCGGATAGTGAATGCTCAATAGATGGACATTGAGGTTGTCGATATCACAGATAAGCAGAGAGAAACAGGCACTGAGAGAGAAGCTGAGTGGGAAGCAGAGGGCCTGGGAGAGAAGATGCAGGGGCACCTCTGACGTGGCTCCCCGAGGTGCCATGTCAACTCTTTGGTGAGAGTTGGGGCTTCATCCCAAAAAGGGAGGCCCAGAGAATACCAGGCACAGCTGGAGATGAAATATACCGAGGAGAGGGTGGGTCCCTCTTCCGAGAGGGACCCGGACACAGAAGATGGGGAGGGAGGGGAGAGAAGTGAGGGACAGGGGCAGAGAGGGCGAATCCAAGAGGAAGAGAGCAGGGGGAACCAAGGACAGAGAGGGGACGGGAATCAGGGAGGGGAGAGAGACAGGAAGTGTGCAGGGGTGGGGAAGGGAGACATTACCGCCCAAAAGTCTAGGTGACGTGAGCACCCCGTAGAGGCGGGGGTGGAGTCTTACAGAGCCTCACCCAAAAGCATGGAGGAGTGGAGGGGGTCCCCTCGCTGTAGGACGCCCCCGGTTTCGGCGACCTTCTGACACTTCCCCTTCTCCACCTTAGAAACACGAGAAAGCCAAGTACGTGCTGTGTGTGACCTTTTTGGAGGGTGGCGATGTGGTCACCGGGGACTCTGGGGGAAACCTCTATGTCTGGGGCAAAGGTCAGTGCCACCCCACCTGTTCGGTCCCCAATCCAGTCTTCCCTAGCCCCTTTTGGCTGTGCCTCCCTTTCTCTGCCCCCTGCGTGGATGGTATGTATGGTCCAACAGGCTAAATCCTTACTTGTTCAACTCCAACACCCCCATCAAGGCTCAGCTCCAATATTCCACCTCCGCAAAATCTTTACTTATTTTCCACCTTCGTCCTCTGCATATCGTATGTTGGGGGTCAAGTTTGAAGTGTAGATGGATGGGTTAACCCAGTTGGAGGTAGATGGCAGAATGATGGGTGGGTGAGTGGGTGGTGGGTGGATGGATGG
>NW_011888919.1:1080013-1081869 GCF_000151845.1 Pteropus vampyrus
TAAAGCTGCCTCAGATTTCTGCCTGTAGACGGCGGGGAGCAGGGATCATCTCTAAGTGCCAGTTCTCCTGACCTGGGGGAGCTTGGGCCCCAGCGGGAATACCCCAGGCAGGGGGAGTGGGAAAGGAATGGGTTTGGGGATCAGACAAGCTTGGGTTCAGGTCTCAGCGGTGCCATGTGCTCTGTGGAGCCGCCGGGAGAGTCACATCCCTTCTGAGACTCGGCTGTCCCATCGGGAACGTGGCTATAATATCACTGCCTCCCCTCCCAGGGTCGTTAGGAGCTTTCCTTGGGATTGGACAGCTGAGAGTCAGCTCTGAGTAACTGGCATTGTGTCTCCCAGCAAACTGTAAGCTCTCCGAGGGCAGAGCCTGGCCGTGGTTCGTTTTCATGTCCCCAGCTTTACCACTAGGTCCAGCCCGTGGGGCTTTGGGGTGTTTGTTGGGTTGGTGGGTGGAAGGGTAGGTGGGAAAAATGATGCACGTGCATGTGGCACCGTATCTGGGTCTTTACAGGATGGGAATCGAAGAGGGTGGTTCCTTCTTCCTCTCCCCTGTGTCCCCCGCTCCTCCCTGGTCTCACACCCTCCATTCCTGCCCCCTCTGGGTCTCAGAACCAAATGCAAATCTGCCCCTGTACTTCCCCTGCTGAACCCTTCCGTCACGCCCCTGTTCTCTCAGGACCAGGGGGAGGTTCCTCACTGAGGCCTCGAAGACCCTGCCTGGTCCGGCTCTGCCCTCTCTCTCTCCTTCCAGGTCACACGGGGTCACACCAGACTCCTGTTAGTCCCCTGAGCTGTCCATATTCTGTCCTACTGCCTGCCCTTTGCGCTTGTTCTTCCTTCTGCTTGCAACACTTTGCCACCCTCTGTTGCCCTAGCCGACTCCTGTTCAACCTTCAGATCCTTGCTCAGCCATCTCCTCCTCCAGGAAGCTCTCCCTGACCTACCAGGCTGGGTGTCCTCTGTGGGATCCCACAATCCCCTGGGTTTCCCCTTCCCAGCACCAACCACCTTGGGTTGTCCCTGACTGGTAGTAAATCTGTCTCCGAAATTGGACCGTGAGCCCAATGAGGGTAAGATCTGAGGTTGTCTTGGTCACCGCTATGTCTCCAGTATTACCCAGCATGAGGCTGGGCCCAGAGTAAATGCTAGTTAAATAATTGTTGGTGGAATGGGTTAAGGAATGAATGAATAGATGGTTAGATTGACAGATGGGTGAATGGATAGATGAATGGGGAAATATACGGAAATGGGCGGATGTTTGGATAAAAGAATGGATTGATTGACTGGTGAATGGGTACTTGGATGAAAGAGTGAATGAATGGATGAGAGGCAGATGGATGCATCGTTGGATGGAAGGAGGGGTGGACGGCTAGATAAATCAGTACTTTAATGGATGGTTGGATGGGTAGGTGAGTGGCTGAGTGAGCGGATAGATGGATGGACAGACCAGTAGATAGGTGAATGGATTAAAGGACGGATGGATGGATGGATGGATGGATGGATGGATGGATGGATGGATGGGTAGCTATTAGTTCAGATGGTTTAATGGATGGGTGACGGTGTTTGAACAGATGGGTGAGTGGAAGGGTGGATAGAAGGAAAGGTGAGTAAATGGCTGGATGTAGGATTGAGAGTTCGAGGTGCTTTTGGGGCTCAGTACTGGAGAAGCTTCCCCATGCTGACCCTGCCCCTGGCCTCCCCACAGGTGGGAACCGCATCACACAGGCGGTGCCAAGTGCTCACGATGGCGGCGTGTTTGGGCTCTGCGCCCTGCGGGACGGGACGCTGGTTTCCGGAGGGGGCCGTGATCGGCGGGTGGTCCTCTGGGGTTCCGACTACACCAAGCTGCAAGA
>NW_011888919.1:1082953-1085940 GCF_000151845.1 Pteropus vampyrus
GGCATAAGGCAAGGGAGTAACCTCTCTGTGCCTCGATGGTCTCCCTCCCTTCACCTGCTCCGTGCATTTGCTGCTGCATTTAGATCCCACCTCTGGCTCGTGTGCCCGTAGGAAAGAGAGAAAGAAAAACGAGGGCTGGAGGGGCTGTCTAGGTGTCCCCAGAAGGGACCTTGGAGACCTCTAATGATACTCTCAACATCCTGTATTATTAATATATATTAATATGTTATTAGAATCAGATCGTCGTTATTATACTGATGCCAATGATAATTACATTGATTACCAATCTTAATGACTTATTATTAAGACGATATGAATGTGTTACTAATAAGGATAGTTAGCCTCTTCCAGTTGGTGAGCACTTTTGTAGTGGCCTCACACACCTTCCATCCATGATTTGAGTGAGCATGTGTGACGATTAGCCCCATTTTACAGAAGATTAAACTGAGGCTCCAAGAGAAGTCACCTGTCCAGGTGACTACCAGAGTCAGTAAAGAGAGAGCTGAAGTCAGACCCACCAGGCTATATCCTCCGTGGGATCCCACAGCCTTCTGGGTGCCATCTGACTCCCAAGGTCAAGCTCCTACCCATCATGCTTTCTTGCCGCCCACTGTGAAAACTAGAAAGCAGAGTGGGGGGCAGGGGGGGTGCCTCAAGTCACACAGTGGTGGCAGGGGTCTGCCCGATCACAGCCTTCTTAAGACACAAGAGGGAAAGGGTCTTTCCTGGGTCACCTGTGAGCAGGTGTGTTGCCGGGGCTAGTCCAGATCTTCTCTTTGGCATCAGGCTCGGGGGGAAGGATCGGGACCTGTGGTCTTCATGCTTCTGTCTTCCCTTTCTGCCAGGGCCACATGGAAGAGCTGTGGGGCCTGGCCACGCACCCCAGCCGGGCACAGTTTGTGACATGTGGGCAGGATAAGTTGGTGCATCTGTGGAGTGCAGAGTCCCACCAGCCCCTGTGGAGCAGGATCATCGAGGTAAGGGGACAGGAGAGGTGACGCACCGTTTTCACAGAACGACTTTCCTCAGTGTGTCAAGACTCAGAGCATCAGACGGAACCCGTGCCTGGTCTCTTTGAGCAGAAGGGAATTAAAACAGGGAATTAGGGGCTTCCATACTCGCTTGGAAGGGCTGGAAGGGAGGGCTCTCAGCTGGGAGGACACCCAGAACAATACCACAGAACAGACCACCATGGGAGCTGCCGCCTCTGCCACAGGCAGGAGGGTGGAGAGCCAGGAACGACTGAGTTCAAGAAAACTCTGTGGTCAGAGCTGCAAGTCAGGAACAGGATGCTGTGGTCGCTGTGAGTGTTGGCTCTAGACTACACTGTTTGATACATGTGGAGAGTCAAACTTAATTAACTTTAAAATGTAAACAGAATTAAAAATCAGTTCCTTGGTTGTACTAGCTACATTTCAAACGTGGCTGATGGCTATCGTATCGGAAACTACTAAGAGAGAACATTGCCATCATCACAGAACGTTCTTTTGGACTGAGTGACCCATCAGTGGCTACATTTGCACTGGCCAAAAATGAATACTCTGTGCCCTTGCCTTTCAAGGTGCATGACTGCTCACCAGTGTAGTAAATGCCGTTTGCTTTCATGACTCCAACTGGTCAGCGGAAGTGGCAGAAGAGGGGACACTGCCTTTTGCCTTCTAGAACCCACAAAAATGCAACTTATCGTCAGACCCAAATCACAGTGGAATCGTAGCTGCAAGGGATGCTGGGCAGTGTAGTTGTTAAGCTCCCCCGCCTATGCAGTATCGTCCACTACAAGGTCAGTCCATCATATCCCCCACACCACCCTTTGAGGCTTTGCTCCAGGAATCCAGGATTATGTCTGTCCCTGGAACTCTTGATGGCCTTTGAACTTCTTTGAATCAGGGATGGTGTGCCCTGGAAATTGTTAGAGCACATTTAATAATCCTCATCCTGGCTGCTTAATTGAGCAGCTACCGTACACCGGGCCCTGCGTTCAGCACAGTAGTCCTCCAGCTTGCCAGGGCATCAGAATCACCTGGGAGTTGTTAAAAACACAGAATCCTGAGCCCCAACCACAAAGAGTCTTGATTCAGGAGGTCTGAGTCCGGAACCAGGAATATGCAGTTTGTAACAAACTCTCTCAGGTTATTCTGATTCTAGTGGTCTGTTGACCACACCCGGAGGAACTGGCTTTGCACCTCACGCACATCGTCTTTGTAACTTCTCCCCCCCACGGCCAGTCTCCTCAAGGGAGTAGGGTGACGGATCCCCACTAAGAAGCAGGCTCAGGAAGGTAAAATCAGTCATCCGTCCTCACAGGGAAATGATAACCATAGCTGACCTTTATTATGATGTGTCCTGCGGGCCATCTTACTTACCAGTTTGCCATTCTAAGGACTTTACACCTTGCTTATAATAATCCTGGAAAGTTTGTCTCCATTTGCCAGATAAGGCGACCGAGGCTATGACAGGGAAAATTATTTGATGTCAAAGCTAGGAAGTGTCAGAGCCACGGTTTGAACCTAGGTCTTATTCCATAGTGCTCTACTGCCTGCGAACCAACCAAATGCACCACCCAAATTAAAAATGATAATATCCAGTGCCGAGCATTAGATAAACATGTCAGGAAACAGGCATTCAGACACACCTACTGATGAGTCCACATACCTTTATGGAAAGCAAATTGGCATTCTATGTCAAAAGACTTAAAAAATATAGATATCCTTTGTCCCAATAGCCTCACTCTAGAAAATCGCCATAGGAAATCATCTTGGATGAATTAAGCTGTGGGGATTTAGAACAAGAGTGAAAAAGGATCCAGAGTCCACGGTGACAGGAGGGACGTTTTCTGTTAAAGGAAAGGGGAATGGTTTCTAGAGTGTCTGGAGCAGTGGGTTCCTGGAGGGCAGCAGACGGAGGTGAGGGCCTTCGTGCCAGGCTGATACTTGGCTCAGGGGAATGGCCAGATGGACAGGGGACCCCAGCTCCAAGCCCTGCCTCTT
>NW_011888919.1:1090205-1092040 GCF_000151845.1 Pteropus vampyrus
CTGTCCTGATCACGTCCTGAAGACTTAAGCCCCGCCCACACATTTACCCCCGTGTTCTAAGCCCACCCCTTCGTGTAGCCCCGCCCCACGTTCTAAGCCCACCCCTTTGTGTAGCCCCGCCCCTCCGCATAGCCCCGCCCCTCACGTTCTAAGCGCACCCTCTGTGTAGCCCAGCCCCTTGCATTCAAAGCCCGCCCTCTGTGTCTAGCTCTGCTCACATGTCTAGCTCTGCTCACATGTTCTAAACTCGCCTTGTGTCCCAATCCCTTTTTGTCTAGCCCGCCCATGATAGTCTGGCCTTGAGCCCACCTCCAAAGGCCTGTGTATCCTTTTAGCCCCGCTGTGTTCTCACCGTACCTCTGTATTTTTTGCCACGCGTTCTAACTGGTCTAATCCTGCCCCCTCCAGCTCTAATCCCACCTCTTCCTTCCCCCACAGGGCCATTCCAGTTTTATCACCCACCTGGATTGGGCCCAGGACAGCAGCTGCTTTGTCACCAACTCCGGGGACTATGAGATTCTGTACTGTGAGTTCTCCGGGATCCCCGGGCATTCCTCCTTCAGCCTCCTTATTTGCGTGTGCGATTTGCATAGACTTCCCCGAGAGTGCTGGGATGGGAGGCACTGGCTTCGCCAAGTCTCTCTCCTCTGTTGTATTTAAGGGCCGTTCCGATTGGTTGGTTTCCTAGCTTCTGATTTCCTCCCTGGTGGACCCTACTTTTAACCAATTCCTCCCCTTTCTGGTTGGGTCAGTAGGGTACAAGTTTCTAAGCAGATGCCGTGGCTCAGGTTTTGGGGTGTCAGAACCCAGGGTCCACCCCCCTCAGCCAGTCCAAGAGGTGGAATAAGCCCTGGGACCCCCAACCTCCCGTCTCGGACCTCAGTGCCCACGTCTGTGAAATGGATGGGTTAAGCCAGAAGTTCTTTCAGCTCTGAACCCCTGTCCCCATTTTCTACCCCAGGGGACCCGGCTACCTGTAAGCAGATTACCAGTGCGGATGCTGTGAGGAATATGGAATGGGCCACGGCTACCTGTGTCCTGGGGTTTGGAGTGTTCGGTAAGTTCTGGAATGGGGGAGGACCCATGGAAGCCAGAATTTCTAAGAAACATCCCTTTCTGGTGGTTTTCACAGTCTCTTTCTCTTGATTACCTCCAGGGTGGGAAACCCACTCCTTGAGTATACCTGTGGGCGATATTTGTGGAAGAGGAAAGGGTAGTGTGAGATGACCACTGAAGTCCCTTGGAGCTATAATGAAGTGAGACCAGATGGGTGGTGGCATCTGGTTCAGAGGGATTCACACTGCCGATGCCCCAGCCGCCTCTTCATTCGGGCATTAATGCATTTAACGTGTACTTCCTGAGCACCTCTGTGCCCAGCCCTGAGCTGCTCAGGGCTGGGACACGGTAGTGACCAAAACAGCCCCAGCCCTGCTCTCATGGGACTCGTAGTCCAATGAGGCAGACACACCTGTACCTGGACAACCCATTGTAGATCAGGCAGGGATAAGGAAGCCCAGGGAAGGCATTTGGCCCCAGTCTGGGAGAGAGTCAGGGAGGGCTTCCTGGAGGAAGGGACATCCAAGCTGGACCTGGAGGATGAGGCGATACATTCCAGGGAGGTGAAGGAAAGCAGCCTCTAGGCAAATGGAATAATAGCATGTACAGAAACCCATAGGTGACACAGAGCTTGGCATCTGGAGAAATGTGAGAAGGCGGGGGTGGCTAAATCATTACAGAGTTCCAGGGGGGCAGTAGTGAAGACAAGCCTGGAGCAGTATGTGTGTGGGGTTGGGGGTACCAGGCCAGGCAGAGCCTGGGGGACACGGTGAGAAGCT
>NW_011888919.1:1093720-1104995 GCF_000151845.1 Pteropus vampyrus
CCGGGGCAGAGTCAGGTGGTAGGGTTGGAATTCTATTTTCGGGAGATGTCTATTGCCGAGTAGAGTAATATATACCCAGAGTATGTCTATAGCAGAGAGAGTTATGGGGGTGGGAGGGTGGACTAACAAACAAAAGTCTCTATTTATCGGGGTGGGAAGAGGGGTCACGTTGCTTTGGGTGAGCCATTAGGGTGTTTCGTTTGAGGTGTTTTTTAAGTTTATTCTTTTATATCATCCAGAAATAAAGACACATGCACTGAGGTGGAGTGTCATGGTCTGCCTGTGGGTGTGTCCATAGATTGAGTATGTCTGTAGATGTGTGCATATGGGGGTGTGTTTGTGTGTATATCTATTACAGTGTTTGTGATGAGGGACCATTATTGCTTAGGTCTTTATTGGATGTGATGGAAACCAAGCTTACTCTACTGAAGCCAAAAGAGAACTCAGTTGACCCACAAATCACACAAGAAAGGGCAAATATGCCTCTAGGCTTCAGGGCCATCAAACCAAGGATTTGAGGGCCACCAGGACACACTCCTACCATAATTTCTCTGACCTGTGAGTCAACATATTTTTCTGGACCAGCGTTCTGCACACCCCAGAAACATGGCACCCAGCAGCTGCAAAGCTCACATCAACCAGCCTTGGGCCCCAAGTCCCAAAATCGCAGGGAAGGGTTGGGATTGGCCCATCTGCAGATCAATCAACTTGACCTGCTGTTTGTTCTACTGTGATTGGCTCCACTTGGATGAAGTACCCGTCCTGGGCCAATGATCGTGACCAGGGAGGTGGGCTTGTGTAAAAACATGGAAGACTTCAACCTGTCCCCCAGGTCTAAGTAGGGCAAGGAATGTCTTCAGAGAGGAAAGACAAAAGATGTCTGAGAGGTAGGGTATGAGGATTCTGGGTTGCAAGAGACAAACCCAACTCCATCCAGCATAAACGATAAAAAGAAATTGCCAGGTCCCGAAACTGGGTAAGTCCAGGCAGGAGTGGCCCAGCTGGATTCAGGGGGCTCAGATGCGATCATCAGGGTTCTTAGGAATTTCTCAATTTGGTTTCTAATCTTGAGCAAATGTTTGTTTGACTTTTTTATTGGCGTTTAACGTACAGAGAAGTGCACTCATCACAGATGTGTAGTCTGCTGAATCCATGCAGCCAACTCCCAGATGGAGAAACAACATCCTCATTCCCCCAGGAGCCCCCTTGGGCCCCCTCCCAGTCACTGCCCTCCTAACCACTGCCCTGACTTCTCACACCATAGAATATGTACATATGGGGTGGGGATTGAGTGGTTCCAAATTCCTCGTATTTTGTGGCCGAGATAATTTATACTAGATGCTCACCTAGTTATATCTTTTGAAATGGTTGATGCAGACTTTTTTTCTCTTCTCTAGTTCAGTTGTTCTCAAGCTTGAAGGAGCATTAGAATCATCCGCATGGCTTGTAATGACAATGCAGTTCCTCCCAACCCCCCACCTAGAGTTTCTAATTCCGTCAGTCTGGAGAGGGGCCCAAGAATTTGCATTTCCCAAGAGGTCCCAGATGAGGCCGATGCTTCGAGGATCACACTTTAAGAAACACCGCTCTAATAAAACTATAATAAGGTAGCAAGCATACAAGATTTTTCTGGACAACAATACAGAAGAATTTTGTAGAGCCCTGCATGTTTGTTTCCTTTTGTTGTCTCAACGCTACAGATGATCACTTGGGATGGAAAGCTCAGACTCTTGTAGTTTCAGAGTGACAATCAAACCCACCCCTTCCTCAAGGAGGAAAATATTGCCTCAGAAACCTGCAAACCCACCTACTAGTGTGTCAAGTCCTGGGGAAGTGGCCAACGTTATTGAAGCATCCTGTTCATTGGGTGTTTGGAGCTCTGTTGCCCCCTACTGCCCCAGCCTCAGACCTGCATGGGAAAATGAGCCTAGAAAGTTCTATGGGAATGGCACTGGTAGCTCTCCACGTGCCCCCTAGTGTCACTCTCTGCTTTTCTCCTGCCACGGGCCCTGGGAGGCTACCCTGTGCAGACTCCATCCACCGGGGTCCCTTGCCCTCCGCCTTCTGGTTGGGTTTTGCCAATCAGAGGCACTGACAGGAAACCCAAGGGTGGGAGGAGGGAGGTGGGAGTATTTATTTTCCGGCTTCTCCCGCATCCCTGCCGGCCTGGCAGTGGCTGTGTTCCTGTACCTACAACTACAGCTCCTAGGGGCTCCTCTCCAAACTCTAGCTTTCTCCCCAAAGGGGGATGGATAATGGCTTGGGTCTCGTTGAGGCTCCCACCCCTCTAAAATGTCCCTTCATAAATGCTGCCGCTTAAACTCTGAGTCGCCACCTGCTGCCTGCCAGGACCCTGATTGAATCACAGCACAAACTTAGGGTGAGAAGGGGCCCCTCGCTCACCAGTGGTCCCAGAATTTCTCTTTAGGAAGAGCTTGGGATGGCCAGGAGCCTGGCAGGATGGATGTGGGATTCTTTGTGGGGAGGGGCTAAAGCCTTCATGACACATTCCTTGGATCTATCCCTGACTGTCCCCTTGAGGGAAGGTGGAAGGAAAATGCCTTTACTTCCGTGTGCGTTTCAGGTTGCTTGGGTCCTTGGTTACGCTCACTTTGTTTTTTTAATTTTATTTTTTTATTATTTATTCTTATTTATGCCTACAGCACCTGGTCTTCCTAGGTGGTCTCCTATCCAAGTACTAACTAGTGGTAACCAGGCCTGACCCTGCTTAGCTTCCCAGATCAGACGGGATCGAGCTTGTTCAGGGCGGCATGGCCGTAGATCATGGACCGTGGCTCCAACTGGGGCACGAACCCAGGACCTTCTGCCTGTAAAGCAGACGTGCTCACCACTTCACTATGGAACCATGTCCGACAGTCACTTTTTGTTTCAAGAGCCTTGAGAAGAAGGTAATATGGTTCAGAGAGGTATAGTCACTATAATAATAGCTACCTTAAAAAAATTTTTTTTTACATCATTTCTATGAAGTTCTTAAACAGGTGACACTAATCTCTGGTGAAAAAAGAAAGCCGAGTTGCCTCTGGGGGTGAAGGAGAGTGTGAATATTGCCTGCAGAGGGACAAAGAACAACACTCCTGGGTCATGGGAATGCTCTCTGTCTTGATTTGAGCACTTAGTCACATGGGTGTATCTGTTTGTCACAAAGTCATTGTATTGTTCCCTTAAGATCCGGGCATTATTTTTATTGAAAAAATAAGCAAGAATTTGCAAAGCGAATAGTTGCCATTTTTGAGTGCTGCATACCAGGTCTGTCCAAAGGAAGTGCTTTGACCAAGAATGAATTCTCAGAACCAACCGATGAAAGGCATGACGACGATAATAAAAACAAGCAGATACGTCGGGAGCACTCACCGGGCATGTGTTCACTCCCTGAAAACCATGTGCATTGCACACCTAATCGTGCACCGGTGTTTTTTTAATTTAATTTTTTTATTATTATTATTTATGCCTACCGCACCTGGTCTTTCTAGGTGGTCTCCTATCCAAGTACTAACTAGTAGTAACCAGGCCTGACCCTGCTTAGCTTCCCAGATCAGACGGGATCGAGCTTGTTCAGGGCGGCATGGCCGCAGATCATGGACCGTGGCTCCAACTGGGGCGCGAACCCAGATACCAAAATGACACTCCTCCTAGGGAGGCAGATAATTAGAAAAATATTAAGTGAAATACATAGAACATGAGATGATGACGAGTTGTCTGGAGAAAAGTAAACAGAGCAGGGGAAAATGGCGTGGGGGGAGGTCACGTTTTACAGACTTGATAGATCCAACACCTCAAAATGATATCCCCATGACAAAGGGACTAGGGTGCGACCCTATAGCCAGAAGAGGAAACTGAGGCACGGAGAGGTCAGCAGCCTGCGGTCTGGCCGAGAGGCAAGGCTGGAACCGGAAGCCCCGAGACTCCTTCCAGGGGGTCGCTTCCCACACCCCTCTGTTCTCTCCTTTAGGGGGTGGGGGGCACGTAATGATAGGAACGTTAATTACTTAGGCTTGGAGTCTCGATGGGGAGGAAGTGGCTCGGCCGAAGGTAAGTCGGTGGGGGAGGGCTTCCCCCCCACAGCCCGGGGTTTGGTCAAGTTGGAGGTGTGGGGTTGGAGAGAGGGTGAGCAAAGGGGTTAATGAGGCGGGAGCCTGCAGGCTGGGGACTCTGTAGGAATTGGGGAGGGGGGTGGGGAGGCGGGTTCCAGCCGCAGGTGAGATTTCCCTGGCGTTGGAAGCCTTTAGCGGGTGACGGCTTATAGAGGTGAAGGGGGAGCGACAAAGGAGGGGTTAATGGGGGCGGGCCTGGCCGGGGCGGGGCCGCGGCCGGGAGGAGTCGCCACCCGGTCCCCGCGCCACCGTCGAGCCCAGACCCTGCAGCAGCAGCCGAGAGCGTCGCCGGCCGCCCCGTACAGCCTCGCGCGCAGGTAGCTTCGGATCCCTCCCGGGCCCGCGCTTGTGGTTCGGCCGCCTCCGGGCCGCGGCTCCCCGCACCCCCGCCCCGACCCACCGGGGCTTCGCGCCCCTGGGTCGGCTGCCTGGGTCTCCCGCGCCGTCTGGTGCCCGCCCCTCTCGGGTGCTGGCTCTGCCGGCGTCTCCGTGGGTGACTTCGTCTCTGGTCTGTCTCCACGTCTCTGCCTGTGTCTGATGTCGGTCTATCCGCTGGCCCTCTTCCTCTGGCTATGTCTCTTCCTCTCCATCTCTGGGTGTCTCTGCGTCTGTTTCTCTATCTCTGCCTCTCCACCTCAGTTTGTCTCCGTCTCTGTCCCTCTCTGTCTCTGCTTGCCCCCCTCTCCCAGCCTCCCCAGGAACTCCGTCCCTGTGGATCTCTCTCCATCTCCACATCCTTCTGTTTCTGCGCATCTCTGGCCTTTTCTCTTCCTGTCTCTGTGTCTCTCTCGTGCCTCTCTCCCTGTTTCTCTGTCCCTGTCTCTCTGTATCTTCGACCCCAAGCTGCCACCTTTACCCCGTCCTCATCTCATCCCAAATCCTCGCCCATCTCCAGAGCTTTCCTCTGGCCTGAGGAGCAGCTTGGGAAGGGGGTGGGGGCAGTAGGGTTACCACCTGGGGCAGGTGGACTCCGAGTGACACCGTGACCCCAGCACCCTTTCACACAATCACCCCAATGCTCCTGAGGTCCCACCCATCCCACCCTCTGATTTCAGGAATTCCTGGCTGAGGGGTGGACTTCCTCCCACTTCCTCCCTTCCAGGATTTGTCTGGATCACTATGTTAACTCCTTCCTGCCTTGGCCTCACCCTCCCTCCTCCAACTGGACACCCCCCACCCCAAACTCCACCCCTAAGCCAGGCTAAGGGGCAGCTCTGTGGTTTTGGGAGGCATCCGAAGAGGGATGTGTGTTGTGCACTCATGTAGGAAGTGCCTTGGGGGATTTGCTTGGGGGCAGATAGAGATGATGGGAGTCACAGCCCCCGATGTCCCCTCCGGGGCCCACCACCAACCCTACTCTTTCCTGAACCCACTGAGAGGGCGCCCCGCTTCCCCCAGCTCTGCCTCTGTTAATGAACTTGACTTCAGGTTTGGGAAGGTTTTCCTTTCTGGGGGGGGGGGTCCCAGTAAGAGGAGGTGAGAGAGACTGGTGGGGTGGCTGCCAAACTCTGGGAATCACATAATCGAGAAGGCTTGAATGCGAAGTCTTTAGATAGAAGGGCCCAGAATGTGAGGGCGATTGGCGGAGAGGCCTGGGAATGTTCCATCCTTGGAACCAAAGTTCCTCAGGGTATTCGAATCTTCAGATCCAGAGAGATTTATGCTAAAATCTTGGCAGTTTTCAGCATTCACAGCTGTGAGCTCGAAAGGGCTTTTGGAGCCATCTAAGCCAAAGCACCCGCTTGACAGATGGGGAAACTAAGGCCCCAACAGCAGAGGTCCCCACAGGGAGCCAGTGCCAGGCTGGGGCTTGGGACTCTCCTTCCGCGGAAGCCCAAATCCAGCGATCTGACTTCTTTTGCTGCCACTAAGTCCGAACGATTTGGAGAAAGAGGTCCTCACGGGGACGAGGGAAGAATGCTGGGGTGAGCGTGCGCAGCTGGGACCCAGAAGGCAGCGTTTTGGAAGCAGAGAAAATATTCTAAAACCATGATGGTGGCAAGGGAGAGGGGACAGGGGCTGGTCTGGGTGGAAGGTGAGGAGTTTCAGAGAGAGAGGCAGGGAAGTGGGGTGGGGAGCAGGGTTTAAATCTCACCCGCCTCTGTCTCCTGACCCTCCCCATGAAGCCCACTGCTCCCTCGGGACAGGGCCTGTAATTTGGTTTGTGTCTAGACAAATAATAACTCAGCTGGTGTGAGCGAGCGGGGAGGGATGAGGCCAGGCCCTCTGGGCAAGGGGTAGGGAGGCAGCCTGGGCCCCTAGTGTCCCCCCCAGGTGGTGAGAATTTAGGGGCTAGATGGAGGTGGTGACTCAATGCCCACCCCCCCCCCACTGTGATTTCTTGGTATCTCAGAATTCTGTATGATCTTAGAACTCTGGGCCACTGGAAGGTTAAAAAAACAGAATAAATGACAGGCGAAAAGGATGTGGGGTTCACGGTACATAGAGTATGTTCTCATTTGTGTTAAAAAAAGGGGAAATACGTATTCATGTTTTTGCTTGGCAAAGATAATAATCACTGAGAGTTTAATAATAGATTATGAAAGTCGTAGAATGTTAAAAAAAAAAATCATAGAGCGTTCTAACAATAGAACTTTCGAATCTTGGAATGTGAGCCTCCTGAAATATCGGGTGAGGGCACGGAAAGCCACAATGATAATAATAATAGAACAGAAAAAAGGTAAAGCTCTAGAATGTGGCAATAATACAGTGGTAAACCGTGAACCGGACTAACAATAGAACCTGAGGATTTGAGAACGTTGGATCTAGAACATCAGAGGGACGGTGTCAGGACCCTGGTGTCCCTTCCCGGTGGTGTGGGCGTTGGGGGAGACGGGGACCTTTGGTAGAAAAGGGGAAACTGAGGCCCAGCGGGGCAGTCAGGGTGGCCTAACTGCCCCCTGGTTTCCGCCTGCCGCCAGGACACCAGGTGGGGAGCGAGGCACAGTGATCGTATTTCGTCCCCTAATGAGCAGACCGGAGCTGGCCAGTCCCCTGGGGCTGCCGGGGGCAGGGCGGGGAGCGGGGGAGCCAGGAGAGGGGGGAGCCAGAGCCCACGAAGGAGGGAAGTGGGGAGAGGCAGCCCGGTGGCTTCTGGAACGAGGCTGGTGAGTGAGCAACGGGCGGCAGGGATGTGGGGGGCTGCATCGCCTCTCCCTCTTGTCTTCTGAACTCTCCCCACTCCCTGGTCCTTTGTCCTTGCTGGGTTTGGGGGCAGCTTCCAGACCTAGGGACTTATCTGGCCTGGGCAGCTGAGGCAGAAAGTGGGGGCCGGGGTTTGAAGCCCCTCTCGTCCCCCCCACTATCGCTCCACACTTGGGCTTATCTCTATCTCCTGCCCCTCTGGGGAGGGGCCAGCAGGGACCAAAGAGGGGGGCCTGTGGAACAGGGGGAGCTTCTGGTGGGGGCTGTGACATTCAGGGATCGAGTCCCCAACGAAGCCTGAGGAATTCAAGAGGGTCTTGACGCTGGGGGCCGGGGGTCTTCAGGCGACAGAGGGTCTCCCAAGACACCACAGCCGTTTGCTTTTTTCATGGTGAGAAAAGTCCACATAGCTGTGAGCAGGTTCTCCAGAGGGTGTCATGTTCAGGGGAGTGAAGCTCTTCAGCCGAGAATGACTGAGCTGCCCCATCTTCCCACATCGTGTGACTCAGACTACTGCCTTGCCCCTCGGGGCCTCGGTTTCCCCACCTGTACCAGGAAAGGGGCAGAAATAGCCTCTCACCCACAGTCGTCGCAAACAGGCCTGCTGCACTGTGGAATTCGAAGTCTGGTGCTCCTGTGCTGTCTTTTGAGGGTTCGGTGTGAGTAGATCTCAGGCAGCGGAGAAAGGGAGGGTGGTCTGAGTGCCCCTCCCCCATGCCCAGCACCCCCAAGAAGCAGGTGCATTGAGGAGGAGGGATGGGATATGGGAGAGGTGAGCGTCACAACTTTTTCCCCCTCGAGGAAATCGGCAGTGGAAAGTGTATTTCCTTTGGCTTCCAGAAATTAGTCTCCTGCCCCTGTGCCTGCTCTGGCCTCCACCGAACCCCAGGGGTCTCCGTAGGGTGGGGCGAAGAGAAATCCCAGCTCTGGGAGCCACCTCCCACTACGAACCGGGTTTCCAGTCTCAGCTCTCCGGTGCTTGTGGCATAGTAATAATTGCTCCAATACCACATAATTTATAGATGATATCACCAAGCGTTTTTATACCCGACGTGACGCGTATCAAAGTTGTACACCCCGTTTATAAGAAGGAGAAACGGAGGCTCCTGAAAAAGAACTAATTCCCTCCATGTCCCAAGAAGAGGGGGGACAGAGGGGACCTAGAGTCTGAGGGAGGGGTGAGAGGTGTTGTGGTTTTTGGGGGTGGGGCGGGGTCTGATTTGAAGGGAGGGACTGGATTGTGCTATTCCGTGCCAGCCATGAAGGCAGCTGTTCTGAGGACCCCACAGGGGGAAGGATGCACCCAGCAGGATTGAATCTTGACCTTTTGAGTCAGTTATGTAGCATAGTAATAATTGTGGCATAGTAATAATTGCCCTTTTCGCTCCCCCACCCCCACCTCTTTCTCCGGGACCCCACAGAGACTTATTTGAGCCTGAAGTGGGGGGTGGTGCTGCCTCAAGGGGAGAGGGAGCCCGCGTTGGGGGCTGGGCTGACCAAATTGTGTTCCTTCAGTCCACAGTCATTTACTGAGCACCTACTGTATGCCCGGGAGACAGCGGTCAACACAAAGAGACTGACCTACTGGAATGTCCGCTCTAGACAGACAAAGACAAGGTACAAGGACATGTGAGTAGAGCGCCCCGGGGGTGGGGGGTGGGAAGGGACTCTGAGTAGCAGGGGCCTCCCTGAGGGGGTACAGGAGGCAGGGGAGCTAGTCCTAAGGTCTGAAGGAAGAACATTCCAGGGGGAGGGACAGTAAGGGCTCAGGTTTTGAGACTGGAAAGAAGGTCATTGGCCTTGAGCCCGCTGGGGCAGGGGAGGGGAGGTGGGCAGGAAAGTCAGGCGCTGCCTTGTCACTTGGGGCAAGGAGCTGAGATTTCACCCCAAGGCCCGTGCGAAGCCCTTGGAGGGTTTCAAGCGGGGAAGTAACCCGAGCTGATTTCCAGGTTGGGGAGACATTTCTGGATGCAACGTGAGAAGTGAGGTGAAAGCAACCAAAAAAGCAGCAAGGAGGCTACTGCAGGGGTCCGGGCAAGCGAGCGGTGATGGCGGCACCGAGCAGGCAGTGGCAGGGGTTTCAGACATGCACAGGTTCAGGGTTTGTTGTGGGGTTCGGCAGAGCCAAAAGGACTTTCCTGTGGAAGGGGGCTCGGGCCTCTGGGAGGCTTCCAAGGACCTGCTGTGTGGTCGTGGGCTTATCCCCTCCCCTACCTGGAGCTCAGTTTCCTCATCTGTCCAATTGGCTCAAGTGTTTTGTTTTCTTTTTCTTTTTTATATATTTTTTCTTTTTTTTTCTTTTTCAATTACAGTAGACACTCGATGTTATTTTATATTAGTTTCGGGAGTACGGCATCGTGGCTAGCCATCTGTCAATTCACGAAGCGATCCCCCCCCAATTAGTCTAGCCCTCACCTGGCATCACCCACAGTTACTACGATATTATGGACTACATTCCCTGTGATGTACTTTACATCCCCGTGACTATTTTGTAACTGCCGATTTGCACTTCTTAATCCCATCACCTTTTTAACCCAGCCCCCCAATCTCCCTCCTATCTGCAACCAGTGGTTTTCAAAGTGTGTCTCGGGGCTTCTTCAGAGGCGCCCCCTGATTTCACAGAGAACACAGAGCAGCGTCTCCCTGTCACTGTCTCAGACAGGGCTCTCAGCTAAGATATATATTTTTAAGCCCATAATATTAAACCCGTGCAAGCCCCTCGGCGCGATGGTTTCCTAAGATACCACAGATTCAGGCCTTTGCTTCCCTTGTCTCCGGGCCTGACGAAGGTCATGGGCTTGGTCCATGACTGTCCTTTGCCCTGTTCTTGCGGGTTTTCCCAGGACCAAAGGAGAGGGGTGGTGACAGGCCTGAGGTTCTCACTGGGAAAAGTCAGAAGGGAGGAGGCAATGAAGGGAGTGGTCCTTGAGGGAGGAGACCGCAGGTCTTGGTCCCGGGCTTGCCCTTGCTCCCCGACCTTGATGGAGTCCGGCAGCCCCTCCTCCTCTCATCCCTTCCCCCCAGCGCTCAGCAGCACTGGTCCCCAGTCCCCGCTGTGAGCCCAGGACCTCTCTCTGTCCAGTTATTCTCCAGTGAAAACGGAAGCACAGGCTGGAGCAAAGGGGGCGAGAGCCGAGGTTTCCACGCTCCTGTCATCAGGACCTTGGACAGGTCTCCGAATCGCTCTGTGCCTCAGTTTGTCAAACGAGGGGGAATAAACAGTGCTTTCCTCACGCGGTTCAATAAATTTTAATGAATTTATACCCGTTAAAGTGCTTAGAACAGGGTCTGCTATGAAGTAGGACTCGTAAGCTCCAGCTGTTACTATCGCCATCGACAGCACGGTCCAGAATGGGGTGCTCTGGGTTAGGAGTGGGAGGCTGGCTCCAGCCAGGGTTCCGGTTCTGGTTCCATCACTGCCTTGCTGTTGGCCCAGGTGGAGGAAGGGAGAAGTCCAAGACCACACAGCAGGTCCCTCGTGGGAAGCGACCCAGCCTCTCTGGGCCCCTTCTCCATGTCTGTGAAAGGACAGGATTCACTTAATCCGGCATTTTCCAAAGCATGACAGGATCCTTGGGCTGGTTTGACACGGTTTCTGGAAGAAAGTTCTAAAATCTGAGCTGGGTCATTATTTTAACATTAGGCAAGTACATCTGACACCTCGAGTCTGTGTTTCCGGAGATCCGTTTTCTAGAATGGGGCTCGGTGTCACCTCGTCGGGGTGTCCACCCTCTGCAGCCTGTGGGAGTTAACGGCGAGGGGTACGGGGCGAGGGGGCAGTCCGCGACTCCCCTCACTGCAGGCCTCTCTCCCCACAGGCGTGCAGAGTCAGCTGTGACCCGCGAGGTGGGGCCACCTCCTCTCAGCCGCTCAGCCCCCGGGAGGACCAAGCCGGAGTCCCTCCCCAGCCCCTTTCAAATCCCAAATCCCTCCCCATCTACAACCTTCCTCTGATCTGGCTCTTACTCACCTCCTTCCTGTTTCTGAAAAACTCTTCCCACGTTCCCCAGACTGAGGCC
>NW_011888919.1:1105435-1114573 GCF_000151845.1 Pteropus vampyrus
TGTCATCAGGACCTTGGACAGGTCTCCGAATCGCTCTGTGCCTCAGTTTGTCAAACGAGGGGGAATAAACAGTGCTTTCCTCACGCGGTTCAATAAATTTTAATGAATTTATACCCGTTAAAGTGCTTAGAACAGGGTCTGCTATGAAGTAGGACTCGTAAGCTCCAGCTGTTACTATCACCATCGACAGCACGGTCCAGAATGGGGTGCTCTGGGTTAGGAGTGAGAGGCTGGCTCCAGCCAGGGTTCTGGTTCTGGTTCCATCACTGCCTTGCTGTTGGCCCAGGTGGGGGAAGGGAGAAGTCCAAGACCACACAGCAGGTCCCTCGTGGGAAGCGACCCAGCCTCTCTGGGCCCCTTCTCCGTGTCTGTGAAAGGACAGGGTTCACTTAATCCGGCATTTTCCAAAGCATGACAGGATCCTTGGGCTGGTTTGACACGGTTTCTGGAAGAAAGTTCTAAAATCTGAGCTGGGTCATTATTTTAACATTAGGCAAGTACATCCGACACCTCGAGTCTGTGTTTCCGGAGATCCGTTTTCTAGAATGGGGCTCGGTGTCACCTCGTCGGGGTGTCCACCCTCTGCAGCCTGTGGGAGTTAACGGCGAGGGGTACGGGGTGAGGGGGCAGTCCGCGACTCCCCTCACTGCAGGCCTCTCTCCCCACAGGCGTGCAGAGTCAGCTGTGACCCGCGAGGTGGGGCCACCTCCTCTCAGCCACTCAGCCCCCGGGAGGACCAAGCCGGAGTCCCTCCCCAGCCCCTTTCAAATCCCAAATCCCTCCCCATCTACAACCTTCCTCTGATCTGGCTCTTACTCACCTCCTTCCTGTTTCTGAAAAACTCTTCCCACGTTCCCCAGACTGAGGCCTTCCTTTCTGTCTGCGCCCCCCGCCAGGACACCTCCTTTTTGGTCATTTCCTCAGCGGCTGTTTTACTTATTTTCTCCTTTCTTCCCGGGGCCCTAGGAAACGGCAGCGCCGCCGCCTACATCGGCTGGTCTTTACGACGAGCCCTGTCCCATTTCGACGCTATCCTATATGTTTCCTCTGTCTTCTAGTACATTCCACCCCACCGTTGCTTCGGCACGGCCATACTTAATTTCTCCTTTCTGTACAGATAGCTCCCTCTCCCCACGGCCCACTGATGCCTTCGTCCCTGTCTCTGTAAATATCCCCTTCAGCCAATGTTTGTGTTATCCCAATACTCCCTCGTTTATACTCAGACTGGGTCTATAAACACCCCCTTAACGAAGCTCTTTGTTAATCCCTCCCAAACCTCCCTCCCGTTGTAATTCTATCCTGCCCGGCCCCTCTCAAGCTTCGCCCTTTCCTGCCCGGCCCCCGGCCCAGGATTCATAAGCAACCTCATCTCCTCCCTGTGGACCGCCTTCCGCCATGTTCCCCTGAGCCCACAAGGAGGGGGCTCAGGAGGCCCGATGGCCTCCCGCCCCCCACGGCCCCACAGCCCCCCCGGGCCAGGGGAAGCACCTGAACGCCCGAGCGCCGAGAATGGGCAACCGCACGTGGGAGGGCTGCCACGTGGACTCTCGCGTGGACCACCTCTTCCCGCCATCCCTCTACATCTTCGTGATCGGCGTGGGGCTGCCCACGAACTGCCTGGCCCTGTGGGCCGCCTACCGCCAGGTGCGGCAGCGCAACGAACTGGGCGTGTACCTGATGAACCTCAGCATCGCCGACCTGCTGTACATCTGCACGCTGCCGCTGTGGGTCGACTACTTCTTGCACCACGACAACTGGATCCACGGCCCCGGCTCCTGCAAGCTCTTCGGGTTCATCTTCTACACCAACATCTACATCAGCATCGCCTTCCTGTGCTGCATCTCCGTGGACCGCTACCTGGCCGTGGCCTACCCGCTGCGGTTTGCCCGCCTGCGCCGCGTCAAGACGGCCGTCGCCGTGAGCTCCGTGGTCTGGGCCACGGAGCTGGGCGCCAACTCGGCGCCCCTGTTCCACGACGAGCTCTTCCGTGACCGCTACAACCACACCTTCTGCTTCGAGAAGTTCCCCATGGAAGGCTGGGTGGCCTGGATGAATCTCTACCGGGTCTTCGTGGGCTTCCTGTTTCCCTGGGCCCTCATGCTGCTGTCTTACCGTGGCATCCTGCGGGCCGTGAGGGGCAGTGTGTCCACCGAGCGCCAGGAGAAGGCCAAGATCAAGCGGCTGGCCCTTAGCCTCATCGCCATCGTGCTGGTCTGCTTCGCGCCCTACCACGTGCTCCTGCTTTCCCGCAGCGCCGTCTACCTGGGCCGCCCCTGGGACTGTGGCTTCGAGGAGCGTGTGTTCTCAGCCTACCACAGCTCGCTGGCCTTCACCAGCCTCAACTGCGTGGCCGACCCCATCCTCTACTGCCTCGTCAATGAGGGCGCTCGCAGTGACGTGGCTAAGGCTCTGCACAACCTGCTCCGCTTCCTGGCCAGCGACAAGCCCCAGGAGATGGCCAACGCCTCGCTCACCCTAGACACACCACTCGCTTCCAAAAGGAATAGCACGGCCAAGGCCATGGTGGCCGGCTGGGCGGCAGCCCTGCCCACCCAGGGGGACCAGGTGCAGCTGAAGATGCTGCCACCGGTGCAGTGAACCTCAAATCGTGGAGCCCCCACTCCTCACATCCGATTCCACATGCCCTTTCCCCCCCGTCTGCCAGTATATGCAAATTGTATGTAAATAAGGCTGTGTTACCATTCACAAGAAGAAAACAGAGAAACGATGATGATGAGGCTGGCGGGTCATTGGTCAACCGTCATCCTCCACCATGACCCCTAACAATTCAGGTGAACTGCGTCCAGCCCTGTGCTCACTGGTGCTAGTGACATGGTGGCCCTGCCCTCACGGGTCCCCACTCTAGTGGACAGTGATGACACAGAGTGTGAAAGCCTCGGGCAGGGGAGGCCAGGGTCTGAGGGAATCCCAGGGACATCTGACCCAGTCTGGAGGTCAGAGAGGGCTTCCTGGAGGAGGGGACTGGTGAATTAAATTTCCAGAAGGTCAAGACAAAAACAGAAAAAAGTTAGGCTTATTTCCAACAAGGAGGTGAAAGTAGGTGATTCAAGGGGAAAGTGGAAGGGGAAATTCATTGAGCGTGGAGTGATCGCTTTTGCTTTTGGGAAGCCTCCGGTCACGTAGGGGAGAGAGACCAGGACAGAGCAACTCCAAGTTTCTGGATAAACAGCATTCTCCAAGTCAAGAATGAGGAAGAAGAGGGAACATGTCAGAACCCAAGTGAAGGGCAATCAAGGTCGACTGGCTGGAGGCGGAGTGAGCAGGGCAGGCTGGGGAAGGAGGCGTGGAACCAGGGGAAAGATATTTATTCATTCATTTGTTTAAGATTTATTTGTGCCTATTGTCTTCCCTATGCTGGCAGGGGATGGGGATACAACAGTTACCAAGACAGCCCAGGCCGCACCCTCACGGGGCTCATGGTAAAGAGTAAATAAAAATGAATATGATATTTGCAACTGGAAAAATAAAGCCAATCGAAGGGACGGAGAGTGACATGGAGTGTGATCTAGATGAGGTCAGGGAAGGGCTCACTCAGAAGGTGGCGTTTGAGCAAAGACCAGCAGGAGGCGAGGGCGTCGGCCCTGTGGCTGCCCAGGGGAAGAGCATTGAGGGAACAGCGGGCGTGAAGGCCCGAAGGAAGAGAGAGCCTGAACTTTGAGGCACAGCATGTACAGCAGTGTGCGGTGCAGATGAAGTGTGACAGAAAAGGGAGGTCCCCTGGCAAGGGGACAGAGGCCCATCTTTTGAGGCTTTTTAAGTCCTGGTGAGGACTTTGCCTTTTACTCTGAGATAAATGAGAGCCACAAGAGGAGGGATGTGATTTGACTTAAATGTGAACAGGATCTCGCTGGCTGCTGGGGAACAGAACGGGAAATTAGGGCAGCAGCTGGGAGCCCAGTGAAGCGGTGACTGCATTAGTCCATGTGAGAGATACTGGCAGCTGGACCAGGGTGGGCGGTGGAGTGAGCAAGGGGCAGTGGTCAGCTTTGGGATTTATTTTGAAGAAATGATGAGAAAAGCACAAGGACCTGTGGGATTGTGCAATGTGAGCCTCTTGCCCATCCTGAGAAAAGGGTGACTGGGAGCCTGAGCTGGAAAGACCTCTGGGAATGATCCCAGGCCCTATTCCAGGGCGGTCACCGGAGAGCCCAAGTGATTAGCCCAGGGTCACACAGGCGGTGAGTCAGCTGGGGCCACCCTGGGCTCTCTCTCTCTTCCGCATCTATGCGTCTGTTCCCACGCCCCAGAATGGCCAAGGCTGCCTGCCATGGCTGGTATCCCCCTCCCTCCCTGGCCGCCAGGAGTCACCAGAAATGGTCCTCATTTATAACCAGGCTGGAGAACAGGAGGAAGGACTCAGATCTACACAAGCTTCGCCCCTCCTGATAGGTCACTTCCCTCTCTTCCTCCCCTGTGTAATAGTCTCCAAGCTCCTCATGAGATGCAATGATCTCTACACACACACACACACACACACACACACCTCTCCCTCCCTTGCCCCAGAAGTTCCCAGAAGAGGTTCCTGGAAACCCTTCTCAGAGAAATGAAGAGGAGGGAGGAGGGGATAAAGAAAAAAAACAAACTTAAAGAAGAAAATGGTTTTGTATGAGGGGGGTTACTGAGATGCAGGAAGTTGGGGCTTTGGTGTTAGGGGGAGGGAAAAGAGGGGAGCCTGGGATCTGGGGGCCCTGGTTATTTTCTCATCTCGTTTCACGGCCATAAAGCTACTGAGATGGAGATGTAGGGGGCCAGACGCTTTGAACACAGTCACCTCAGAGAATCGGATAAAAACTTGCACATTATCCTTCCACCAAATACTCATTCCCATTCATGCAATAAATATTTATCGAGCACCTACTGTGTGCCAGGCACTGTTCTAGGAACCGAGGAAACAGCAGTGAATTATACAGAAAAAAAAAGTCATGTACAAGTTTGGAAGTTTCCTAAATCCAGCATGGGGGACCTCAGTCCCCCAGTAAGTCTTTGGGCCCCAGGGTTACTCTCTAGGGATGAGGAGACGACTGTGGGCTGCCACTCAAGAAATCCCAGGCTCAGCTTCATCCCGGCGACCTTTGGAATATTGGATAAATCATTTTCATCCTCTAGTCTCAGTTGGCCAGTCTGTAAACTGGGTTGGTACCAAGTGGATGTGGACCTTGAACAGGCCCCAAGCTCCCTTGCAACTTTAGTCTAGAAGGGATCCTGGGGAGGGGTTCTTTTTATGGTCTTGGCATTCTTAGTATATAATTTAGAATATCTGGGTTCAAACATGCCAGTGCCATCATTACAGATAAAGAAATGGAGGTCCGTCAGTGCCTGACACTTGACAAAAGATGGTCGGGCAGTCGGGGTGGAAAGCCCAGGGTGCCCGACTCTACATCCTGAATGTTCACTTCCTCCTGCATACCACTTCTCTGTGCTCCTGTCTTCTCTCCCTCTGCCTCTCTTTGAATCTCTCAATTACCCATCAGCACTCCACCATCTAGAAATTTCTCTCCACCCCTTCCTGATCTTGTTTATATAATTTTACTCCCTGCTGGGTGAGGGAGGACAGGCTGGGACATGTTCTTAAACTTCTTCCTGAGTCAACTCCCTGGGGGCCCTTGCCCCCAATGGGGCTTGAGAACGAGTATGATTTTATTAGCCAAGATGCTGGGCTATCAACTTCTGTTGATTGGGGAACCTCCTGCCAGCCCCCTGTCCCTCTCTGGGCCTTTTTCGGCTACTTGGGAAGCGGCTGGGTTAGCTGCTTCTGGAGATGAAATACACCCTCATGCTAGGGCTAGCAAAAATGATGCTAATACTTGTACGGTAATAAAGACTGTTTATTGAGTGTTTACTATGTGACTGGCACCACTCTAAGCACTTGACATAGTTCACTATCTTTCTACATTCGAGATTCGCATGCAAATCTCACATAACCCAGTAAAGTAGTGAGTGCTATTATGATTCACATTTTGCGGACGAGAATACTGATGCCCAGAGAAGTCAAGTCACTCGTCCAGTATATCACACAGCAAGTAAATGACGGAACTGTTATCCCAAACCAGGTCTGTATGACTAAATGAGAGCTTTCTCGCAAACACGGTGAGAGCTCTAATCTGCGGGGGTAGGTGTATTCGGGATTCATTAGCCCTAATTAGGACTAAGGGCCTCATTTGGGCGAAAAGGCCATCTAGGTACGTAACGTCACGAAAGAGCGCGGTGACACCAGCCACGCGGGCGTGGGAACCCATCCACGTTCCAGCGAGCTGCCGTTTAACCGCATCGCCCTCTGACCGCCTCGCTTCCGCCGTACATTTGCATATTCAGCAAACGGACGCCCGGGCGTCGGCGATGACGCGGTGACGTCAGGGAGCGCCCCTGCATTCTCCCCCCCAAGCGTACGCACGTACGCAAGCACGCACGGCGATGAGCGGGTGGGGGAGGAGGGAGAGATTGGAGGCGCCCCGCCCAGTCAGCAGGGTTGCGCGTGCCCCGTGCGACCGCCAAGATGGTGGTGGGCGCGTTCCCTATGGCGAAGCTGCTATACTTGGGCATCCGGCAGATCAGTAAGCCGCTTGCCAACCGCATGAAGGAGGCCGCCCGCCGAAGCGAGTTCTTCAAGACCTATATCTGCCTCCCGCCGGCTCAGCGTGAGTCTGACCCCATGTCCCTCCAACCTTTCCATTCTCCAACCTCTCTTAGGTGGTTGCTCCGGGTTCACGACCAATCACAGCTCGAACCGGCAAAGTCTTGCAGCCAATAAGGAGGGTTCCTGGGATAAGGGCATGCGGGTAGTCCAATCGTAAGGACCTAAGGGGTGGGGCAGGGCGCCCGCTCCCATGTTGAAAATACTGGCCAATAGAGGAAGAGAGCGCGTGGAGACTGATGTCTAGGCGAGCCAATAGTGTGGGGGACGAGAGTAATTTGGGCGAGGTATTCCAGGCCAGAGTGGAGCTAGGGGCCGAGCCGAGGAGGGACCAGACGGGGTCATTTGCCAGGCCATCCTTTGGTGCCTTAGCTTCCCTAACTCCAGCTCGTGCCTCAGTTTTCCTCCCGTCTGGGAGGTGAGAGGTCCTTGTACATCATCCGTTTAGGACATCGGTTTGCCCCAGTTATACTCCGGGGAGGCCTGGCTTAGAAGTGTGTCTCGGGGCGAAGTTGGGGTCCGGGGACGTGGCCTGGGAATCTGGCAAAAGGGTGGTTTTAACCAGAGCGAACATTCATTCATCTATTCATTAATCCAGTGACACGTCGTGTTTATTCGTCCATCCATTCAGTAGACATACCGTGCTGGCGCTTTGCTGAGTGCTGGGAGACACACTCATGACCCGTCAAGCCAGAGTGGTCAGGGTGGTGGGAACTTCGGACCTCAGAGAGGCCATCTGATCCAGGGGCATGGTGCCAGGAAGGCTGTCTAGAGGAGGGCAGCCCGAGCTGAGATCTGAAGAGCATAGTACACACTCAAAATAACGAGCTACTTTTAAAAGACAAACTATATGCTATAGGCCTATGTCAGCAGAAAATAAGGACGTTTAAAGTAATTTGCTGGATCAGAGAACCACCATTCATCTATCCATCCATCACTTCATTTAGCTAGTATTTTCTGAGCATCAGCTCTGCCTGGCCTTGTGCTGGGCAGTGTCGGTGAAACAGCAAGGACCAAACCACCTCAGTCTGTGCCCTCAAGGAGCTCACAGTCTAGTGGGGACAGACCCATCCTGCAAGAGTGATGACCTAAAGTGAGCAGAGCTGGGATGGAAGAACCCACTGGACGCCTGACCTGGCTTGGGGTTCAGGAAGGGCTTCTTGGCAGAGGAGACCTCTGAGCTGGAACCTGAAGGGTGAGGAGAGCCTCACCAGACAACACGGGGACAAGGATGACGTCGAGGAAGAAGGAGGGGCCCGTACAAAGGCCAAATGGTTAAGAGGAATACACGTTTTTTTCCTTATAAGTTTGAGTGTTTAAAGTTTGCATTCCAGGGCCTAAAATTCTTAATCCGTTGGTGTTTGGTGAACTCTCTGCCAGTGCTGCACATCTTAGATTGGAAGAGTGTTGGATTGCACGGTTACCAAGTCCTTTCATGTCACCTATCTCATTTTATCCCCATGTCATGGAGGGGAAATGACTTTCCCCAGTTTATAGAAGAGAAAACGCAGGCCTTGAGACAGAAGTGAATTGCTGAGGTCGCACGTGAGTTTGTGCCAGAAGCAGGACTGAAATCCCGCGCTGTGGATTCTCAGAGCTGGTTTCTGTTTCCTGCCACTGCCTTGTTCCCAAGCCATGATATGTCTTAGCACTGTGGTGTACAAAGTGGCTTCTCGAGTTAGGCTGATGTGGGTTCCATTCTGGGCCCCACCCCTTCCCATTTGGGTAGCTTGGGCAGGTCACTTAACCCCTCTAAGTTTCAGTTTCTTCTTCTGCAGAGTGGGCACTATATAATAGGAACATTGAATGGGCATGCACTTTGTACCACAGTGTGTGGTAAGCACTTCACAGGGCTTCTAGCATTGAATCCTCACAAATTATTATGAGATAGATACTGACATTAATCCCATTTTGTGTACTGTATATTATATATGCATTCATGCTATGAATAATTTTTATATTGTGAGGAATAAATGGATATACAGTGTTAAGTCAGAGGTTGGCACTAAATTGTGGCTATTGTGTACATGTGGATACAGCAGAAAAGAAAAGGCAAAAAATCTTGTCCTCGGGGACCTTAATTCTCGGGGTAAGGGGAGCCAGACAATAAACAAAATCACTAATTAAAATATTAAGTATATTAGATAGTAATAACTGCTTTGGAGAAAACATCAGGGATACAGAAGTGTTTGAAGGCAGGAGAGAGTGAGCGTGGCACGTTTGGCCAACAGCGAGGCCATCGTAGCTGAGCAGAGAGACTAAGTGGGGACTGAGGGCAGAGGGAAAACCAGTGGTGATAAGAAGGGCGGGCAGATCATGCAGGGCCTGTGGGCAAACACATGCATATGGCTGTATTTCAATAAAACTTTATTTACAAAGGCAGGCAGTGGGCAGGATTGCTGAGCCTTGCCGTAGATTAAAGAATACCAAAGAGGCATGATAATCAAATGCAGTGCATGATCCTCGAGTAGACTCTAGATTAAAAA
>NW_011888919.1:1115433-1120409 GCF_000151845.1 Pteropus vampyrus
TGGATATACAGTGTTAAGTCAGAGGTTGGCACTAAATTGTGGCTATTGTGTACATGTGGATACAGCAGAAAAGAAAAGGCAAAAAATCTTGTCCTTGGGGACCTTAATTCTCGGGGTAAGGGGAGCCAGACAATAAACAAAATCACTAATTAAAATATTAAGTATATTAGATAATAATAACTGCTTTGGAGAAAACATCAGGGATGCAGAAGTGTTTGAAGGCAGGAGAGAGTGAGCGTGGCACGTTTGGCCAACAGCGAGGCCATCGTAGCTGAGCAGAGAGACTAAGTGGGGACCGAGGGCAGAGGGAAAACCGGTGGTGATAAGAAGGGCGGGCAGATCATGCAGGGCCTGTGGGCAAACAAATGCATATGGCTTTATTTCAATAAAACTTTATTTACAAAGGCAGGCAGTGGGCAGGATTGCTGAGCCTTGCCGTAGATTAAAGAATACCAAAGAGGCATGATAATCAAATGCAGTGCATGATCCTCGAGTAGACTCTAGATTAAAAAAAAATAATAAGCAGTACAAAGGGCATTTGGGGGGACAATTGGAGAAATCAAAATATGATATAGTTACCAGTACAGTTGCTAACCATAATCACGTATTTTTGCGTATTGTGTGGCCCACAAATCTAAAATATTTACTCTGTGGCCCTTTACAGAAAATGTTTGCTGACCCTGCTCTGTAACAGCGTCCCTGTCCTTTCTCGTTTTTCATGACATTGACATTTGGAAGAGTCCAAGCCAGTTGCCCCTTAGAGTGTCCCACAATCTGGAGTTTTCTGATCGTTTCCTCTGATCGGGTTTCCCGTCGAGCATCTTTGGCAGTAACACCACAGATTTGCTGGTGTGTCCTAAGGACATCACCTCAGGGGGCTCCTGCTGTCCGTCACTTCCGTCATTTGTGACGCTAACTTGGATCCCTTGGTTAAGGTAGTGAGCACTGAGAGAACCTTTCCTTTTCCCCTTAGTAGTGAATAACCAGGAGATTTGTTTGGAGGGTAGAGCCGCAGGATTTCCTGTGGATTGGGTGGGACATGGCAGACTGGAGGAGGGGCAGGTTTCACAGAAAGGACCAGGAGCTCAGTCTGGGACAGTTTTAGCTGGAGATGCTATTAGGTGTTGGAGCACACTGACTTTAATCTTTACACTTCTTTTATTGTGTTGTTATTATCTTAACACTGCTAATGGTCCTTCGCTGTGGCCCCCAGCCTGTGTGATTAGAATTTCCCAGAGCCAGTAGCATCTTTGTGCTCTCCCAGATCAGGCCTCCCGAGCTGACCAGCAAGCACATCTAGCGACTGTGCCTTTGGCTGGGTTCGCTCAGCAGAGTAGGCCCGGCTGTGCATGTTCTCACAGGAGAGGCCGGAGTGGTAGGTGCATCTGCCTGAGGGAAGATCAGCAAATCCCCAAAGCGGAACTCATTGATGATGCATGCACTATGTTGCATGTTGCGGAGGCAAGGATCTTTTTAAACAAAGATTTCCAGGGGAGAAATAAATAAAGGAGGTTGATGTTGCCAGGCAGGTTGAGGCAGCTCTTGCAAAGGGCATTTGCTGACACTTCCAGAGGAGCTATGGGATGTCTCAGGGCAGCTGGCAGGTTCCAGCTGGTTTCTGCTTATCCCGTCAGAGCATGCTGGTCCTTATGGTAGTGTAGCACTCACAGGCGGCAGCATCATGCCCCACTTCCGCCAGCGGCCACATCCCAGTCCCTAACTTGTTGAGTATGTTACCTCACACAGCAAAGGGGGCTTTACAGAGGTGACTAAACCAAGGGTAGCTGGGTTTCTCACATGGTGACTCAGAGCTCCCAAAAGCCAGATTTCCAGGAGGGAGGAAGCAGAAGCTGCAGGCCATTCACGGGCAAGGCCTAGAACAGCACTGTGTCATTTTCCCCACATTCCATTGGTCAAAGGCAGCTCTGGCACAGACCAGAGTGAGTGTGGGTGGGATCTGTACGGGGAGCGTCGTGGAGGGTCACCAAAGGCAGTCTGCTACAGAGTGGATGCTCTTGGATTTGAGTCTGGGCGTTAATTATTAGCCGTGTGGCTTTGGGCAAGCAACCTGACCTCTCTGAGCCTTTGTTTCCATGTTGGCAGATGAAGGTGGTAGTAGAACTCACCTGAGGATGCAGGAAGCAGCAGGTGTTAGGGCCTGGCTCACACTGAGCATGCGCATCTGGTTGTCGGTACTGGCTATGAGCACGTACAGAATTTGTTCTTATCATATGTTCTTATCAGAAGAGGCTAAAAACCTCCTTCTGCACTCAGATCCCTGCTTTACTGTTTACTAGTGTTCTGGGTAAGTCGCTGTGCCTTTCCATACCTCGGTTTCCTCCTGTGTGCAGAATAGCACTCACGTCATAGGTGAGATGGGAGGATCTGTTGCTAGCACGAATACCCTTAGCACAGGCCTGGCAATTTCTGAGTTCAGTAATCAGCAGCGTAGCCGGGAAGACAGGCCTCTGGGACTGGGCTGCCTGGTGTGAGGGCCAGGTCTGCCACCTTCTCCGTGACCCCAGGAAAGTTATTTAACTTCTCTGGGCTTTAGTGTTGTTATCTATAAATTGGATTGCTCGGTTGATTCCACGAGTTAATATCCGTAAAGCATTAAGCAGTGACTGGCCTTTAAGTTACTACATAAATGTTTGTGGAATGTATAGAAATGTCAGGCATCGTTATTATTTTTATCATCATCATTTTAATGCTAAACCGTGTAGCGCTATCCTTCTCAGTGTGCGCTCCCGGGTCTCCCGTCACGGCCGAGCAAACAGTACCTCAAGCCCCTAGAACAGGGGTCCCCACCCCCGGGCCGCGGACTGGTACCATTCCATGGCCTCTCAGGAACCGGACGCACAGCAGGAGGTGAGTGGCGGGCAAGCAGTCATCCATATTTGTAGCTGCTCCCCAGCATCAGGATCACCGCTTCAGCTGCGCCTCAGATCATCAGGCATTAGATCCTCATAGGAGCACCGGCCCCTGGTGCCACAAAAGTTGGGGACCGCTGCTCTGGATGGTGTCGTTCCTCTTCCTCAGTCAGCCCTCACGAGCTCATGTCAGGCGGAAGGCTCTGGGCTTTCGCGTGAACATTTCTCACTAGCTTGGGGCGTTGGTTTTGTTTGTCCGATCAGGCGCTGGGATTGGAGTTATATTTCTCAGTAAAAAAAAAAAGTGACAGAGTCAGCCAGAGAGAGGGCAGTGTGGCCGAGGAGAGAGCCTCCTACTACCTAAAGCCTCATAAACTGCTTAAAGCATCCTTTGAAATGAGTGGCGGTACCAGCAAGAGAGAAAAGGGACTCCTCCCAGAGCGAGGAGAGAGCGAGAGCCAAGCCGAGGAGGGGAGTGGGCCCTGGGGCTGCCTGCCACCCCCGGACGGGCCATGCCGTGGGAAACCTGGCCCGGGGACCGACCGCCTCCCTAAAGCGGGTCCTGGCAAAGGCGCCTCATTGGGAGGGGTGAACCAGAAAAACGCAGCCCGCGGAGGCACATGGCCTGAGGTCCAGGCGGAGACCGAAGGTCGCCTCTGAGAATTTGTGGCCACTGACTGCCCCTCAGGTGGGTTTGGGCCTGAGCAAACAGTACCTCAAGCCCCTAGAACAGGGGTCCCCAGCCCCGGGCCGCGGAAAGGGCCTGGAAACAGCAGGCTGGAAATAAACTCGGGTCTGTGTGCCCGGAGCACCCGGCAAGGACGGGCAGACCCTCCCCGGAGGGGCGCCGCCCCGCCCGCGGCGTGGGGAGCTCCTTCAGGCCGCCCCGGGCTCACGGGAGCGCAGGATGCGGCTTGCCGCAGCGTGCAGGGCCGGGCACGGCAGGGCAAGGCAGGGCCTGCACGCACTGCGCCTCCTGGGATGGTCGGATGTGGAGGTCAAGTGCCTGTGTTTATGTGTGAAGAGGATAAAACAGGAGGGATGTAAAAAACATAAGTACAATAAAAAGAAATAACCAGGCAGTTAGAGAATGAACCAGGTGAAACTTTGAGAAGTGACCAGTACAGCAATTGACATTCAGAGCTTAGTAGAAGAACTAAAGAAACACCAGATTAAACACAGCTGCCGAGAGGACTAGTGACTGAAAGGTGGCCCATCCGAAGGGGCAGAAGGGAGCTCTGTGGGCCGCTCCCCTTAGTTGCCCAGGAGCGCCACCTGCAGGCCCTGCTCGGACCCACCTGGGACATTTTATTTTTAACATTCTCCAGAGCATTCTCGCGTGCACTAGTGTTTGAAAATCACTTCCCTGGAGTCTGTGTATCATCCCCAGAGCACCAAGTCAGGTATGGTGACAGCCGGGCTGCTGCCAGTGACCTCCAAAAGGTTTCATTATGCTCTTCTGTGCAGGAAATATTTTTCGTGCATTGTCCTCTGCGTGTGTGTATGTATATGGTTATTTAGCAGTCACATATATTTAGCTTATGATACTGCAAATATAGTATATGCATTTAAAAACCCATAAAAATTAAAAGCGTTGAAATTAATATTTTAAAAATACAATGTTTATTTTATCTATATACGGACCTGCCAAATATTTTTGCTCTCACTAAACGTCGTCTCATTGTTAAATGCACAAGCGCAGCCCTCTGTGAGACCTGCTTTTGGCATTCTTCGCGTGTAGCCGTCACAGCTGGCAGAGACGTGACTGCACGGGGATCCAGACGAGCGCAGTGTGCCGTGGGCTGCGCTCAATCCCTCTGCTCATTTTTCAGTCCCACCCTCCCATGTGGAGGCATTTGTTGGAATGTGCTCATGCCAACACCGTTAAGTCTTCAGTCCTGGGGTTCCGAGCCAGGAGTCTTTAAGAAGCCCCTGTATGAGGGCTGGTCGACGTGCAGCCTGAGAATGAGAGTCTGTTTGCCTGGGCTGCATTACATTGAGCGGGCAGGAGAGGGTGCCCGTGTCACTTCCAGCGTCTGGGCCTCATCACATCAGTTTGTGCTCATCTGTGATGAATTGAAACCCCAGCCAATAAATCTTAATCGA
>NW_011888919.1:1121274-1123915 GCF_000151845.1 Pteropus vampyrus
GCGTTGAAATTAATATTTTAAAAATACAATGTTTATTTTATCTATATACGGACCCGCCAAATATTTTTGCTCTCACTAAACGTCTCATCCAGACATTGTTAAATGCACAAGCGCAGCCCTCTGTGAGACCTGCTTTTCGCATTCTTCGCGTGTAGCCGTCACAGCTGGCAGAGACGTGACTGCACGGGGATCCAGACGAGCGCAGTGTGCCGTGGGCTGCGCTCAATCCCGCTGCTCGTTTTTCAGTCCCACCCTCCCATGTGGAGGCATTTGTTGGAATGTGCTCATGCCGACACCGTTAAGTCTTCAGTCCTGGGGTTCCGAGCCAGGAGTCTTTAAGAAGCCCCTGTATGAGGGCTGGTCGACGTGCAGCCTGAGAATGTCTGAGAGTCTGTTTGCCTGGGCTGCATTACATCGAGCGGGCAGGAGAGGGTGCCCGTGTCACTTCCAGCGTCTGGGCCTCATCACATCAGTTTGTGCTCATCTGTGATGAATTGAAACCCCAGCCAATAAATCTTAATCGAATCTTAAATCAATGATGTTGTTTATCGTTGGTGGAGGAACGTGGCACTGTGGTTGGTTTGGTGGCTTGGTGATGTCATTAGGTAACCTGAGGACTCTTTCTGTCTCTGCTATCTTTGTATTCAGGCAGTAACTCTGCTCAAGGCCTCAAAAGGGCTGCTGGAGCTCCTGGCATCATGCCTTTATCCTGCAGTGTCCAAAGAAAGGAAGTGTGTTTGTGTGTATACGTGTGCAGGGCACATGGAAATGAGAGAGAGCTCTTCAAGGAGAAAAATATGTTCCCAGAAGCTCCCAGGAGCCTCCCCTCACTGCTGATCACCCTTTGCCGTCTGGGGGTCAAGGTGGTGCCTATCACTTCTAGTGTCTAACGACAGGGGAGGGAATAAGGTGGCGAAGAATAATATAGGGTTAGTAATCATAAGCACCAAGGCCGTTGTAGTCTTCACCAGTATTAATTCTTTCCTGCCACCCCCACGAGGTAGATTACCACCTTGGACGCTGCTTCAACAGATTAAGAGACTGAGCACAGCTTCCCTGAGAGCTACGGATTAGGGTCCCCAATTGGAAAAAGAGGAAATGGAGATGCAGAAAGTTCGAGACACTTGTGCAGGGTCACACAGCAGAGCTAGGACTTGAACCCAGGGCCGCCCCACTCTGGAGCACAGTGAGCTCCTGGCCTCTCCGTCAGCTGCTCCCCTTGTGCCTCTTAGATTTCCAGATGCCGTCTGTACTAAGTTGTGTGTTCTCTCCGGGTCCGGGTGGAGAGCGAGGTGGGGTTGTTGTCTGGGACAGAAATACGCTTCAGTCCATTAAGGAGCTGTGTGATTCACTCATTCAGCGATCTTTATTTAGTGCCTGCTGTGTGCCAGGACCGGTACTAGGAAGTATAGGAAGGATGACTAACTAGGTAGTCAACAAAACAGACAAAACTGCCCGCTCTCATGGAACTCGCGTTTGAGGACATCACCCGCCTGGGGCCTCCTGGGCACCGAGAGGTCCTTCTTCCCTGTAGTTCTGCCCACGTTCTCAGGCTGAATCTCGGGGGTCCAGCTCGGATCACAGCCCTATCTGAGCCAGGAAAGTGGCCTGAGGAAAAGCAGTGCTCCGATTGGCCAGTCCAAGATCCTTTGGACCAGGTGTTGAGAAGGTGGGATTCTCCAGGATGCTTGGCAGGCTGACTCAGTCGCATCCCCTCCGGTGACTGGGGCGCTGTACGTCACTGCTGTCTCTGGAGGCCGTAGTGGAGAATGGGGCCAAGTCCATGAGAGGAAGCTCCTGCCGCTTTTGGCTCACAAGTCTTAACTCCTGGAAGGATGCTGGGATGAACTTTTGACCTGCTGCAGCATGTCTGGGAACAGGCAGCCAGGGCAGGGACTAGCTCGAAGCTATGTCTACTCTGAATAATAATTTCTTAACTGATGATAGTGGTTGTCATTTATTATGCTTTCTGTGTCCTCAGATGGTGTTAACCACCTGATTAGGGAGTTTATATGATCATCGTGGTTTATGAGTGGAGAAATACCTCTGAGAAAGAAGCCACACAGAATAAGAAATCAATCCCCACTGGCCCCCAAACCCCTCCTCTTACGTTTAGTTATTAATAGTTGATTTTTACATGTTCTTTATTGAAGTACAGTATCTGTACAATGCAGTGTCCGGATCTAAAGTGTATAGTTTAATGAGCATCGATAAATGCGCATACTCACCAGCATCCAAGAAGTTCCCTGGGAAGTCCCTTCCTCTCCTGTCTGTTCACCCTCTGTGACTTATCTCTCTGCAGAGTCGTTTTATGTCATTCAGCTTCGTGGAAGTGGCATCGGGCAGCACGAACTTTACATCTGGCTTTCGGTCACGTGAAGCCTGCGAGCCATTTCCTTGTCACCGCACGTATCAGCAGTTCACTGCTTTTATTGCTTTTAGTGCGTGTTCTTTTCCTTTATTCCAGTATACGAATACGCTACACTTCGTTTATCCGCTATCTTGATGACGGACATTTGGGTTTCCAGATTTTGGGGTTATTAATGGTAAAGCCGCTGTGAACATTTTTGTACACGTCTTTATGTGGACATACGTTTTCATCCTCTTGAGTAAATACCTAGGAGTAAAATTTCTGGCTTAC
>NW_011888919.1:1123965-1127670 GCF_000151845.1 Pteropus vampyrus
TTCTCAGGCTGAATCTCGGGGGTCCAGCTCGGATCACAGCCCTATCTGAGCCAGGAAAGTGGCCTGAGGAAAAGCAGTGCTCCGATTGGCCAGTCCAAGATCCTTTGGACCAGGTGTTGAGAAGGTGGGATTCTCCAGGATGCTTGGCAGGCTGACTCAGTCGCATCCCCTCCGGTGACTGGGGCGCTGTACGTCACTGCTGTCTCTGGAGGCCGTAGTGGAGAATGGGGCCAAGTCCATGAGAGGAAGCTCCTGCCGCTTTTGGCTCACAAGTCTTAACTCCTGGAAGGATGCTGGGATGAACTTTTGACCTGCTGCAGCATGTCTGGGAACAGGCAGCCAGGGCAGGGACTAGCTCGAAGCTATGTCTACTCTGAATAATAATTTCTTAACTGATGATAGTGGTTGTCATTTATTATGCTTTCTGTGTCCTCAGATGGTGTTAACCACCTGATTAGGGAGTTTATATGATCATCGTGGTTTATGAGTGGAGAAATACCTCTGAGAAAGAAGCCACACAGAATAAGAAATCAATCCCCACTGGCCCCCAAACCCCTCCTCTTACGTTTAGTTATTAATAGTTGATTTTTACATGTTCTTTATTGAAGTACAGTATCTGTACAATGCAGTGTCCGGATCTAAAGTGTATAGTTTAATGAGCATCGATAAATGCGCATACTCACCAGCATCCAAGAAGTTCCCTGGGAAGTCCCTTCTTCTCCTGTCTGTTCACCCTCTGTGACTTATCTCTCTGCAGAGTCGTTTTATGTCATTCAGCTTCGTGGAAGTGGCATCGGGCAGCACGAACTTTACATCTGGCTTTCGGTCACGTGAAGCCTGCGAGCCATTTCCTTGTCACCGCACGTATCAGCAGTTCACTGCTTTTATTGCTTTTAGTGCGTGTTCTTTTCCTTTATTCCAGTATACGAATACGCTACACTTCGTTTATCCGCTATCTTGATGACGGACATTTGGGTTTCCAGATTTTGGGGTTATTAATGGTAAAGCCGCTGTGAACATTTTTGTACACGTCTTTATGTGGACATACGTTTTCATCCTCTTGAGTAAATACCTAGGAGTAAAATTTCTGGCTTACATGGTAAAGTATATTTAGTATAAAGTATATTTACATTTAAAGTATATTTAGTTTTAGCCATTCCATGGTGTGAAATGGCCGCTCATTTGATTTTCCCCGATGAAAGGTGATGTTGAGTGGTTTTTCATCTGCTAAATAAACATTTTGATAATAACATAACTGTATAATGATACATAATACATTGTGACAATAAACAGCCTTTACCGTAAGTGTGGCTCCTGAGAATTTAGGCAGCTCAGCTGAGTGGCCCAGCTCAGAGTCTGGCGCTGGAGGGTCCACTTCCAAGACGACCCACTCATGTGTTTTTTGGCGGGAGGTCTCGGTTCTTTGCTGGCTCTTGGCCGGAAGGCTTAGTCACTCTCTATGTCATCCTCTCCTGAGCGCTCCTCGTGACTTCAGCTGGCTTCCCCCAACGAGAGTGATCCAAGAGTGAAGGTGACCAGGACTGAAGAGGCAGTGTGTTTATAACATAATTTTGGAAGTGACGCACTGCTACTTCTGCCATGTTCTGTGGGTCATTCAGACCAAGTGACATACAGGGGAGGAAGGACTGTACGTGGGTGTCGATACAGGAGACAGGGGTTGCCGGGGGCCACCTTGGAGGCCGGCTGACCACACTTCTGTTACTACTACAAATTAAAATTATTGATTTTTAAAAGAATATTAAATCAAATATTAAACATGGCGTGTTAGCCTTTTTATATATTGGTCACGGCGTGTTAACCTTTTTATATATTGGTCGTGGTGTGTTAGCCTTTTTTTATATTGCGGGCTTTGATTTGCTCATATTTTCCTGAAGATTTTTGCAGCTGTGGTCATGAGTGATGTGTTCTGTAATTTTTTCTTGTAGTGTCTCTGTCAGGTTTTAATATCATGATTCCCTCTAAACACTACTTTAGATGTATCCAGAAAATGTGACAGTGAAGAGTCAACGTGTCAGATTTTATGGGATACATCTAAAGTAGTGTTTAGAGGGAAATTTATGTATTTAAATGCTTATATAAAAAGAAGAAAGATTTTAAAGCGGTAATCTGAGTTCCTACCTTATTAAAAAGAAGCAAATTAAACCCAAAATAAATAGACAAGAGACGATAATGATAAGAGCAAAAGTCAATAAAATAGAAAACAGATAAAGGAGAGGAAGATAACAAAACCAAAAGGTGATCCTTCGAAACATATTGATAAACCACTACCAGGATTAGTGATCAAGAATAAAGAAAAAGGAAAAACATAAATTACCATTATTTAGGAATGAAAGAAGAGACATCACTACGTATCCTACAAATATTAAAAAGATACCAAAGGAATATTATGAACAACTTTATGCTAATAAATTCAACAACTTATATGAAATGACACGTGTATTTTCTAGTTTCTCTTGTGACCTCTTCTTTGACCCATGGGTTGTTCACAGGTATGTAGTCTAATTTCTAAATATTGGGGCCTTTTTAGATTTCTCATTATTACCGGTTTCTAATTTAATTCCATTATTGTCGGTAATAATGCACATGGTAGAAAAATTCAGATGGTTTGAAAGGCAGTATGGTAAAAAGTACATACGTTTCCCACTCCCATCTGCCTGCCTGTCTTCCGGCTTTTCTTGTTCATTAAGAAATACTTACTGAATGCCCACTACTTGCTGGCACTGGGGTACAACCATTTAAAAAGAGACCCAAGTCTGCTGCCCTTACGGAGTAGAGATTCTCCCGATAGGTGACAAATAATAAACAAGAAAGTAACTATATTATGCGTTAGGTGGCGATAAAGACTAAGGACACACCGAAGCAGGGAAGAAGGGGTAGGTGTGATGGGAGAGGCACGTGCTGTGTGAGCTGGGTGTAGGAAGGCCTCTCTGAGGAAGCAACTGCCTGACTAGACTTCAGTAAAGTGAGGAAGTGTGGAAATTTGGAGAAAGAGTTTCGGGCATGAGGCGCAGTGAGCCACAGTGAGCGTGTGTAAAGGCCCTGGGGCTAGCGCATGATTGCTGGGCTCCAGGTGACGAGGCCTGTGTGGCTGGGGCAGAGGGTGAGTGGGGAAGTGGGTCAGAGGTCAGAGAGGGAGTCACCAAAGGTCGCCCCCGAGTCACCTTCCAGAAGGGTTGTGTGTAATCAAGCGTATTCTGGGCGTGCATCTGTTCACTCACGTGCACGGTGGTCAGTTGTTCACCCTGCTCTGTGCCCAGCTGTTTTCCTCTTCGTAGCGTACCCGGACAGTCTGTCCACACCCCCTTTCAAAGCAGCTGGACACGGCGTGGGTACCAGGCCCCTGCCCCTGGACACTCAGGTTCTTCCAGGGTCATGCTCTCCCAGAGAAGGCCGCCATTGTATTCCAGTCTGTGTGGCACTTGGCAGGCCACTTTTATGCTGAGCTACACGTGCGCATACCCCTCCCCCTCCCCCGCAGGGTTGCCAGCGTCACCTGTCATGCCCGGGGAGTGTGCTGTGTCTTCCTTCTTTCCTTTCCAGTGGCTCTGCTCCTAGGAGTGTAAATTATGGGAGAAATAAAGTACGAAAACAAGGCAAATCTCTTCCGCCTTCCCCGTCATACGATGATGCTCCAGGTGTAAAAACCTCCAGGATCTCCAAGGAACAACTTGAAGTACCAACAGC
>NW_011888919.1:1128250-1131661 GCF_000151845.1 Pteropus vampyrus
CCAGAAGGGTTGTGTGTAATCAAGCGTATTCTGGGCGTGCATCTGTTCACTCACGTGCACGGTGGTCTGTTGTTCACCCTGCTCAGTGCCCAGCTGTTTTCCTCCTCGTAGCGTACCCGGACAGTCTGTCCACACCCCCTTTCAAAGCAGCTGGACACGGCGTGGGTACCAGGCCCCTGCCCGTGGACGCTCAGGTTCCTCCTGGGTCATGCTCTCCCAGAGAAGGCCGCCATCGTATTCCAGTCTGTGTGGCACTTGGCAGGCCGCCTTTATGCTGAGCTACACGTGCGCATACCCCTCCCCCTCCCCCGCAGGGTTGCCAGCGTCACCTGTCGTGCCCGGGGAGTGTGCTGCGTCTTCCTTCTTTCCTTTCCAGTGGCTCTGCTCCTAGGAATGTAAATTATGGGAGAAATAAAGTACGAAATCAAGGCAAATCTCTTCCGCCTTCCCCGTCATACGATGATGCTCCAGGTGTAAAAACCTCCAGGATCTCCAAGGAACAACTTGAAGTACCAACAGCAGGAATGCTTTCCCCCGTCCACCTTGTTAAGGCACGCGTCTCCAGTCAAATGTTCCTTTTTGTGTTTGATACTCATGCATCGAATCCTGTAATTCGTGCTGTTCTGATCAGCGCTATACTAATAGTAATTGTAACAGCGACTCAATCGGAGAGAAAATTTTTAAGATCACGAGAAATAAACATTTTGATTTTTATTTATAGGCACATTTTTGTTTGTTTGTTTCAGAGAAATATACTAGGACATTTGAACATAAAAATATGTTGCGTTAGGATAAAATTTTGTAGAGAAAGTATAATGTAGTATAATATAGATCGAACTTCAAGGAGAACAAGGAATGATACGCGCACACTGTTACGAAAGGAGCTGGTCGATGTATCTTCAAAGTAAATGATGGTAGGTATTAAATTTCTATGGACTTTTTAGTCCTGTGCATATGCTTAAAAGCACGACACAGCAGAATCGTTTCAAAATGTCAGTATCTGTCATATGCCAGAAGTTATGCTCTTTGCAGTTATCTAAACTTAGGATGGAAAAATGGATCTGACGACTTCAAAGTATATATAGAGAGAGGGCGCACAGTTTCTTCAAAGTTCGTTTAGAGTATACAGGAGCGACAAATGGGAGGGATGCTAATCTGACTCCCAGTCAAGTGTCTCTCTGTAATCACTCCCAGGTGTGGATCTGAATCACCTTGCTCCCATCAATGAGGTCCCCTCCCTCTGCCCGCGCACTGGGCTGAGACGCTTGTTGATTTTTGCCACTCCGAGAGGTGGAAATCAATTTCTTATTTTAGTTTTAATTTGCATTCCTTGTGAATGAAATTACATGTCTTCTCATCTGTTTAAGAGCGATTCGAATTTTTCAGTAATCAATCTTTTCATAGCCCTGGCCCATTTTTCTAGCGAGTTGTTGAAGTCTTTATCTGATGAATTTATAGGTGCTCTTTCTGTAAGAAAATTAGCAAATTTTATCAACATCGTCATTTGATTTTGTTTATTGTAGTTTTTTTTTTTTTTTAAACCGTGTAAGACTTTTCTTTTTAAACTTAGTCAAATCTATTTATCTTTTATGACCTTTTGGTTTTGTGGCATCCTTAGAAAGACTGTCCATTTCTAGATTGTAAATGATTTCTCTGGTGATTTCTTCTAGTAATTTTACAGTCTTATTTATATATGTGTTTAAGTCTTTGATGCATCTGGAATTTATTTTGAATAGGTATGAGGCGTGAGGTAGGCATCCCTCTTTCTTTCCCATGTCCACAAAAGCACAGCCAAACCTGTAGAAAAATTTTATGAGAGTTTATTAGCGTTTATTTGATCCAAACTGAGGACATGTCCGGAAGAAGGTCTGAGTGGATGGAAAAGGTTCTCTGGAGATTGGCAGTTTGGCACTTAGAATCAAGGGAGAAACATAAGGAAGGTTGGTGGTGGTGAATGAAGGAGGTGGGAGAAAACGGGGGGGTGGCGGAGAATCTCTAGAATTGGATAAAAAGCAGAATGGCTATGTACTTTTACCGTGGTGGGTATAGGATAGTTCACATGTAACATTTACAGTAAATAGAGACAGTATGCAGGCAACAGGACAACCACCTCCTGGTTTCATCTCTGCCTCCGGGGGGTCTGGGAGAGAAAATCACTGTCATTTCAGAGGTATGTTATCCGTGATGCATGGGAACAATGGACAGAGCTCGCTGACCTTTGCTAAGGACGCTATGGGCCTGGGACGTGACTGCCTGGGACGTGACGGGCCCAGTTAGGAATCCGTGATCAGGCTGTCCTATGCGGTTACTTACTCGTGGTCACTGACATTGTCAGGCCTGCCATGTGACCTCCCTGAGCTTGTCAGCTCTGCTGTGTTGTCCCCAGTTATCTCGTGTATTTTCCAGGGGGAAAAAAGCCCATTTCCGGGCAAATGCCACCATGCACCTGACCCCCCACTTTTCCACGACCGTAGCGAACAGCACACTCTGCTTCTCCATGACCGTGCTCTCTCATCCTAGAGAGAACTATCTACTGGCACATAAAAACGTCCTTGCTCCTTATTTCGGCTGCTGCCAGAGTTACTCTAATTTTAAGACAGTAGATAGTCTTGTACGCTCTTTCCTGGCTTTTTAAATTGTCATCATAAACAGTGCTGCAGGATTAAGGTGCCAGGTAAGCCTTCCACGCCTTTGGGGGTGAAATGTGGCGTCAGTTTCCGGAAGCACAATTACTGACTCAAGGGCGTGCGACAGATTTTTGAGAGGGTC
This sequence comes from Pteropus vampyrus, assembly GCF_000151845.1. Classification (NCBI taxonomy): domain Eukaryota; kingdom Metazoa; phylum Chordata; class Mammalia; order Chiroptera; family Pteropodidae; genus Pteropus; species Pteropus vampyrus. Next base: position 1,131,020 of record NW_011888919.1, read on the forward strand.
CATTTCTTCCCAGTCTTGCCACCTGAAGGCGATTTCTTTTTTTTACTTCTTAACTTTGAACTAAGCTTAGATTTACAGAAAAGCTGTCAAAACGGCATGCCTTTCCCTCCGTCTCCCCGTGACAGCATCTTAAATAGAACGGTGAGCAAAGCCAGGGAGTGAACGTGAGAGCAGGGCCCTCAGCGCAGCCGCGAACCTCACTCACACGCTGCCAGTTTGCCGCCAGCGTCCTTTTCCCCTCCCAAGATCTTATCTATTTTATTTATTTATTTATTTATTTTTTTAGGCGAGGCCACCCTTGGTTGACCTCACAGATCGCAAGGACCTTGTCAGCTTACAATCCCTTATTTTTTTATTTTTTCCGCCTACAGCACCTGGTCTTCCTAGGTGGTCTCCCACCCAAGTACTAACCAGGCCCGACCCTGCTTAGCGTCCGAGATCAGATGGGATCGGGTTGTTCGGGGCGTCATGGCCGCAGACCCAGGATCTTATCTATTGTCCTGCGTCGCAGTTATGCCCCCACAGTCCCCTTTAATGTGTGACGGTTTCTTGGTCTTTCTTTGTCTTACGACCTTGGCCCTTCGGAAGAGTACTGGTTAGTTATTTCGTAGACTGTCCTTCAGTTTGAGTTCGATGCTTTCG
>NW_011888919.1:1131711-1136912 GCF_000151845.1 Pteropus vampyrus
TGTGGCATCCTTAGAAAGACTGTCCATTTCTAGATTGTAAATGATTTCTCTGGTGATTTCTTCTAGTAATTTTACAGTCTTATTTATATATGTGTTTAAGTCTTTGATGCATCTGGAATTTATTTTGAATAGGTATGAGGCGTGAGGTAGGCATCCCTCTTACTTTCTTTCCCATGTCCACAAAAGCACAGCCAAACCTGTAGAAAAATTTTATGAGAGTTTATTAGCGTTTATTTGATCCAAACTGAGGACATGTCCGGAAGAAGGTCTGAGTGGATGGAAAAGGTTCTCTGGAGATTGGCAGTTTGGCACTTAGAATCAAGGGAGAAACATAAGGAAGGTTGGTGGTGGTGAATGAAGGAGGTGGGAGAAAACGGGGGGGTGGCGGAGAATCTCTAGAATTGGATAAAAAGCAGAATGGCTATGTACTTTTACCGTGGTGGGTATAGGATAGTTCACATGTAACATTTACAGTAAATAGAGACAGTATGCAGGCAACAGGACAACCACCTCCTGGTTTCATCTCTGCCTCCGGGGGGTCTGGGAGAGAAAATCACTGTCATTTCAGAGGTATGTTATCCGTGATGCATGGGAACAATGGACAGAGCTCGCTGACCTTTGCTAAGGACGCTATGGGCCTGGGACGTGACTGCCTGGGACGTGACGGGCCCAGTTAGGAATCCGTGATCAGGCTGTCCTATGCGGTTACTTACTCGTGGTCACTGACATTGTCAGGCCTGCCATGTGACCTCCCTGAGCTTGTCAGCTCTGCTGTGTTGTCCCCAGTTATCTCGTGTATTTTCCAGGGGGAAAAAAGCCCATTTCCGGGCAAATGCCACCATGCACCTGACCCCCCACTTTTCCACGACCGTAGCGAACAGCACACTCTGCTTCTCCATGACCGTGCTCTCTCATCCTAGAGAGAACTATCTACTGGCACATAAAAACGTCCTTGCTCCTTATTTCGGCTGCTGCCAGAGTTACTCTAATTTTAAGACAGTAGATAGTCTTGTACGCTCTTTCCTGGCTTTTTAAATTGTCATCATAAACAGTGCTGCAGGATTAAGGTGCCAGGTAAGCCTTCCACGCCTTTGGGGGTGAAATGTGGCGTCAGTTTCCGGAAGCACAATTACTGACTCAAGGGCGTGCGACAGATTTTTGAGAGGGTCCATTTCTTCCCAGTCTTGCCACCTGAAGGCGATTTCTTTTTTTTACTTCTTAACTTTGAACTAAGCTTAGATTTACAGAAAAGCTGTCAAAACGGCATGCCTTTCCCTCCGTCTCCCCGTGACAGCATCTTAAATAGAACGGTGAGCAAAGCCAGGGAGTGAACGTGAGAGCAGGGCCCTCAGCGCAGCCGCGAACCTCACTCACACGCTGCCAGTTTGCCGCCAGCGTCCTTTTCCCCTCCCAAGATCTTATCTATTTTATTTATTTATTTATTTATTTTTTTAGGCGAGGCCACCCTTGGTTGACCTCACAGATCGCAAGGACCTTGTCAGCTTACAATCCCTTATTTTTTTATTTTTTCCGCCTACAGCACCTGGTCTTCCTAGGTGGTCTCCCACCCAAGTACTAACCAGGCCCGACCCTGCTTAGCGTCCGAGATCAGATGGGATCGGGTTGTTCGGGGCGTCATGGCCGCAGACCCAGGATCTTATCTATTGTCCTGCGTCGCAGTTATGCCCCCACAGTCCCCTTTAATGTGTGACGGTTTCTTGGTCTTTCTTTGTCTTACGACCTTGGCCCTTCGGAAGAGTACTGGTTAGTTATTTCGTAGACTGTCCTTCAGTTTGAGTTCGATGCTTTCGCGGGGCGCTACATCAGGGGGCTCATGGCTTCTGGACGTCTAATCTCTGGTCCTGCTGACCTTGCTCACGTCGTTAGGGTGGTGTCTGCTAGGTTCGCCCGTTGTAAAGTTACTATTTTTCCCTTTGTAGTTAATAAACATCTTGGAGAAGACGCCTTCAGGCTACGCAAATGCCCCATTTTTCCTCAAACTTTGCCCACTCATTTTAGTATCCATCAGTGATCTTTGCGGTATTTGCCTGATAGCAATTTTCTCTTTCTCTCTTCCTTCCCCAGTTGTTAACTGGAAGTCTGCCATAAGAAGAGCTGTCCCTTCTCCCTGGGGGCTGTTTGACCAGCCATCCTACTGGTGAGGGACACGAGGTTCATGGAGGAAGTGGAGATGGGGTCTGAGGCCAGGCCGGGCCTGTGTCCACGCTGTGGTCACAGGAGGAGAGAGGAACCTCTGGGGACTGCTAACAGGGACCTTATCTCCCAGGCCTCTGGGCACACACCGCAGGGTGCTTCTGTCCTCTTCCTGCCCCCCCCTTCCATGCATGACAGCTTTTAGTTTTGAGATCCAGTGGCCCCAGCCTGGGCCTAATTCATAACAACAATGGCCGCTCTTTACAGAAACCTTTGGATGGAGCCAGGCAGCCCTGTTGGATCTCATCAGCCCCGCGGGTAAGGGTTATTATCACCCAACTTGTTTCGTAGAGGGCGAAACTGAGGGCTGGGGAGGGAGTGTTGAGGGGACGCCAGCCTGGGGAGCCCAGAATCCCAGCACTGACCCTTAGCTGGCAAGTTCTCCTGCCTGAGGGGGCCGGCGCCCCACCTTCATCTCGGGCCGGCGGGAGTCGGGGCCCCTATCCTTAGGACTTCCCTTAGCATTGTGCCCTGCTGCTCATCTGTTCCTGGGAGGAGGTGCCTCCACGCGCTGGGGACCCAGGCGAGGCCGCGACAGCTGCTCAGTGCGCTGCGTGCTCAGGGCCCCGTGCCACATCGGCCGTAGAAAACTCATTTCCAAGGTCCGCTGCGTCGTCAGGGTTTGCTCACAGGAAAGAGAAAACGCTCTGGCTCTTTTAAGAAGAAAGGAGTTTTCTCCTCAGCATTTTATTAGGGACATTTTCAAATATGCAGCGATGTCGAAAGACTGTCTTTGCAGTGAAACACCCCCCTCCCCCTCACGAAGGCGCCCGCTGACCTTTCCCCGTGCCCGCTTTGTCACAGGCCACCCCTCCGTCCACCCTTCTACCCGCCCGTCAGGCCCTCTTAGTTTTGCTGCATTTCAAAGTAAATGGGGCAGAAAGCGTTAATACGGAGCCCGCGGCGTGCACGGTCATTGGCAGGGCTCGATGAACCGGCTCTTGGCCGCGTCTCTGGGCGTGACACCACAGAACTGCTGCCTTTGAGGGGCCAAGAAGCCGTGACAGCCATGAAGTCGGTGATAGGGCATCGGAAGTTCACCTCGGAAAACCGCGGCGTCCCCAGCCCACCCTCGCCAGTGGGCTGATGGCGGCCCTGCCTCCCTCCTTCCGCCTCACACATCCTGGGCGACATGTCCCTGGGTGGCAGGGCAGCCGGGAAAGAATCCTTCACGGCCTCACAGCCTCCTGGCACAGGAAGGCCTAGGAACGGGACTGCGGCACGCACGAACTCAGCCTCGTTGCGGTGGACACGCGCGAACGCCCGTCTGTCCCCTGGTGGACCTGTTTCCTGTCCGTGCCAGGAGGGCGACCACGGAGAGGCCTGCGGCTCAGGGGAGCTGCCAGGGAGAAGGCACAGGAGTTGTGCTTTGGGCTGAACTCGGCCACCTGGGGGCCTCCGGCTCAGCCCGTCCACTTGCCAACAGAAGGAAAGCTCCCGGGATGAGGAGAGCTCCGGGCAAGGGGCTCTGAACCGAGGGCTTCGTCTCCCCTGTCACGGGGCCATCATCTTTCCCCACGACCAGAGCCGGAAGCTTCTCTGATTAGGTCTGTTTTGCAGACAGTGAGCCCGAGGCCCAGAAATATGAGGTGACTTATGCGAGGTCACATCATGGGAACTTGTGGCCCATAACTTAGATTCTTGGAAAGACGGGGCCACTGGGTGATTCCCAAGTCCTCAGAGTGGAGGCTCAGGGGGAAAGGGCGCCGGGGTGGGCGGGCGGGGGTGGGGAAGGGTGCCTTCCTGGGCCTAGAGGTCCTCACCCTTGTTCTTCCTGCAGTCGTCGTATTCCGACTTGCTGTCGTCCTTGGGGATGACCTGGAACTTGCTCCTGTTGGTCGAGCAGCACCTCTGGGAGCCGCGGTGGAAGGGGTACTGGAGCCCACAGCAGCTCCACGTGCCGTCCCGGGGGTCCAGGGCCACGCTGCCGCAGCGTCTCCAAGCCTCCATCCGGACCACCAGCACCTCCCCTGGGGGCCGGAGACAGCTCAGCCTGGGCCTGGGCAGAGCTGCAAGGCGGGGTCCCAGCCTCGGGGTGCCTTGGGACCCCCCTCCCCTCCTCACTCTAGTTCAGCGCTTCTCTTTCTTCTGGGGACTGCCTGCCCCTCATCTCCTGTGACAAACATCACTCCACCTGGCTAATGCCTTCCTTTCTGTTCCTTCCTTTCTGGCTTAGTCTATTCAGTAGATTGTATTTTTTTCCTCTTCCATTTCCTTATTATTTTTTTTTTTTTTGCCTCATCGAGCTATAATCGATGTACAATAAACCACACATATTCAGAGTGTACAATCTGATAAGTTTTGATAGGCATGTGCACCCGCGAAATCATCCCCTCAGTCTGGAGAATGAGCATATCCATCACCCCAAAGTATCTCCATGCCCCTTGTAATCCGACCGCCTCCCCCACTCCCCACTCCCCACTCCCCAGGCAACCACGGATCTGATAGAGATGAGTCTGCATTTCCTAGACTCTTATATAAATGGAATTATACAGTATGTGTTCGATTTTTTTCCTTTAAAGAAATCCTGGTCGTAACACACCAGACTTTGGTTTTGTAACTCATGATCATAGGCCTGAACTTTAAAAACTCCCACTTGGAAGGCTGTGTTCCTGCCAGCCCACCTCACCTGCATTTAATCCTTTGCTGCTTAAAGTTGCTGGAGGGTATGGGACTCCTACAGTGAACCCTGTACGAGTAGAGGCTCCCCACAGGAGATCCTCACCCCTGTACTCACCGCTGGGTTCTCGGCTCAGGGAGGACCAGGTACGCACAGGCAATCCATTAGAGACTGGCCACAGCAGGAGGTAGAGGGCTTCAAAGGAGAGAAGAGTGAGGGCTGGGTGCAGGGGGCCCTGGGCTTGGCGAGGGGTCGGGGCCCTGGGTGGAGGGCTGGGGTCCCAGTACCTGAGAAGATGAGGAGCCAGGTCCTCCAGGCAGAGCGGCCTCTTGGTCCCATTACACTGGCCGCTGGCGGATCCCGCCGC
>NW_011888919.1:1136962-1140154 GCF_000151845.1 Pteropus vampyrus
ATGATCATAGGCCTGAACTTTAAAAACTCCCACTTGGAAGGCTGTGTTCCTGCCAGCCCACCTCACCTGCATTTAATCCTTTGCTGCTTAAAGTTGCTGGAGGGTATGGGACTCCTACAGTGAACCCTGTACGAGTAGAGGCTCCCCACAGGAGATCCTCACCCCTGTACTCACCGCTGGGTTCTCGGCTCAGGGAGGACCAGGTACGCACAGGCAATCCATTAGAGACTGGCCACAGCAGGAGGTAGAGGGCTTCAAAGGAGAGAAGAGTGAGGGCTGGGTGCAGGGGGCCCTGGGCTTGGCGAGGGGTCGGGGCCCTGGGTGGAGGGCTGGGGTCCCAGTACCTGAGAAGATGAGGAGCCAGGTCCTCCAGGCAGAGCGGCCTCTTGGTCCCATTACACTGGCCGCTGGCGGATCCCGCCGCCCTGTGGGTTCTCCCGGCTGGCACACCCTCACTCTGCAGCAGCGAAGCTTCCTGAGAAAGATCCAGTCTCCTCAGATCCCAGCTGAGGTAGTTCCTGATTAACTTCCCACATACCAGTCACTGCCCATGGGAATCATTCAACGTGCGTGACTTTGCCACATGATCACAAAACCTTTGGGTCACCAAATGGTGTTGTGCACTACTCACCTCTCACCCTAGAAGTTGCCCAAAAACCCTCCTCCTCATGAGTCCCTTTCGCCCTGCAAGTCAGCTCCTCAGGGGTTCAGTGCTCCACATACACCCCCGGATCGCTGAGTGCAGAGCGGGCCCCCTGCCTGGAAACTGAAGGGAGCCCCCCTGCTAAGTGGACCAAATGTGTGGGGAGAGGACATTCTTGTGGTAGTCAAATCTTTTTATAAAGCTATACTTCCTTCCTCAGAAAAGATGGTGACGGATTTCTAGAATTAGAACTGTAGTTCCAAAGATGCCGTTAGCATTTTTAAATTATTTTTAAAAACAGGAGCAATACATGTTTATAGAAAAATTTTAAAATAGAGATAAAAAAATAGAGCACCCATACCACGGTACTCACTAATAACCAAAAGTTAAATTTTGGTGTGTTTCCTTCATTTATTTTTTCATTCAGTAAACCCTCCCTGAGTGCCCACTCTGAGCCCAGCTCTGTCCTGCCATCCTAGGACTTGGGCTTTGTCTGGAGAGGCAGACCTGTTCCTAAACAGTGATGGCCCCAGGTGGGCAGGGCCAGGTGGGGAGTCCAGGAGGCTGAGAGAGCCCAGAGGGGACACCTGGCTGAGCCTAGGGATCAGAGAGGGCTTCCCAGAGGAGGAGCCACTGAGCTGAGCCCTGAGCCAAGGGAGTGCATTGATAAAGAGGGTACAAAACGTTTTTGCACAGTGAAAATAATTCCACATTTTGGGGGAACTGGTGGCAAAACGTATGCTGATCTTGTGGGACCGTCAGGTCATTTTTAGGAGGCTGGACTTTATCAGATAGAAGTCGTTGGGAGCCACTGCAGGGTTTAAGCAGTCGAGTGCTTTGACCCGATGTTGGTTTGAATATAGCGACTTCGCATGTGACAGGTGCATGGGATCGGGGAGACCAGGGCAGAGGCTCGGAAGCCCAAAGGAGGTGTTGATGTTTCTGGTTTGGACAAATTTAAAAAGTGCGTCTCTGTGTTTTTACAGTTACATTACAGTTACATTACTAATTTTGTCAACGAGTTTAAGTACTAAAGAGCCAAACATTTATCTATGATTCGTGATAAAAGAAGAAGAGCTAGTCATCTTTTCCACCTCAGGTCCTGCTCCCTACAGGTGAACCACTTTAACTCTTTTAGCTGTATTTTTTTGTTGTTATTCACCACCAAATTTGTACATAAGACACTTCAACTCCGAGTTCTTAAAAATTTTCACCCATTTCTGTTGACTTCCTAATATGGAAGATAAGGATTTAATGCTTTTACTCTCCTGTACCCATATTTAAAAAAAAAAAAAAGCACTCCCCTCTCCGTAGTTAACAGGCCCCGTTACCGGCTGGTCACCTGCTTCAGTTCAGTACTTAGCATTCGGTCATTACCCTTTCACCATCCTGGGCCACATGAGTGCTAGCTATTAATTAGTAGGAAGTGTAGTTATGATGGTTCTTCCTTCCATTGCTCACAATTGAGTGATGACTCACATTTGGAACACAATCCCTTTATTTTATAAGGAAACAGTTATTGCGTGTGCGCCAGTGTGTTTCCAGTGGTGGGGTCAGATGCTTCGTCCTGTCTCATGTCCATAATTCATTGTAAGAATAGCATAAAGAGGAAAAACTGTGTCATCATATTTCACTGGGAAAATAGTTGATAAAATGCAATACCCATTCATGATAAAAGCTCTCCAAAAATAAGGACTGGAAAGGAACTCATTTAGCCCTACAAAGGGTCTCTTACCAAAAGAGTTCAGTTAACGTTATATCTGTACTTAAAAGTTAAAGTGAATACTTTCCATCAATGTTTGGAATAAAGTAAGTATGACTTTTGCTAATCAGAGTCATATCGGAGGTTGTAGCTGGTGCAATAAGGCAAAAAAATAATAATAACTAATTAAAAATATTAAGATTGAAAAAGAATTAAAGCTGATAACATGACTATATACCTAAATAAGCCAAAAGAGCCTAAAACCAAACTATGAAAATAAATAAATGAGTTTTAGGAAGGCTACTGGATATAAGATCAATATACAAAAATAATTGCATTTCTACGTGTTACCAACACACGACTGGAAAATAAAATTTAAAATACCATTTACAATAGCATCAAAACCCCTCAAATATCAAATTTTGCAAAAGATGTGTGAAAACTCTACCTGAAAACCATAAAATATTGCTGAGAGGAAGAAAGCCTATAGAAAAAGAGAGGTATTACCCTGTTCGTGGACTGGAAAACTCAATAGTGTTAAGTTATTAAGCTCTCCAAGTTGAACTGTAGATTCAGCGTAATCTCAGTAAACCTCCTAACTAGTTTTTTGTTGTTAGAAACAATAGAATAAGGAGTTTTAAAGAACAAAGTTTGAAGGCTTTCACTACCAGGTTTCGAGACTGACTATCAAGCCGAAGTAATTAAGACAGTGTAGGATCGGTACAAAGATAGACAGACGGACCAGCGGGACAGAACGGACGGTCAAAATGAAATCCACACACGCGTGTTGATTTCCGACAAAGATGCCACTGCCACTCAGTAAGGAGAGGGTGGTCATTTCAGTCAG
>NW_011888919.1:1141101-1142229 GCF_000151845.1 Pteropus vampyrus
GTGCTGTAGGTGGAAAAAATAAAAATAAGGGATTGTAAGCTGACAAGGTCCTTGCAATCTGTGAGGTCAACCAAGGGATGCCTCACCTTAAAAAAAATTATCCAGCCCTGCACTTAATATTCGCATGCTTTATGTAAACTACATTTCATTAAAAAGAAAAAATGAGGTCGCTGGATAGAAAATCATTTACATAACTCAGATGTATTTCTATATGCCAGCCTCAACCAAATTGAAAATGGAATGTAAAGTACTATAAATAATAATGTCAAAAATATCAACACTCAAGAATAAATATAACCGAAGAAGTGCAAGACTTGCAGAGAAAATTAGAAACTGAATGGAGAGAGATGCCACATTCATGGATTGAAAGGCAACATTGAGAAGATGTCAGTGTCCTTAAAATGATCTGTAGACTCAGAGGACTCCAACTAAAATCTAGGACAATGGCTTTCAACCTTTGGACCAAGTTCCAGTCACACATCTGCACAGACACACACAAAACAAGAACGAAGCTTCGTGAAACAGTACTCTGATGACTTAAGATTGGCTTCAGTATTTTCCATTCTGTTATATCTTGATCATATTTTTCATGCTTGTGCAACTACATTGATTTCATGACCTACTAATGAGACAAGACGTGCAGTTTTAAAAATGCCATGTGAACGAAGACCAAGTCATTCTAGAAAATCATCGTCTAGCTGACAGCAAACGGGCACGTGGTGGCATTCTAAAGGGCTTGATGGGATGTAAGAACAGAGAAGCCATCTGACCTCGATAGCGAGAACGGTGGCCCCCTCAGGACACAACACGACAGAGGGGCTTCGCTTCCGCTTAACTGAAAACACTGAATGGTGTTTTCATGAGTGTCACCTTGAATGTGCTGTTTAGTTTCATTTCTCTGACTTGGCTGATGCACGAAGTGCAGGGGGCCTCGTTATAGCCACCGAACAGGCCGTGTGTGAAGCCTCGTAATGGGAAAGGATGGTCCATCCTAGGGGTGTGGGGCGGGGGGCACTCACTTCCTCCCTGGCCATGCTGGGAGCTCGGGGAGACCGTGAAAAGAGTGTAATGGAAATATAAGAAATGTATATACATCACCTGTAGAGAACGCGGAGGCGGCGGCGGGGG
>NW_011888919.1:1143119-1149454 GCF_000151845.1 Pteropus vampyrus
TCCTCAGTTTTGTCCCACCCTCGTCCCTCGCATGCTGCCCCTTCTTCCCAACCCTCCGTTCCCACCCAGACCTTGTTTCCTGACCTTAATTTCCTGTGCCCTGGGAGTGTGCCTGCCCCTGTGTGCCCACTCCCATTTGCACACCCCGGCCCACCCACTGGCCCAGGTCCCCACGCTCTGTCGACACCGGGATGCTGGGACACTCGCCCAGGAATGCCAGCGGGAGCTGCTTCTGTGCCTTTCCTTCCCTCCCTGCCGCCACTTCTTCTGACATGAAGGAGCAGGTGACAGTTACAGACCACCACCGGGCTGGTACATGGTCATCAGGAGTGAGGCAGGTGCTGTCCTCTCCCTGTTTTACAAAGGTGGCTCAAAGGGTGCAGGCAGTAGGACTCCAGGTTGGCCTGACACTGGGACCGCAGTGTGGGAGGAGTCCCCACAGCCCGGACCCCAGGTACCCCACGCCAGTGCCGAAGTGACAGTGACCACAGCATCTGGCAGTTACTTCCAGCGCCCCGGCTAGTTTCTGGGATCTTACCACTGTCCCCAGGCAGGGCTCGGCACGCGTTTTGACTGCCCCACCCCTTAAAAAAATTTGAAAAATCTTATACCGTGTACTGCATTTTCAAGGTGGCAACTAAAACTTCTCTTCACAAGTTCAGGTAGTTTTGAAGGACGTAATTTGTGGTGTGTTATGAACATACTGACACGTGCACGCAGAGCTGGCCCACCCTGGCCAACGCGGTTCACGTGCTCTGGAGATTTGGTGCCAGCCAATGTCTGGCTTAAAAAATGAAAGTCAAAAACAAGCTCTTCTTGAACAGTCAGAAATTTTACATTGTTCCTTTGTGTCCTTAAATTTAACTTACAGTGCCCTTCCCGACAGAATTCTGTCTCATGAATTATGCATCAGCAGCCAAAATATATACAGAAATTCTAATTTTAATTTTGTTTAATTTCCTGTGACCAGAAGGTTCTAAATGTTAAAATATTTTCTTCTGGATTGAATTACCTTTATGGTTATTATTAGTGCACAATTAACATAAAGCATTTCGTGTATTATGTATTTTCATGAATAGTTATTAAACATTAAGTGAAACGATGTGTTGGAAATGAATCTCCAAATGAGTTAGACAGGGCAACCCCAGTGATTTCGTGTGTCCTCGGCCGAATACTCGTCATTACGGGAGTGAGTCAGGGTTCAGCCTCCAGCCTGTCTTGGTTTTTAAGACTCAGATGCTGAGAATTTTCCTTCGGGAAGCAGCAGCTGGGCAAGGAAGTCCGTGTCCCAGCAGCGCCAGGTGACTGCGGAGTCACCCCCGAGGTGTGTGTGCAGAACCTCACGTGAAGAGCTCGCAACTCTTAGTTTAGGAGCCACCAGCCTTGCAAAGAGCCTTGGTCACCGTGACATCTGGTCACTTAGCATCGGTTCCCACGTTTACCCTGCCCTTTCTTGGAAAGATTCGTAAAGAAGGGGGGGGGGGTTTGTCCCTTCTCTTAGGATGTGGGTGGGGCAACGATGCGAATTCCGAGGACCTCCCTTCCGGAGCAGGGTCTTATTCCCAGCAGCTTGCCAGAATCTTCTGAGCGACTTTAAAAAGATGCCCTTGGGTCACCAAAGCCAAATGACCCGGCATCCCAAGGCAAGGCCAGGTGCAGGTCTTATTTAAAGCGCCACCTTGCGACCGTTTGTGTGTCCCCTTCGCTCCGACTAGGACCCAGAGGCGCGTTGGGGGTGGGTCTGGCAGGGGGCACCCGGAGCACGCCTGACCCCTCTCTTCCCCTGCAGTGACCCCTCTCTTCCCCTGCAGTGTACCACTGGGTGGAGATGCGGACCAAGATGCGCATCATGGGCTTCCGGGGCACAGCCATCAAGCCGCTGAACGAGGAGGCGGCCGCCGAGCTGGGCGCCGAGCTGCTGGGCGAGGCCACCATCTTCATCGTGGGCGGCAGCTGTCTGGTGCTGGAGTACTGGCGCCACCAGGCGAACCAGCGCCACAAGGAGGAGGAGCAGCGTGCCGCCTGGGAAGCGATGCAGGACGAGGTGGGCCGCCTGGCGCTGGCGTTCGAGGCGCTGCAGGCGCAGGTGCAGGCGGCGGCGCAGCCCGGGGCCCTGGAGGAGCTGCGGGCGCAGATGCGAGAGGTGCGCGCCCAGCTCAGCGCCCGGGACGCGCACGTGCCGTCGGCGACCCAGGCAGCGTCCTCGTCCCAGAAATAGGAGGCCGCCGAAACTTGAACTTGGACGTAGCCATGTGTGCCCTGGTGTGGCCTTCCCTCCAATGCTACCCCTGCCTGTGCTGGCCCAGCGGAAACCACCGGGATTTTGATGGAACTTGGCCTTTGGCCACCCCCCTAGTGACCAGTGGTGCCGTCCACCCACTGGGACCGTGAAGCGTTTCATCATAGCCGCCTCCACCCTCTAGCTCATTGGTACAGCCCCCGGCGCTCATCTCGCCACCCCCTCCCCAAACCACACAGACCTGCAAGGACCCAGCCAGCAGAAGGACGTGCTCATTCTTCTGACAGAAGGAAAAATGGAACCTGGACTTGAGCCCATTCAAACTGGCGACCCCCCATTTACCCGATCGGTGTTACCTTTTCCTGGAACCATTACACTGGTCACGCCCTTCCTTTTGTCCCTTGGCGCAGACCACCGTGAGGAGTGCAGTGTCTTTCCGTGGACTTGGTCTCCCTCACTTTCCGAGGCGGGCCGTGGCTGCGCATCAGCGCTCTCTTTGAAGGGAAAGAAAATGGGTCCTGGCTTGCAGTTGGTGCACTGAATATTACAAGTTTCCTTAACCCGATCCATGGCCCGTTCTCCTGAGACTCTTAAGTGGAATATTCTAACAGGACCCCCCCTTATCCTTCGTCCGGGGCACAGCCCATTGTAATGGCTCGTCTGCCTTGTCAGGCAGTGCCCTCCCAACCCCCTCCGCAGTGAAAAAATCAATCCCACCTAGGGCTAATCCAACCTGTCTTTCAGTCTCAGCTTCCTGTTTACCTCTCCCCAGAGTCCCTGGGCCTTTCGTGACATGTCCTTTCCTACCTTCGCACTGCCTTCTTCAGTGGCCTCTCTCAGGGGGCTGTCAGCCATGGATTAGACGATCACAGCCCCCCACGTTCATTGAAACCTTTTGATCTGTGAGCTCCTGCCGCCTCCCCTCTGGACTGGGCCAGCAGCCCCCGCTTCAGCGCACCCTCCTGCCTCGAAAGCCCCACGTCCCACCTCCACCCACTGAATGGACACTGCCGCATGGTCGGGGCTGCTGGGACAAATGGCCACAAACCTGGTGGCTTCAAACCACAAGGATTTATTCTCTCTCAGCTTTAGAGGCTGTGCTTCCAAAATCAGGCGTCAGCAAGACACACTCCCTCCTCAGGCCCTGCTGGAGGATCCCGGCCTCTTCCAGCTGCTGGTGTCCCCAGGCGCCCCTGGCTTGTGGCTGCCTCATCTTCACGTGGCTCCTCCTCTTCTGTTGCTTATAAAGACATCTGGCCGTTGCATTTAGGGCCACCCTAAATCTGGGACGATTTCACTTCGAGATCCTTAATTCCGTCTAAAAGACCCTTTTCCAAGTAAGTTCACATTCACAGGTCCTAGGGGTCAGGGTGTAGACATATCTCTGAGGGGCACCCTTCAACCCCCTATACCTCCGCACCCCGAGAGTGTGCTGAGACTCCTGTCAACCCTGTGGGACACTGGCCTTCCCCACGTGGGCGAAAGGAACAGCCCAGGAACCGCCCTTTGCCACTGGGCTCCTCTTCCGGCACTCACCCCTGAAGTGGGGGTTGGGGGGGACATGGGCCCCACCCTTCTGCCGTCTTTTTTTGGACTAGACATTTCCTAGTTAGAGGAACAGAGCGAGGAACTCACCTTAAGGGTGCGATTGAGGACCATGATGGGGGTCTCCAGAACGGGTACAAAGCTCCTTAAAATCGGGAGAGACGCTCAGAGAGATCCGACGGGGGGTGAGGGTGCAGAGTCATCCTGTGAACTCTCTCAGATGAGGAAACTGAGGCCCAGGGGAAACAAAGGGGTTTGTCCAAGGCTAAGAGGCCAGTAAGGGACTGGCCTCGGGGGAGACAGGAACCCAGATTGTGGGGGAGGGGCAGGGATCGCCACAAAGGATCCCAGAGGCCGTGCTGGGAGTGGGGGGCCCTCCATCCCCGATCAGAGCAGCCCCCGTCACACCGAGATCTAGGCATTTGGTGAGCGGGGTCAGACTCATTCCACCCGGGCCCCTTTCCAAGGAATGGGAGAGGCAAGTTTTCTCTAACTTCCCCAGGGGGTTAAACATGATCTGGATACAAAGCCGACAACCTGGAGTTCTGAAACATCATCTCATTCCCTGTAGAAGAGGGAGAGATGCTGGTGTAGAGGGAGCTGAGGTGGGCCTCGGGTGGGGGTGTCTTCAAAATTGGGGGTGACCCGAGTGGGCTGAATGATGAGGGGAAGAGGGTGAGAGAGACGCCAATGCGTGAAAGGGTGACGGACAGAGCCAGGTGACAGGGCGGAGTGCTTGGTTTCCATGGTTACCCCTGGGGGTCCATTCTGACACATCTCTGGTGGCCAGGGGGCCAAGGACAGTGGCTGCACAGCCTCCCATCACGTCAATAAATAGCAGTCACTCTAACGGAGTTTATCGTGCTCCGGTTAGGTGCCGGGCACTGTTCTAAGTGCTTCACATAACCTTAATAACATTTTCTTCATGTCACGAGGAAACTGAGGCAGAGAGAGGGAAAGTCACCCGTCCAGGGTCACACAGGTGGAGGTGGGACGTGAAGATGGGCGGTCCGGGCCAGAGCGTCGTCTTGACCTGACGTAGCGCTGCTCTAACACCAGTGGGGCTCCGAACTCGGCCGTCCTGGCGTGTCCAGACCCGAGGGAGCGGCAGCCCCCCAGCCGGGGTGGTGGGGTCTGGGCCTCGGAGGTGTAAAGAACCGCCTCATACCCAGGGGGCTGCAGGGGGATGGGTCAGCACTCTGGCTTCCTACTGGCAGAAGTCCTGTGTACATTTGCGACTCGGGGAGAGGGGTTAGAATAAATTTGTAATTCAAGTTGGTTGTCTTGAAGTCAATGCATTTTTTCCGTATTCGAAAAACCCCTGTTAATTTTAGGGAAGATGTCCTTCATTTGTTTCATTCAGAAAACTCACCCGGGTGCCCACTGTGTGCCCTGCCCTGTTCTGAGCCATGCGGGTTCCAAGTGGTGACCAAGACAGCCCTCACGGTCTGGTAGGAGGACAGACGCACATACAGACATTTCTTTTCCAGTGTTACCTGCTCTGCTCTGGGTTATTTGGGAAAAGGGAGCCAGGCTGAATCTAGACACCTCTGCTCCTGAGGGGCTCGGGGCTTTAGGGAGTAAGGAACAGAAACCCGTGCACGCTGCTCACCAAAGCCTCCAGCCGCATCCGAGGGCTCTGCCTCGCCCAGGCCTGTTGTCCCCTGCGTTGCTTTCCCTGCCGAGCAGGCCCTTGCCTGGAGAGAGCCACCTCAGGAGAAAATGGCCTTCCTAAAGCCCCCTTGATCCATCGGCCCATAGGGCCCTCCTTGTACGACCACTGTGACACTGACTGGCCAGGCTGGGTCCCCCAGTGGACAGAGGAAGAAGAGAAGCATGTCCAAGGAGAACTGAGGGCAGCGTCCGCCCAGCCGCCCATTAAACAAACGTTTGCTGAGCACCTGCTGTGCACCCGGCCCCATCCTAGCAGCCGAGAATCAGCCCGGACAAGACAGAGTTCACCGTCATGGAGCTGATGTCTAATGCAGGGGAGGGACAGTGAGCAAGTAAAGAACTGACTCAGTGTGAGTTCAGGAGTAATGGGGATGGTCGATTTAGATCAGGTGACCAGGGAGGAGGTGATGCTTGAAATGAGCCCCGAAGGCAGTGAGAAAGGTTGTTGTAGGTACAAAGGCCCTGAGGCAGGTACGGGGTCGGCCCGTTCCTGGAAGAGCAACCGGTTCTGTCACCAGAACAGAGCAGGGGGAAGCGGACTAAGGCTCTCAGGCCTGATCCTGCGTCCTGCTGCTCCTTTGTAAATACAGATGTGCTGGAACCCAGTCAGACGCATTCGTTTACATATTTCCTTGGTGCTTTTGCACTAATTGGCACAGTGGAGTATTTCTGATAGCGATCATATGGCCTTCAAAGGTGAAAATATTTACTGTTTAGCCCTTTACATAAAGAGCTGACCAACCCCTGGAGTAGAGTAAGCGAGGAGAGGGGTGGGCGAGGGGGTCAGGAGAGCTAAGTCCGGCCTCCTGCCCCAGTGGGCACAGCTGCGGAGCATCGTGTGGGCTCCAGGCGCCCCATCGGACCCCCTGAAACTGCA
>NW_011888919.1:1149629-1156559 GCF_000151845.1 Pteropus vampyrus
CGTATTCGAAAAACCCCTGTTAATTTTAGGGAAGATGTCCTTCATTTGTTTCATTCAGAAAACTCACCCGGGTGCCCACTGTGTGCCCTGCCCTGTTCTGTGCCATGCAGGTTCCAAGCGGTGACCAAGACAGCCCTCACGGTCTGGTAGGGGGACAGACGCACATACAGACATTTCTTTTCCAGTGTTACCTGCTCTGCTCTGGGTTATTTGGGAAAAGGGAGCCAGGCTGAATCTAGACACCTCTGCTCCTGAGGGGCTCGGGGCTTTAGGGAGTAAGGAACAGAAACCCGTGCACGCTGCTCACCAAAGCCTCCAGCCCCGTCCGAGGGCTCTGCCTCGACCCGGCCTGTTGTCCCCTGCGCTGCTTTCCCTGCCCAGCAGGCCCTTGCCTGGAGAGAGCCACCCCAGGAGAAAATGGCCTTCCTAAAGCCCCCTTGATCCATCGGCCCATAGGGCCCTCCTTGTACGACCACCGTGACACTGACTGGCCAGGCTGGGTCCCCCAGTGGACAGAGGAAGAAGAGAAGCATGTCCAAGGAGAACTGAGGGCAGCGTCCGCCCAGCCGCCCATTAAACAAACGTTTGCTGAGCACCTGCTGCGCACCCGGCCCCATCCTAGCAGCCGAGAATCAGCCCGGACAAGACAGAGTGCACCGTCATGGAGCTGATGTCTAATGCGGGGGAGGGACAGTGAGCAAGTAAAGAACTGACTCAGTGTGAGTTCAGGAGTAATGGGGATGGTCGATTTAGATCAGGTGACCAGGGAGGAGGTGATGCTTGAAATGAGCCCCGAAGGCAGTGAGAAAGGTTATTGTAGGTACAAAGGCCCTGAGGCAGGTGCGGGGTCGGCCCGTTCCTAGAAGAGCAACCGGTTCTGTCACCAGAACAGAGCAGGGGGAAGCGGACTAAGGCTCTCAGGCCAGATCCTGCGTCCTGCTGCCCGTCTTTGTAAATAAAGATGTGCTGGAACCCAGCCAGACGCATTCGTTTACATATTTCCTTGGTGCTTTTGCACTAATTGGCACAGTGGAGTATTTCCGATAGCGATCATATGGCCTTCAAAGGTGAAAATATTTACGGTCTAGCCCTTTACATAAAGAGCTGACCAACCCCTGGAGTAGAGTAAGCGAGGAGAGGGGTGGGCGAGGGTGTCAGGAGAGCTAAGTCCGGCCTCCTGCCCCAGTGGGCACAGCTGCGGAGCATCGTGTGGGCTCCAGGCGCCCCATCGGACCCCCTGAAACTGCATCCTCTTCGGCTTCTCTCCTCTGGGTCCTGGCTCCTCCGTCCCTGGCCACCTGCGGCGCGGT
This sequence comes from Pteropus vampyrus, assembly GCF_000151845.1. Taxonomy (NCBI): domain Eukaryota; kingdom Metazoa; phylum Chordata; class Mammalia; order Chiroptera; family Pteropodidae; genus Pteropus; species Pteropus vampyrus. Next base: position 1,150,940 of record NW_011888919.1, read on the forward strand.
ATCGCACACAGCTCTCGGGCCCCGTCTCAGTCTCTGGTGTGCGGTTTATGTAATTCAGCACATTCGTGTTTATATGATAATTATTTATAGAATAATTTGCAGTTCACCCTAAACATCTGTTATAAATATTACATCATTCATGCATTATGTGACATGGCATTAATGGAATATAAAAATGTATTTATGTAATATATAACTGTATATTTGTGTGTGTGTGTGTGTGTGTATATATATACCATTGGAATGAAAGTTTCAGTTAGTACCGTTAATATGTGCAATGCGGTCTACTTCCTATTTTATTCCATTTCGTAAAGAAAAACTAGGGATCTATCCATATATATACCTAATATATTTTATAAACATATAAAACCCACTTATGTGTGTTATATGTATAACACAGGGATTATGTGTTAATCTACGTTATATATCTTGTTAGAACAAAAGTTTCGCTAAACAATACTGGCCCTTGTGTATTACGCTCCTGTTACTTTCGACTCTCTTTTATTCTATTTCATAAAGAAAAACATATTCCTATGTTCACATTATTCGTATTGCTTTGAAAATGTCTGCTTTTACTCTCTGTCCCTTTAATGTTTGCTTCCGGTGTGTTTTGTCTTCCTGTAATTTTTCATTATACAGCAAATATATTAGTCTTTTTCTCTCTTCATCTAAGAAGGGCACCTCTACCTCAAGGATTTATATGTTCAAATCTATTTTCGCTACTGTTTTTATTCGCGTTTTCTTAGGGTTTAAGTCATTCGTCGATGCTACTCATTGTGCTTTGCTTCGTTTTGTTTTACGATGAGTGTAAGGTCAGGCCCTGCGTTCTTCAGGTTCCAGAAGAATTTTTTTAAAGCGCGTGGGACGATCCACTCTCGCCCTCCCCCCGGCGACTGGATGGCAGCGCCCTCGACGTTCCCTGCGTTCCCTCAGCAGCCAGGCCTGCCTCAGCCCCGTTCTGTCATCTGTCCGTCCTGGACCAACACCGTCGCGTTTCCAGTGACAAGAGTTTGAAGATAGTTTTGGTCTCTTCTAGGCAACCGGGCAGTCTTGTTCTTATTTTCAAACTTACCTGAGTTATTCGTATGCCTTCGCTCCTGGATATGCATTTTTTTTGGAAAGATAACAGACTTTTTTGAGCAGTTTTAGGTTTATAGAAAAGTCGAGCGGGAAGTACAGAGTTCCCATATACCCCCTCTTCACATGCACATGTGTTGTTGTCCCCATTATCGACGACGGGCATTAGTGTGGTACATTTGTTACAACCGATGAGTCTATATCGATACGTTACTAATACATTATATATATTGATACGTAATTTACATTGTGTCCGCTTGTGGTGTCGTACAGTCTGTGGGTTTGGGCAAATGCGTAATGACAAGTATCCACCATCGTAGCATCCCACAGAATGGTTTCAGTGCCCTAAAAATCCTCCGTGCTCCACCTAGTCCTCCCTGCCTCCTCATCACCAGCCCCTGGCAACCTCGATCTTTTTTCGTCTCCACAGTTTTGCCTTTCCCAGAATGTCACATAGTTGGAATCATCCAGTATACAGCCTGAAAAGATCGTCTTCTCTCACTTAACCATAAGCACTTAAAGTTCTTCCATTTCTTTCTGTGGCTTGATAGCTCGTTCCTTTTTATCACTGAATAATATTCCACTGACTGGATCTACCAGTTTGTATATCCACTCACCTGTTGAAATGCGTTTCTGAAACAAGTGCTCGACTTCCTCGAAAAAGAATCACGCTCTTTTCATTGTGCTGCAAGATGATTTGGCTGGGCATTTGCATCTTCTGTCTTAGGGTCCTGTTTCCTCCAGAATGTCTAGATCCCATGGGATAAAGTAGTGATAATGCGCACCTATTGACTGCTGAGCACCAGGCTGGGAGGTCAGTGCCGTTCATCACAGCCCCATTTAATCCCTCCACGGACTGGGGTTCGCTTGTCGCCCCATGTTAACAACAAGCAGAGGGTTTCGCCGGTGGGACTGAGAGCCAGCCTGTCTTCCCACCTGGCGGAGTAATGTCGTGTGTTATCTTAAAAGTGTTCTGGAGGATGTGCCACGTGGGGAGAATCTGCCAGTTTAGAGTTGGGGGACCATCTAAGCTGAGGTCGGGGCTTGTCTTTCAGAATGACCATGTCCCACTCAAGCGGGAGCACCTCCTAGGGCCGTGCGGCCAGACATCATGTCACCCCCACCTCTGCATCTCATTTGAGGTGCCTGCGGTCACGTGGGAGTGTGCTGCCTGGCTGGTCACACACCGAGCAGGGACAGTAGTAGGGGGTGAAGGTCCTGCTCTCTGCAGCTTTCCTAAATTAAGTTCCGATTACGTAATAACACAGAAACACAGAGTCCTAGATTAAAATTAGAAGGCCCTGCTCCAGCCCCGTGCCCGCCCCTCTCGCCACATGTGTTAGTAACTGCTCAGATTACCCCCCAATTTAACAGCTTAAAACAAAGATAAACGTCTGTCATCTCACACAGTTGCCGAGGGTCCGAAAGTTTGGAGGGGCTTAGCTGGGTGGTTCTGGCTCAAGGCCTCTCATGAGGTTTGGGCCGGGACTGTAGCCATCCAAAGACTTGACAGGGGCTGGAGGGCTGCTTGCAAAGAGGTTCACTCACGTGGCAGGCAAGCTGGTGCTGGCTGTTGGCCAGGCGCCTCAGTTCCACCCCATGGGGACCTCTCTGGCGTGGCCACCCTACGCCTCCTGTCACTCACTGACACTCCTGCGTTTGCTGAGTCAGTGAACCCAGGAGAGTCACAGTGTACCCAGCCCAATTCCAGCCTGGCCCCGTAGTGGGGTGAATGGCCACTGCCAAAGATCTCGGGTCCTGCGAAATCTGGAAGCTGGGACTGTGACCTTATGCGATGAAATGTGTGCAGGTGTGATTAAGTTAAAGATCTGGAGAGGCCGAGATTTTTCTGGATTATGCAGCAGGGTCCTAAAAGCTGTCAGAGGAAGGCTGCCGGGCGAGGCGATGTGAATACAGAGGCAGAGGCTGGAGCGATGCAGCCACCAGCTGAGGAATGCCAGCCGCCGCCAGGAGCTGGACGAGGCAAAGAACAGATTCTTCCCTTGAGGTTTTAAAGGAAGTGTGTCCCAGCCGACACCTTGATTTTGGCCCAATGATGCTGATTTTCAACTTCTGCCCTCCAGAACTGTGAGAGAGTCAATTTCTATTATTTTAAGCTATCAGGTTCATGGTAATATGTTACAGCAGCCACAGGGAACTAACACACTCCCACATCCTCTCTCCAGTGGCTCATCCTGAATATCTCTGACCTCCCAGTTAAAGAAATGACAAGCCTACTCCACTTTTGCTGGGGGTGTGAAGGGCTTGGGTTCTCCAGAGGCTTCTCGTGGCTTTCCGCCGTGTCGCCTGGGAGGAAAAAAAAAAAAAAAGATTCTCAACTCTGGACGTGGGTATTTGGACAGCACGTTTAAGTAGTATGTGTCCAAAGAGTAACCATCCCTTTACCAGCTCACATTTTATTGAGCAATTTGTGTTTTTTCCAGATTGTCAAAGCACCCCCTCCCAGGTACACCACTCTGCTGAGACTCATCTCTGAAGATTAGATCTGCCTGCTCCGGATATCAGTGGACCCGCATGGAATGTTCTTTTTTGGACATGGCCGCTTTTGCTCAGCATTACGTCTGAGAGATCCATCTGTGCTGTTCTGTGTCGCAGTCGTGTGCTCGTTTTCGTTGCCATGTCACATCGCACTGTCCACCGTATCACACTTTATCCGCTAATCGATTGGCACTAGGTCGTCTCCAGGCCTTTGCTGTTAAGGACGACCCTGGCACGAGGCTTTGGTGGGCACTGTGTTCATTTCCCTTGGGAATATCTAGCCATGGGGTTGCTGGGTCATAGGACAATTGTACATTCATCCCCAGGAGAAACCGCCTGTGTCTTTTAAAGTGACCGCGCCATATGACAGTCTCCTCCTGTCCCCTCCCTTGCATGAAAGGTCCAGCAGTTCCATGTCCCGACAGGGCTCCATGTTGACAGCTTTTTCTCTCTCTCTCATTCTTTTTTTCCCTTTTGAATTTTAACCATGCTGGTAAGTAGGTAGTGGTATCTTATTGTGCTTTTAATTTGTCTTTCTCTGGTGAATAATGATGTGGCGCCTCTTTACATGTGCTTATCGGCTAGCCTTATTATCTTTCTTTTGTGGAGATAATCATTGTGTCTGTTCAAGTCTTTTGTCCCTTGTGTTAGTTTCCTGTGACTGCAGTAATAAATTACCCCAAACTTGGTGGCTTAAAACAGAAATTTATTTTCTCACGGTTCTGGGGCCCGGAAATCCGAAATCAAGGTGTCAGCGGGGCCACACTCCGTCGGAAGATTCTAGGGGAGGATCCTCGCCACTCCCAGCTTATGGCGGCTCCGGCCGATCCTGGGCTTGTGGCTACACCGCTCCCGTCTCTGCCTCCATCGTCACATGGCTTCTCTGTGCGTCTGTGTCTTCTCCCCTCCCGTCTCTTAAAATGACAATTGTCACTGGATTTAGGCCTCGCCTGGGTTATTCGGGATGACCTCACATTGAGATCCTTGAATTAATGACATCTGCAGACATCCCTCTGCCAAAGAAAGCACCACAACATTTTCCAGGGATTTGGGTAGGGACGATTTTTTCTTCAGCGCTACGGTGATCAAATCCGCGCCTGAAGTGAGTGTGAGAAGGGTGTGTGCAAAAGGACAAATCCAACGTGCCCAGTCCTGGAGCACACGGCGTGGGGCTCGGAGGCCAGCTTACCCGAGGCCCGGGGCCCTGAACAGCCTGGCGTCGGAGAAGCTGGGACAGAAAGGAACTCCATTCCAGTCATTTCTTTGTTTCCCAGTCACTTACTTTTACATATTTCAAGGCACAGCAGGCTCAGCATGGAAAGCTCAGGAGACACTGAAAAACATCAACTGGAATGAACAAATCATCCTTAATCCCAGTACCCAGTGATGACCATTGTTACCTTGAAGAGCCGCTGTCCAGAGGAGCTGCGGCTTGAGCCGCAGTTCGGGAAGGGAGGGCGCCCGAGAGAGGGGCACAGCGCGGGCAAAGGCCGGGCTGCCACGGGAAGCGGTGGGAGCGGCAGGACCCAGCCGGCGCAGGGCGCGATGAGCTGGGGAGGGCGGATTTGTGCAGGACCCGAAGAGCCAGGCTAACGGCCGGAGCCCTGGGGAGCTGGGGCAGGTTTTTCTGTTCGTTTGCTTTGTTGTTTACTGAAGAGAGTTCAGTGCAGGATGGCAGTGTGGGCAGCTGCGGGCAGAGCGAAGGGGTCTAGGGAAGGGTGCTGAGACCCCACGGGCCCTGGCACTGGACCCAGCAGAGCCGGACACCACCCCCAGATCTCAGAAGAGTACCAGAAGCAGGTCCCAAATTAGCAGATGCAAGAGCTGCTGCCGTAGGTCAAGGGCACGGCCCCTGTGGCCCAGCCCGGACCGGGTCTCCCTGACGTCATGCCTGGCACCCGGCCTCCGGGGAGCGCAGAAAGGTGGGCAAGAGTGGAGAGTGGGTCTGGGGAGGAGGGAAACGTCGCAGCCCCGGCTTTCGAGGGACGCAGGAGAGCAGGACCCGCGACACCAACAGCTCAGTCCCGTGCGCATCCCCTTTGCG
>NW_011888919.1:1158179-1185350 GCF_000151845.1 Pteropus vampyrus
GCTGCTTTCTCCTGCGTTCATCTCCCTCGCTCCTGCCCATTCACCTTTTGTTTTTCCCTTAAACACCTTTATTAAGATGGGATTCACATATCAGACAATTCACCCATTTCCAATGTACAATTCAAAGGTGTTCAGTATAGTCAAAGGATTGTGCAGTCATCACAGTCAATGCTAGAACATTTTCATCACCCTGAAAAGAAACCCAGGGTCCATTACAGTCAGTCCCCCAGCCCTGGGCAGCCCCCGAGCTGCCCGCTCTCTGTACAGCTCCGCCCGTTGTGCACGCTGACCGCACGCGAGGGTGCCGACGCTCCCCACCCTCGCCAACACTTGTTCACCTGACGTTTTGATCGTAAACACCCTAGTGGGTGGGATGTGGTGTCTCCTTGTGGTTTTGATTCGCGCTTCCCTACATCACCTACGTCTGATGTCCAGTTCGCCTAAGTGCCAGAGCTGTCCGGCCCCCTCTCTCGTCTGCCTCCTTCCCAGCCCAGCGGGTGGCACCTGCGCCGAGTTATCAGGCCCTCAGCGGGCTCCTTACCAACTTCTCACCTTGGGCGCTGTCCGGGTCACAGCCAAAGACATACAGATAGCCAGTGGCCCTACAAAGCGATGATCAGTCTCACTAAGGTCACCGGATGACAGTGGGACAGTGAGATGGCCTCGTCTGCCCATGAGACTGACCAAAAGGGTGGAGACGATGCCGCTGGGCCCGGGCACTGAGGGTGCGGACGCCCTCCTGTGCCGCTAGGGGGCGAGGGGAGCAGACGAGGCCGTCGTGAAGTCAGCATCTTTCGTCAGACGTTCGCTGTGTTCTGCGGGCGGGCAGGTGGTGTGATGCCGGTCTCTTGCCCGTCCATTACTGTCTCACCCTGTCCCAGGTGAATCACGGCGTCATCTGTCTCACTTTCCAAAAGGTATCAGCTCCGGATTGGGAGCTGGTCCACCTCGTCATGGCTCGATGCTCACATTCCTTCCTTACCTGACCCCTCATTGCGTCCTCGGTCCTCGGGCTCCGCCAGTGCTAAAACTAACGTCACCCCAAGTTAGGAGTTTGCTTTGGAAACTAAGTGGAGTTAGGGGTCAAGCTCTGCTCTCCCTTTCCCATGCTGTGTGACCTCAGGCAATGAACTGCACCCCTCTGAGCCACACTTTTCCCATCCCTAAAAGGGTCATTTCTGCTTCCTGAGGGGTGAGGCAGACTGAGCTTGGCTGCCAGGCAGAGGGTGTCAAGAGGGGTTGAAAGAAGGGAGTTTAAGTAGAAGAATGTCGCCAGCTGGGCCTGTGGTGGGACGGGACTCTAGACTTTGGCTTTTGACTCAGCCAACCACCCTCTTCTCCCATTTCTGCTCCCCCACCCCCAGCAGCCCTCTCTATGCCCCAGCACCCACCTTCAGCACAAGAGGCTGGCACAGAGATCCTCATGGGGCGCCCCCCCCCGACTCCCTGCCAGAGCCCCGGGGGTGGGAGGGAGGTGGGTCAGAATTACGCACTATTCTGGCATTGCAGCTGAGCAAGAGCACGGAGGTGGGAGTCACACCCCTCCCTACCATCCGGCCACTCCAGAGGGACCAGACTTCCCTGTCCTCCACGCCCATACTCACCTTTGTGCGGAATGGCCCTTCCATGCACGAGTGGAGCTAGCAGGAGGAATAAAACTGCAGAGGAGAAAGGAGGGAGGGTTGGGGTCCCAGCTGGGGGAGAGAGGGGGAGGGTTGGGTCCCAGCTGGGAGAGAGAGGGGGAGGGTTGGGTCCCAGCTGGGGGAGAAAGGGAGGGTTGGGGTCCCAGATGGGGGAGAGAGGGGGAGGGTTAGGGTCCCAGCTGGGGGAGAGGGGGGAAGGTTGGGGTCCCAGCTGGGGGAGAAAGGAGGGAGGGTTGGGGTCCCAGATGGGGGAGAGAGGGGGAGGGTTAGGGTCCCAGCTGGGGGAGAGGGGGGAAGGTTGGGGTCCCAGCTGGGAGAGAGAGGGGAGGGTTGGGGTCCCAGCTGGGGGAGGCGGGTGGTAGAAGGCTCTTACCTAACAAGATCCAGGGTCGCGACGCCCCTCTGGCCCTGGTCCTGCGCCCTGGCCTGCATCTGGCTGTCCTTGGTCGGCACATGTTATAGAAACCACAGCATCTGGAGAAGATAGTTATATAGTCCTGTGCTAGTGGGGTGACTTTGCGTAGAGCTGGTCACCAGGAAGGCATGAGACCTCATACATTTATATAACATTTTGGAAGGAGGGGCTATGGAGATTGAGAACAATTACCTTGGAAGATGTCTCGCCGCCCTTGCCTGCCTGACAAACAGAGGCACTCCCTTGGTTGCCAAACACTCGAAGGGCCAGAGAATAAAGTTGAGTTTGTTTTGTCTTGTTTTACATATAGGTAGGAAAAATGTATTCAAATATTTTTTATTTAATCGACGAATTTATTTTTTAAACATTTTATTTTTCCCCATCTCCCCCCCCTCCCGTCCCCAATCAAATATTTTAAATGAGGCGGCTGGAAAGGAAGAAGCAAAGGAAGAGGCGAAAAAGTAGGGGAGGGGAATGAGAGATGATCAGAAATACGTGCCCTTTTGATACGAGCCATTTAGACGTGCACCCTCAGGAGCTCGGAAAGCTGCGGGTGGCCATGTTCATTTAGTGGATGACCAAGAAAAGAACAGATAGAGTACAACCTGCAACCTGCATTTTTAACTTATCTACCCTGGGGATTAGCCTTAGAAGGGAAATGAGAAAAGTAATGAACACAAAGCAAGTCTTATTAATGGAGGGGCGTAGGGGCGTAGGCAGGGGATCATATGTTTTCTGTTTAAAGCGGTTAAAACCAAAGTCGACTTTGTGAAACTCTGGCTTCAAGATTTCTCTCTATTTCATTAAATTTTGGATATTTGAATTTCACGACAGTTGAAAGGGGATAATTTTTAGTAGTAGTCCTGATACAGTCACGAAACAGGATGGCGTGCGAGCCTTTTTTATTAGCAGCAAAATATTCCCTGCCGGTAGAGGTGCAAACGCGGTCACTTGGCAGTTTTCTCTGGAGATGCTTAATGATTCATGCAGAAAGATTGGAAGCCCTGTGCGGGGCCTAGACCTCGCCCTCTGTATCTTTTATAATAAAATTGGAATAACATTTTCTGGGCATTCCGCGAGTTCTAGAGAACTATTGAACCTGAGGCGTTGTGGGAACCCCCGAATTTGTAGCCAGTCAGAAGTGCACATGGCCTAGGAACCCTACTTGTGGCTGGTGGGGGCAGTCTTGTGGGATTGAGCTCTCACTTGGCAGTCTGCACGAACTTGGCTGATTAGTGTCAGAATTGTAATACAGTGTTAATACAGAATGTAATACAGTATACAATACAGTATATAATGCAGTATACGATACAGTATGTAATGTAATACAGTATATAATACAGTACATAATGCAGTAGATAATGCAGTATATGATACAGTATGTGATACAGTATTGGTACAGAATGTGATACAGTGTATAATACAGTATTAATATGGAATATAATGCGGCATATAATACAGTATTAATACAGCACACAATACAGATGCGATACAGTATGTAATACAGTATATGATACAGTATTAGTGCAGAATGCGATACAGTGTATGATACAGTGTGTAGCACAGTTTCAATACAGTGTATGATACAGTATGTGGTATAGTATATAAGCGGTATTAGTGCAGAATGTAATACAGTATATAATACAGAATGTGATAGTGTATAATATAGTATGTAATAGAGTATTAGTATAGAATGCGATACAGAATGTAATGCAGTATATAATACAGTATTAGTACAGAAGGCAATACAGGATATAATACAGTATTAATACAGAATGTGACAGTATACAATACAGTATCGGTGCAGTATGTGATACAATATAGAATACAGTATTGGTATAGAATGTGATACAGTATTAATACAGATTGTAATGCAGAATGCGATACAGTATATAACACAGTATTAGTACAGATTGTAATACAGTACACCCAGTTGATGTTCAGCAGTTGGGGGTGAAACAGAGTAGTAACTAAACTAATTCTCATTACCAAGTTACTTTTCTTTTTAAATACATAACATAAAATGGATTATTTTAACCATCTTAAGGAAATACATAACATAAAATGGGTTATTTTATGTTACGTATACATAACATAAAATGGATTATTTTAACCATCTTAAGTGTACAGTTCAGTGGCGGTAAGGACATTCACACTGCTGTGCAACCACCAACACCTTCTATTTCCAGAACTTTTCATCATCCCAGACACTCTGATCCCCTTAAACAACCAAGTTACCTTTTGTTGCTACAAATATAGATCTCTAATTCCCCACTTTAGAAAGTAATTATGGGGGGAGTGAATTAATGCAATTCCTTGACAGCTTGAAACGGGGAGGTGCAAGGCGTCTTCTGCAGGGAAGCGAGGCAGGAAAGGTTCCGTGAGTGAGCAGGTTACTTCTGTGGGCAACTGGGGCTCGGTCCCGCGGGGACCCTCTAGGAGGCAGTGTACAGGCACCTCAGAGTTTGCTCCCTGCCCCTCCGAGTTCCCCAGGAGTTTTGAGAGATGGACATATCACACACCAAACAGTGGCAGAGCCTCTATTGGCCATCAGGACACCTCGGTGATCCGAAGGAACAGGCCTTCCCAAAGAGCCACGCTGGGCAGAGGACCATCCTCAGGGACCCTCAGGGACCCTGGGCTAATTCCATCATGAGCTTCTTTAAAATAATTCCTGGAAATGACGGCGCTGCTGGATCTGAACACGTGCACGGTTTTCTTTGATTCAGTGGAACAAGTCATCAGTGTTCATAGGAGAAAATTTACAAATTAAGACCGTCAAAACCCCACCTCCCAGAAATAATCGGCACTTAACATTTTCACATATTTTCCTTATATATAGTCTTTGTTATTATTATTATTATCATTATTATTTCATATTTCAGTTTTTCCCAACATTTTAGTTGGAAAATTTTCAAACCTACAGAAAAGTGGAAAGAATACACAACGAACACCAAATGCCCTTACTGGATTCACCACTTGGACACACTGTGACCTGTTTATGCCCTTCACATATCGAGAACTACATCTGTGTCTTAGGTATGGCTGCTACAACAAATCGCCACACACCTGGTGGCTTACACAGCACACATTTATTTTCTAACAATTCTGGAGGCTGGGAAGTTCAAGATCAAGGAGCTGGCCGGTTGGGTTCTTGGTGCGGGCTCTCTTCCTGTCTTGCAGGCGATCACCTTCTCACCGTGTCCTCAGTGAGAGAGAGAGAGAAAGCCCCGATGTCTCTTCCTCTTCTTATAAGGACAGTAATTCCATCATGGGGTCCCTGCCCCCATGTCTTTATCGTAACCTAATCACCTCCCAATGACTCCACCAAATACCATCACATTTGGGGACACGCATCATTCATCATGACACATTCCATCTATATGTCTCTATATACATACATATATATTTTTTTTTCCTGAATCTTTTGAAAGTAATTTGCAGATGCCATGGCACTTCCTTTATCCTTAAAAACTTACACCTGTATCTTCCAAGAATAAGGACCTTCTCCCGTGTAGTCCCCAAACCATTATACACTAAGAAAATTATTAATAATTTCATGTCATCTAAGAAACTGCTTGTTTTCAAAATTCTCCAATGTCAGAATACCTTTTATAGATTTTTTTTTCCCCTCCAATCCAGGATCCAGTCATGACTCACACATTACATTTTATTTTTTTTTTATTTTTTAGGCAAGGACCTTGTCAGCTTACAATCTCTTATTTTTTAATTATTTTTACACCTACAGCACCTGGTCTTCCTAGGTGGTCTCCCATCCAAGTACTAACCAGGCCCGACCCTGCTTAGCTTCTGAGATCAGAGGGATCGGGCTTGTTCAGGATGGCATGGCTATAGGTACATTACATTTTATAGTCATGTCTCTCTAATCTTTTTAAATTTAAGACAGGTTCATCACCTTTTTTGGATTTCGAGGACTATGTATTTTTGAAAACTCCCAACTTGGTTGCCCTGTACAAAATGACTCACACTCTGCACTCATGATGAGATTCAGAGCGAACATTTTCAACAGGAAAACGTGAGTGAGGCTGTATCTCTCCTAGAACTGCTCCATCAGATCATGGTGTCACTTTGTCCCCTTAAAGAAAAAAGAGAAAGGACACAAATAACCCAAATCAGGATGCTGAATTTGACCACTTGGTTTAGGTGGTGACCACTGGGTGTGTGCACTATAAGCGCCTTTCACTGTTTTGTGAGTAGTAGGATATCTACTCATTGACCTATTCATTCATTTATTTATGTTTTCGGCAAATATTCTGTGTTTGCAGCCTGGGTAGATGGTACTGGTGATACAGTACTGACTAAGAATTCCTGGCCCTGCTTCTTGGACTCCCAAGAAGAACAGACTGGTCTGGGAAAGACAAACCATTTTTAGACAGTGGCGATCCAGAGTGGTTGGGGCTGGGATGGGGGAGCCCTTTTGGAGGGTGATGGTCCTGGGTGGTCAGGGAGGGCTTCCTATAGGAGGAGGCATCCGAACCAAGACCTGAACATTCAAGGTGAGTGTAGAGAGGAGTGAGCCTTGCAGGCAGAGGGAAGGACATATACAAAGGCCCAGGGACAAGAGAGAGCAAAGGGGTCTGAGCACTGAATGAAATTCAGCTGGAAATTGCCAGAGCATCAGCCATGGGGCAGATCACACTGGGCCTTGAGGCCATTTGCAGGAGTCAGGACTTGTTTGTGAGCAAGTAGAAACCACTGTAGGGTTTTCTGCAGGAGAGGGCTTTGGACTCAGTGCATTTTTATTCTCCCGAAGGATGGCTCATCGGCATGCAATGTGGCTTGAGGAGGCTGCACTGAAAGCCCCTTTGGGGAGGGACCGGGACGGGGAACCGGTGGGTGGGGACAGCCAGGTCTGGCCCGGGCTGGCGACTAATCAGGCGAGGGGTCAGGGCTCCCAGATGATGCTCAGGTCCCACGAATGTTGTCTCTGGGGCACACGTGCGTGTAATTACATTAAATGTTTGTTTTTTATTCTCAGTTTAAAGAGTGAAGCCATCCTGTAAGGTTTATAAGAAGAAGTAGCAGTTCCCACCCTGCCCCCTTTCTCAGGTCACAGACCCTTTCAGACCCTTCTCCGTTTCACAGTAGGTGCTTATCCTGCCTTATCCTCAGGTGGGTTTTTTTCCCCCAAAGCAGCTTTGTTGAGGTATCAGTGATACATACGTGTATAATTTGATATTTGGACCTATGTGTGCGCCCATGAAGCCCCCACCGCATTGAAGACAGTGAGCACATCTTATTGCTCGCTCCCCAGTTTCCTGGAGCCCCTCCCTCCGGCCCCTCTCCACTCTCCCCTCCCCCAAGCAGCCACTGATCAGCTCTGTCTCACTGTGCTCACAAACGCCAGGCTGCCGGCTGCCGGCCCGGAGCAAGCTGGGTCACTCCTTCCCAGCGTTTTGTCTCACAGTGAGTGTAGCTCAGGAAGTGGGAGCCCAGGGTGCCCTGCTGTCTAGGACAGCCCGTGGGACAGGGAGTCCAGAGCCCCCGCCCCCGCCGCCCTGTCCCATGCGAGGTCGTCTTGCCGTCTCGTGTGTACCTTTGCGGTTTTTTATTAATCGATGTGAAATTCACACAACATCAAATTAACCATTTTCTAATGAACAATTAAGTGGCATTTAGGACGTTCACGACCTTGAACAGCCACCACATCTAGTTCCAAAACGTTCTCATCACTCCCCAAATAAAACTTGGTACCCACTACGTTGTCACGCCCCATCCCCTCCCCCTCCAGTCCCTGGCAACTGCCAGTCTGATTTCTATCTCTATGGATTTGCCTGTTCTGGGTGTTTCGTGTGAACGGAATTGTACAGGATGTGGCTTTTGGTGCCTGGCTCCTTCCACTGAGCACAGTGAGTTCCCGGTTGGGCCGCGTCATAGCGTGTGTCAGCGCCTCATTCCTCGTCATGGTGGAATGGTATCCCGTTGCACGGATGGGCCGCGTGTGTTTATCTGTACCTCAGCGGATGGACGACTGGGTCGTTCTCACCTGTGGGCGATTGTGAACAATGCTGTGTGAACACGCATGTCACTCACAGTCCTTTAAGGCTTAGAGTATCTGTCTGGAGGACAGCGGAGCATCCCGGACCTGCTCCAACATTTCTAGACCCAAGCCCAAGACCCACCTGGTACTGGGTGGGTCAGCTGGTGCAAGTCACTCAGTCTTTGAACCCAACAGAGCTTCCTTTGTGCTGTTATTATGACAACGATGCTGTCGCTACCTGCTGAACACTGAGGAAGGTGCCTGCTGTCAATGAGAATTGCAGAATGTTACATTTTGTAATCACGGATAAAGATTCTGCGTTGCTATCCACCGAAAACATCCTGGGCTAACTGAAGCAGAAAAGAAGACATTGGAATGCTCTTAGGTATCTCACTGCAGGCCAAGGCTAAAAATGTTGGCAGGAATCTTGGAGGTCTATAGTTCAGGACCAGTGTTGTCACCAAGAGACTCAAAATCTGTAATGGTGCCTGGAAACAGGAGCTCGTGGCTGAGACTGCAGTCGCTACTAATGTTACTGAGCTCAAGGGGTTCGTTCTGGCCACACGCGTTAAAGCGAAAGGAGACACAAACGGGATTTTGCAGCAAAGAAAGTAGAAAGTTTATGGAAGGAAATGGCACCAAGCCCAGAAACATGGGTGAGCTAATGATCTTAAGACCTGGCTTCCTCAGCACCTCTAGGGGATAGATATATCATCACGTAGAGGGAGAGATGCATGAGTCATGGTGGCTGGGGGAGTTGGGATCATGGGCTCTACCTGTCGGTCGCGGCTTGGGTGGGAGGCAGTTTGATCATTGCATCGGGTCCCGATGGCAGTCCTGGCATCCTTCTGTTTGGGTTCAGGGGGATGCAGGCAGGGTTGCGTCTTCGGTCTTCGTGGGCGTGGAGCTGAAACACACCGGAGATCAAGATGCTGAAACTCTGACTCTGTGGTCGACAGACCTGCGCTTTTGTTCCTAGGTCCTGGCTGGTGATGAAGGGAGCAGTCGTGCAATATGCAGGAGAAGGGGAGAAAAGCAAGTGAGCACAAGGCCGGTTTGCATCAAGGAGAAAGCGAAAGGAAAAAGTCGTCTCACAGAAGTGAAGCTCTGCACAATTGCATGACAGAAATAGTCCGGCGGGGTGGCCCTCCTCTCCCCCGCGGTCATGCGGGGACCCAGGCAGAGGCAGCCCCACCACCTCAGCATCTCAAGGTCGCCCCGGGGTCACGACCACCCCTGGCTGGGTGGGCACTGCCAGAGGAACTGGCCGACTTCCCAGGCCATGGGTTGCACCCCCATATTTGCCCCGCACCTACCGCCCACCCTCCTGTATGACTCATGGGCTCTCCTTGTGACCTGAAAGTCTCGCTCAAGATTTCAGGTCCAGAGAGGGACCAAGGTGATCAACCCTGGACACGAAACCTGAGAGCTGACTGCCAGGGCGGCAGAGCAGCAGAGTCTCTTCGTTGGCTGTAGAGGGAGGTGAAGTCTCACCAGGAGAGCTCACTTCGGCAGACACTCTTCCCATCGGCAGGACACTAATTTGATTCAGTGTGGCCGTGTAGCCAGCCAAGAACGTTCGACTCCCCCGCAGTGAGGGGTAGCCACGTGACATCTTGGGCAGTCTACTCCTGGCATATTCATGAGATCCAGTGGTTTCTCTTAAAAAAGGACAGATTGGATACACACGCTTTCTGTCCTTGCCTCCTGCCTAGAGGAGGGTTCGATTCTCAGAGGGACGACAAGCATCTTTTGGGCATGTGACTAAAAGCCCCGTAATAAGGAAGGTCAGGCTGATGGAGAAGGAGCCTGGGCCCCGAGCGGCATCCTGTGGCCACCGTGGTGGCCCTGGCTGCTGGCCCCAGCTCCACGGCTCTGGTAATAGAGGAGGCCACGGGAGTCTCCAGTCTCTGTCACAGGCCGTTCCTGGCCGACGACATGGCGCATCCCCAAACCAAGATGGAGGTTTCGATTTTGGAAAACTTGGCACCCCACAAATAACAAGCATGAATTCCCGAGGTCACTTCTGTTTGGCATGGGCCCACCTGGACTCAGCAGGGGCCTCTGTCATCAGCCTGCGACCCCTGGTGACAACGGCATTTGCCAGTTTCAGTGAGAGAGACTTCAAGACTCAAGTGTTTTGTTTGTTTAAACGGCTTCCTTGAGGTGTAATTTACATACCACGAAATTCACCTGTTTTTAAATGGACCCGTTGATTATTCGTGTACACTTACTCGGTTGTGCAACCATCACCACAATCCGACTTTGCGACATTTCCATCACTCGAAAAAGATCCCTCGTGTCTGTTAGCAGTTGCTCCCCATCTGGCCCTCCGCCCGGCCCCCGGCAACCACTCATCTACTTTCTGTCTCCGTAGATTTTTCTGTTCTGGACATTTCGTATAAACGGAATCGTACAGCACGTGACCTTTTGTGTCTGGCTTCTTTCACTGAGCACGATGCCTTCGAGATTCGCCCACGTTGCAGTGTGTCAGGGCTTCCTTCCTTTTTTACGTGTTAATAGTACTCCACTGTGTAAATACACCGACCTGGTTGATCCGTTCCCCAAATCAATGGACTTTTGGGTGCTTTCCCCTTTTTTAGCTGCCGCGGATATTTGTGCGCGGGTGTGCGGACGCATGTTTTTTCTCTTGGGTACATACCTAGGAATGGAATCGTTGGGTCACGTGGGGAATGTATGTGTAACTCGTCAAGAAACCGCCAAACTTTTTTCAACGTGGCCCCACCGTCCTACACCCCAGAAGTGACACGCGAGAGCTCCTTTGCCCGGAAACTTGCAAGCGCTTGGAGTTCTTTGTTGTTTTCATCATAGTTATTCTAATGGGTGTGGAACGGTATCTCACTGTGGTTCTGATCTGTATTTCCTTGATAACTAATGTGTTGAACATCTTCTCACGGGTGTTCTGGTATTTGCATATCTTCTGCCTGTTTTAATTGGGTTATTTACCTTCCCGTTGTTGAGTTTCAAGAGCTTTAGATGTATCGTGGTTGTAAGTCCTCTATCAGATATAGGATTTGCAAGTATTTTCTCCCAGTCTGTGGCTTTCTTTCTCACTACCTTAATGGTATAACATGCTTTTTAAAAATAACTTTTTGAGGTATAATTTACATGCAATAAACCGTACTTGTTTTTAAAAAACTGTACTTATTGTAGGTGTTCGGTTCGATGGATTTTATCACAGGATTTTATCACAGGTATACGAAACTACCACCATGGTCAAGGTATAGAATATTTCTATCACCCCCCCAAATTTCCTTGTGTCTCTTTGCTGTCCATCCCCCCTGCCACCCCTGCCCTCAGAGGATTACTGACGCGCTTTCTGTCACTGTACATCCATCAAAATCTTTTTTTTTTCCGAATGGTCAAAATTTATAATTGTTATGTATCCTTTTGCAAACGATTTTCTGTTTAATTGTGAAAAATCGCAGACATACAGAAAACAATATAACAAACACCCATATCTACTTTTTAGAATTAATAGACATAAACATTTCGCCCCATTCGCTTTGCCATTGATCCTTTTTTAGGAGCTAAAGCTAAATCTTTACCCCGTTCTCCCTCCAATCTGCCCGAAGTCGCTGAGTATTATTCCATGTGAAACTTTATATTTTTCCTATGTATATCTGCGTCCCTAGTCAATGCATGTTCTTGATTTTTCATCACAATGTTTGTATCTTCTGGAACTTGTATGTCTTCCCACCACATTATGTTTTGGGGACATTTCTGTGTTGAACTATATAAAGCTCATGAATTCTTTTACTTTTTTTTTCCTTTGTAAATCATGAGATTTCTTAGTCGTGAAATATTTCAGGATTGCTGGTCGGTTGGGAAAGGCATGCCTGTGGATACAGGACACTACTCGGGAGGCCAACACGAGCGATTTCACCTTTTTTGCTCTGTTTTATTTTCACTGCTGTGCTCCACAATCATAAGTGAATTTATGGATTGTGACATCATATCCTCCTCAATTTTAGGCCTTGTTTCCCTGTTGAGCCTTGACCTTGAAGGGACTGTTTAGCTCTATGGAGGTAATTGACATATGGATCTGTATTTCTTTTTAAATTATGGTAAATAAAACCCCCACATATTATAGAGTAATATTATAAAAATATAAAAGACATTCTTAACCATTCATCAAATTTTTTTGTTTTCGTTTTTTTTTAAATAAGAACGAAATGCGCCGTCATTGTTTCTGTGAGTCGCCTCAAACAGGCTGTAGTCGGGCCCCTCCCCCTCCCATTTTGAGTGGGAACTGGAGTTCCTCAGGCCTGGATTCTGGATCCATTTACCTTCTAACTGACCCTGAGGGACCCCTTGGAGAAATGAAGTAGAGAGTTCACGTTTCCGTCACGATCCTGCTCCCTGCTCCCTCTACCCAGAGCCCGGTGGGGCAACATTGGGCCAGGGGGTTCCTTTCAGGAAGGGAGAGAGAGTTCTCTGTCTCAGCCAGTGTAATATTCCAACAGGAAGGGGCAGTCATGGCGCCTTGAAGTTAGAAGTCTCAGGCTCCTCAGGTAGCCAAGGCCAAGTCTGGCCACTCACTGGCAAGGGGGAGCAGACAGACAGGTGAAGGACATTCATTTCTCTCCGTCTCAACGATGGTGCAAGTGAGCATTCAGATACATCTTTAGGAGAACAGGTTTCTTTGGTGTCTACCCAGGATCGAAATTGCTGGGTCACAAGGATTGGACACTGAGCTTTAGTAGTTGCTGCCACCTCCAGGACGGAGTGCATGGCATCTTTGCCAGCACTTGGCACGTCTGGGGTCTTCATTGCAGCCACTCTGGTGGGTCTGTAGTGCTTCCTCTGTATGATTTCAATTAGGATTTTCCTGATATGTAACTGAGTTCACCATCTTTCCTTATGCCTAGTGGCCATATCGATATCATCCTCCGTTGGGTGGTCCACCTTTCTCTTAAGATCCACAGGAGGTCTTCGCATATCCCGGGTCTGAGTTCTTGGTCAGATGGGCAGATCGCAAATGGCTCCTCAGTCCGGAACTTGCCATTTTCTGCTCTTGCCGTTGACTTTGAGGAATTAGAGTTCTTAATTTCAATGTATTCCACGATGTCACACTTTTTCTTTAAGCCTAGTCCTTTTTATGTTTTAACAAATATTCACAAATAGCGACCAGCTCAAAGTTATGATGATACTAGCCTATGTTTTTTTTTTTTTCTAAAAGCGTTGTTTGTGCCTCTCACGTTTTCATCTCCAAACTCTATGAAACTGAGTTTTGTGTAGATTGTGAGGTAGGCGTCCAGGTGTTTTTTGGTTTTTTGTTTTCTCTACGTAGAACAAAAGAATTTGCTTAGACTTTGGTTTTGCATCAAATCTGTGGATAAATTCAGGGGAAACTGATATTTTTACAACACAGTTGATTCCAATCCATTACAGATTCTTCCTGAAGGGATTACAAAAATTAGCAACACCCCCCAGCCTGCATTACGAAGTCACTATGACCCCCAAACCTGAGAAGGACTGAAGTCCACCTCTCTCATGCACATCAACACAGGTATCCATAAAAATTTAGCAAATCAAATCCAACAATATATTAAAAATATGTATATCATTTCAGAAATCCAAGTGTGGTTTAACATTTTGGAAAATTAGTCCATGTAATTCACTATATTGACAGGAAAAAAAAATGACTTATCCTGTAGATAGGTACAAGAAAAGTATTTAATAAAAATAGACACCCAATTCATGATTTAAAAAATTACTCTCAGAAATCTAGGAACACAGGGGACTTCCTTAGTGTGATAAAGTCCTACAGTAAATACCATACTTTCTTCCCTGATATCAAAAGGAGCCAAGGAATAAAGGACAAAAAATCGGGAAGGAACAAATGGTTCTTATTTGCAGCTGACCAGATATGTACAGTTTAAAGAATCGATGGACAAATTATAAGAACTAATAAGAATAAGAAATAATTTATCAAAGTTACTGGATTTAAGGTCAATATATAGAAATCAATTAATTCCTATCATCGGTACCAGTAACAAATAGAAAATGAAATTTTACAATGATGCCATCAAAATAGTATAAAATCAAAATAGTATAAAAAATATCTAATACATGGGAATATACAAGACCTCTATTCAGTAAACTATCAAAATAGTATAAAAAATATCTAATACATGGGAATATACAAGACCTCTATTCAGTAAACTATATAAAACATTATCAAAATAAAATTTAAAAGACCTGAATAAAGAGAGATACCATGTTCATGGACTTGAAGATTCAATATTGTGAAGATGTTAGATCTTACTAAACTGGTTTATAGATTCAAGTAATCCCAACTATAATCTCAAAAGCCGTGTGTGTATCTGTCTGTGTGATTAACAAATAAGTTATCAAAGTCACACAGATTAAGTCTGACCTTGTCTCCAGGCTACAGTCAGAGAAAACTGTTTAGTGGTGGCTTTTGTACCTTGAACCTTGTCATTCCTGTTCTAGGGTTTTCACCTTGACTCAACCCGTCCAGAACAGTCAGTAGGACCCCTCCCACTAGAGTGAAATCAAACACCTCAATGACACTTATCACTCCCCTAAGGGAACTTGGCCTGGCCTGGAGTAGGGACTTTCCCAGTGAACTGATCTCTCCCTGTGTCTTATAGATTAGCATCCTGTTGATGGTTAAAAGTTCCTGCTCCAAGCGCGCAGGGAAAAAGGAACCAATCCACACCCCTATCACAAGATGTCTGCTTATCATTTAAAAATTAATTACAGACAGACAAGGAAAGTCTATATGAAACAACAGACTTGGGAGTGTGGGGACAGTTATTCCCAAAGATCAGGCTTGAGAGAAGTTTGGAGGCCTTAAAAATCATGCTAAGGATTTTGATCTTTCTCCTGGGGGTACTGTGAGCCATAGCGGGGTCGCAGGGGAAGGTCGTGGTCAAATTTATGCTTTAAAAAGACTCCTCTGGCTGCCTTGTGGGTGCCGGGCTGGAGGGGGTGAGACCGAGGGGGGAAGACCAGTGAGGAGCCTGGGCCCCAGGAGAGGTAACTGAGCGTCAGCCCCTGGTGTCAGGCCTGCCTCGTTGGGTGGGGCTCACCCACCTGTTCTCTGCACCACAAACTCTAGCGTAGCTGCCAGTCAACCTGAGTGACCCACACTCTCAGAGTTTTCAATTAGTCCACTTCTCCAGATGTAGATTTTAAAAAGCTACATGGAGACTCTAAACTCGTCTCCGTATTTGGATCTTTTATAATACATTCTTTTTCATAAAGACAATGAAAAATCACAAATATGGTTGCAAAACGAAACCAAAAACCCTCAAACTGAAAGATGTTCTGAACGGAAAAGTTGGTGAAAGCCCCCAGAATGTGGAACGAAGCGGAATGATGACAACACAGGAGGGGAAGGTCTCAGGAGGGGAAGGACCAGTGCGGGCAGCGTGCCAGCCCGGGACGGGACGTGCTCCAGACGAGAATTAAGGGAAAAGAGGGAGGAGGAGATGCATCGTATGTGCAAAGCCAGGGGGTTGTCGAGACCACCCTCACTCTGACAACAACTGCAAGTTCAGGGGGCCCCCAAACAATCCCCAGTTTCACTCGTTTGGTAGAGGGACTCACGGGGACTCACTGATCGTTATACTTCCGGTTACAGTTTATTACAGAGAGAGGATACAGATTAAAATCAGCCACAGGAAGAGGTTCATGGGGCAGAATCCAAAGGACTGCCAACTGGGAGCTTCTAGTGTTCCTCTGTCCTCTCCTGGTGGAATTGTGGACAGCGCTATCTTCTCCCAGCAACAATGAGTGACAAATGCATGGAGTATTGTCACCAGGGAATGCAGATGGGTCCTACAGATAAGGTTCACCAAGCCTGTGGCTGACTTTAGTTTCTAGCCCCTCCAAGGTTGAGCCATAGGTGGCCCAAAGCTCTCGCCATAAATCACATCCCTAGTGTAGATTATCTGGCATGGCCAAGGCCCCAGGTAAACGAAGACACTCTTATCAGGCAGGACATTCCAAGGACTTAAAGAGTTACTTCTCAGGACAAAAGGGCACAGACCAGGCCCCTATTTGGGTAAAGTTAATCCTGTATTTCACAGACAAGAAAAATTCCAAGGACTAAAGAGAGAAACAAAGTTCAGATAGAAAAGTATAAAATAATGGAAACAAGAAAAACTCACTCATAAACTCATCCTGGTGCAATATCAGTGACACAAGAATGACCAAACAATGACAACAACAACAACAACAACAACAACAACAACAACAACAAAGACCTCTGCCCATTACAAATGATAGAACCAGGACTCTAAACTACTGAGGATTATGATTCTGAACTCGTAATTCTGGGCCGAGAGGAGACAGTATCATCTAGTCTAGTGTGAAAGTGGAAAAAGATACTTAAAAAAGGCAGAGATCCGAAAACACTTACCTACCGTGCACTCTTTCTGAAAAAGGTATGTAGGGATATACTTCAGCAAAACTAAAATGGAATTCAACAAAGAGGAGGACACAGATTCCTCAAGAGAAGGAACAGTGTGAAGGGGACAATGTGAGGACGCTGGGAGGACAGCCCTGCAGTGGCCCAGGACACAGCCAATGGGTCTACAGCTGACTAATAAAGAGAATAGGAGCAAAGAACTGGATGATCTCGGTCACAGAGAGAGTTAGCCATTTGGGGGTTAAATCTGGCAGAAACACTACTGTAGGGAAAACTGAAAACTTCATACAGTAAAATCAAGGTCTAAATATGAGAAAACTCAAGTGTGGCATGACACGAAGCAATGTTTAAAGCCATTTAATGTTCATGCTTCAGACAGCATAGAACATGGGCTCTGAAATAAAATGACGTCTTCATTATGGAATCCACAGTAATTAGTATTTACAGAGCTTTAAGAGTATACATGCACTACATTTTCATTTTCAGACCTCAGCCTATGGACAAGGCACAGTAAATACTTAGTATAACCTCAGAAAGATACCTTGACAATGTAAAAATAGTAATATGGTAAACCGACCACTGGAGGTGGAAGGGGGAGGGTCGAAGGCAGGGCAGGGCAGTTAATGTGGTACAGGTGCCAGGAAGTTGAAGCAATAGGCATGTTATTTAGAATTACAAATGTTACCAATAAATAGTAACAAAATAAGAATCACTTTCGAAAATTGGGAGAGGAAAGGAAAGGATATAGAATATGTGTTAAAAAATCACAGGATGAGGGGTGGGAGTGGAAAATCAAGTCATAATCTTTTTAAAAATTCAATTTGGTAAACTACGAAATCGAGGTATAAGCTTGTGATTTGGCATCATAGGGAAGAAGTAAATGCAGAAGAGATCAAAAGTGGTTAACCTTTGAGGAGTAAGATTAAAGGCTGAGGGGCAAAGATGGACTTCCTTTTTCAGTATACCCCCTTCTAAACACCGCCCCCACACCTCAGGCATAAGGTATTCTCACCAAAAGGAAGAAAAGGTAATTACATCAGCCTGACTGCTGTAAACGGTAGTTGGAAGGGATGAAGTATAAAATGTTTTCAGGAATTCATCTCCTAATGAGCCCGAAGAGGCTTCTTTCCCCCCATCAGTTCGTGTATCTATGCGTCAATATTATTTACTACTGGAGTGGGTCAGGTCTCAGCATCAGCTCTATATGTAACATTTCCAAACGGCGACAGTGCTGCTAAGCCTTATTCACGTGAATAAGTGATTAGGTAAAGAAGTGAGAGCAGCGTGACTCTAGGCCCGCGCTCCTACCCAAGCCCCGGACCGCTCAGAGAGCACACTTCAAGGGCCTTGCGGGGAGCGGGGAGGGAGCCAGGCTGGCCTCGGGTGGCAGGGGGCGGAGATCGGAGGGAGGGAGCTTGAGCTCCGGCTCTGGACTCGTTACCACTCCAGCCGTGCGGCTGGGGACGCAGGACCTCCCCTCCAGGGCAGCGTCTCTCAGAATCTTCTGGACGCCGTCCAAAGATGCCCGCCGGGCCCTCCCAGCCCAGATACCTAACTGGGCTTTCCGCGTGCGACGCCCGGCGCCCACTCCCCGACCGCGGAGATTCGGGCTGCCGTGTCCCCACGGTTCCCACCAGGACACTGAAGCATCTACGGGCGGGGCTGGCAGGGGGCTCCCCAGCAAAAGATCCCTGACCCCTTTCTTTCCCCACAGTGTACCACTGGGCGGAGATGCGGGCCAAGCTGCGCATCATGGGCTTGAACACCGAAGCCGTCAAGCCGCTGAACGAGGCGGCGGCCGTCGAGCTGGGCGCCGAGTTGCTGGGCGAAACCACCGTCTTCTTGGTGGCCGGCGGCTGTCTGGTGCTGGAGTACTGGCGCCAGAAGATGCAACAGCGTCGCAAGGAGGGGGAGCAGCGAGCTGCCTGGGGCGCGGTGCAGGGCGACGTGGACCACCTGGAGCTGGCGCTGGAGCAGCTGCAGGCGCAGGTGCGGGCGGCGGCGCCGCTGAGCGCCCTGGAGGAGCTGCGGGCGCAGATGGAAGACATGCGCGCCCAGCTCTGCGAGCCGGACTCGGACGCGCCGTCTGCGCCCCAGATGGAGCCCGCGTCCCAGGAGTAGGAGGCCGCAGGGCCCTGGTCTTGCACGTGACTGTTGTCTTGGCTGCGACTTCTCCGACTTGGCCTCCTGTCTGTCCACACTGTTCGTTCCTGAACCGGCCTAGCTATTACCACCCCGTCCCTGTAGAGCGGAAGGGATCCTACACTGGGGCTGATCCAACCAGGCGTTTGGTCACTTCCCCCCACTAGGTGGGCCAGCAGGACACAGGGACCTGGCCAGCTCATTCTGTCATTCACACCTCCACTTACCTGAGGAGTGATCCTCTCCCGGGGGCCTCAGCCATCGCACGGGGCGGGGGGGGAACACTCTGCCCCCTCCTCGTTGGTACAGTCCATTGTAATGATGGAGACACTTCCGCTGGACCCCGCGCCCGGGCCCCGTCCACCTACCTCACCCTGTAGTGCAGGGAATGGGATGGATCTCGGACGACTTTAGGTCCAATGGGCCACTCAGTGGCGCCTGTCTTCAGTCCACCATCCGTACCTCTACTGGGGTCCTCGCCTCAACTGGATCTGTCCAACAGACCTGCCCCACACCCCCCTCCCTTAGTCTGTGGCACAACCCCCTGGGGAAGGCCGTTTGGGGTCCTCTCTTGCAGTTCCACCAGCTCTCCCTGCTCCCCACTTTCTGTGATCTGTTCCAACAGGACATGGCCCTTCAGGGTAGAAAAATGGTTCTGCTTAGGGCTGAACAATTCTGGTATGGCCAAAGCCCCCAGTTTACCTGGCCCAAAGGTCTGGACTACTGCTGTTCTTACCCACAGTTCTCCCTAGCTGGCCTCTCATAGGGACCCACCTGTTCCCCTGCTCTATGGGTAACTGTCACACCCCCCACCTTCCAAGCCTGCTCTTCAGTACTCAGGGATTCCCCCATCCTTCTTGCCCTTGGACTGGACCCCCAGGCCCCCTCGACCTCCTTCATGCAAAGGCCTCCTCCGCGGGACCCCCAGCCCCTCAGCCCTTAAGTTCCCCACTCCCATCCAAAGGGACTGTTCCACCAGACAGTGTTGCCTACCCAGCCTACCCGCTGCCAACCCACTGAACTGCTCGGGGAGGGGGGTGGCGGTGCATGAGCTCTGCGACTTCTGAATTCTATTTTTTTAGACTGTTGATGTTTTACAATTAAAGGAGCTCTGGGTAAAGAAGTCATCTTAAGAATGTGTCTGAGAACCATGGATACAATGCTCATTAAAACCAGGAGAGAAGCTGGGTGGGCAGGGAGCAGAGGGTCATCCTATGAGCCCTATCCCAGATGGGGAAACTGAGGCCCAGGGAAAGCAAAGGGACTTGCCCAAGGCCACACAGCCCACGAGGGACTATCCCCTGGCTTTCTCGAGGGTGGTGGATTGAATGAGGAGGGCAGCGAGGAAGGCCCCTGGTAAGGGGCAGGGGAGGGAGGGCGGTCTGTTGAGAGCTCCAGAGGAAGCAGAAACCGCCCTGACTGCAGCAGCCTGAGGGAACCGGAACAGGTGCAGGGCAGGAAGGAACATGGGGGGGCGTGCAGATCGCTGGGGGAGGGGGGCACGCCCCCATCCTCATCAGAGCAGCCCTTTGAATCACTCCAGAAATCTTAGCATTTATAAAAATTGGCAGATTTATTCCGAAGGGGCCCATTTTCAAGAAGCTAAAGGTGAAGGTGGGAGAGGGGAGATCTCCCCCTTTCCTTTCTTCCTCATCTTCATTTTCCCTAAGGGGGTAAAAATGGCCTGGACCCCAAAACCTACCCAAATAAAAAATCCAAAAAACCGAGGTTCCAAAAAGTTAACAGCATCTTAATTCCTCATAGAAAAGGGCAAGGTGCCAGAGGGAAGGGAGGTCCCTGGGGTGGGCGGAGGTGCCCCAGCCTGGTGGGACATCCCCTTCTTAAATAGCTGCCCCAAATGTGACAAGCCTGGGGATATAGCATTTAAAAACTCCCCATACCCCGTTTTATCAAAACCAAAGAGAAAAAAAATTTCCCTTTCCCCCCAAAACCTAAATATATATATATATTTTTTTCCTTAAAAAAACAAAACTTCGAAGGCATTAAGCGTTAAAGTGAATCTAGAACAAGGGAATGTGAAATTCCCTCCCTCCTTCACCCTTACTGTGGGGTTAATTGGTACATCCCCAGCAGAGGGACCAGCCCCAAGGGGATGGCGAGGGGAAGGACCAAAGGGAGCAAAGGGTGGCGGCTCCCCAGCCAATCAGCAGCCAGTATGGGCGTGAGCACGGCGCCAGGGAAGCCACACCCCCCTTGGAATTTTCCAAGTGGGATGGGGAGTGGGGAAGACGCATTCCTGCGTAGTCTTCAGCCAATTCCAATTCAAGTTGAGGCAGGGAAAGCAGGGTGACAGGCGGGGTGTGCGGAAAGAAGAAACGGGATCTTCTGGAGCCCTGTGGTCAGGGGGAACCCCGCTTCCTCAGCTCCTGGACAAAGGCTGGAAGGAAACAAGGGGCAGAGGTCAGGGGCAGGGCCTCTTCCCCCTTTCCTTCCAAAACAGAGCTCTTCCCAAGAGAAAAGATGCCTCCAAAATAAATGTTTGAAATAAAAAAAACACCTCACCTTCAATTATTTCCTCTTTCACTTTTCGTAATTCCTTCCTCACCTCTTCCAGAAGCTCCTGAAAATAATGGGGTGCAATGGATCAGAAAAGGTGTCTGGACTTGCAGAAGTGAATCGCCTTTCTAAATGACTGAAGGGTCAGAGGAAGGAGGTTCAAGCTCCCCCACCCCCCAGCCACCATGACATCACTGAGCAGGCCACAGAGGGACTGAAGAAGTCTTAAGGGAGAATTTTGGATCTTCGGAGCCAGAAGCAAAGTACTGGAGAACATCCAGTACCAGAATTGGCAAATACCTTCCAGTGTCCTGCCAACTCCTATTGGTGAGGAATGTCTGGGGCCAGTGTGCTGAAAAGGATTCTGGGTACTCATCAGGAATGTGTTGCAGTGATAGATTAGTAAGGTCTGTCAAGGGCACTAGATGAGGGGGTTGTGGCGTCTGTGCCTCCCCTGACCTGATCCAGTATCTTCCTTTCTCACGCTGGAGAACTGAGCATTTCTAAGGCCTTCCCTAGGATCATGGGGCAGGTCAGTGGCAGAGCCGGGGCCCATGTCTCTTTTCTTCCTGCGTCCCCTTTCTAGCTCCCAACCTCACCTCCGGCTCCCTCCCCAAGCTACCTGTTTCACCCTCTCCAGGTCTGACTCATCAGCAGCGCTGGGTGTAGGGGCGTGGGCCTCGGAAGTGGTCACAGAGGACGACGACTTCATCCTAGGAGAGATGGCGTGTTTGGGACAGAAACAAAGTTAGAGGGGTCAACATCACATTCCTCCCTACAAATTCGACAAATCTAACAACTTTGGGTTGGTGGGGCCCCAGGATTGATGGCCCACCTTGGCAAGGTTGTGCTGTTCTTCTCCCAGGGTCTCCGCACAGGTTCTGGGGGACAGGCAACAAAGCAGAACGATTAGGGTCAAAGAATGCTCCGCCTCAATCTTTCTCCCATAGCCTCACGCCTCTGGTCAAAGAACCACCTCGGGAGACTACAATCCCCAGCATTATTTGCACAGACCCTCTCACGAGGGTGCTTTATGTGAAAACAGGGCATCCTGGGACATGTAGTTCCTGCGGCTAGACTGGGCTCTCACTTTACTCACCACTGTGAGCGGGGACTCTGGCCTCTGGCTCCTCCTGCTGGTGGGAAATAAAACTGTCATGAGCCAGCCCATTTCACGCCTCTGCTCATCTTCCTCTTCCAGGTTCAACCCAGCCCAACCCTGTCACACCGAAAGGTACATCCTAAGGTGTATATGGTAGGAAGAGCCCTTAACTCACATTGGCAGATTCATCCTTGGGGGGTTTCTCTCCAACTAGTGTGGCTTTCCTTCTGCAGGGGGGAAAGGCAAAAACAGATGGATCCAGCCCACCCTCAGGCACTCAACGATTCCCCTTCCCAGAGTTCTAGAAAGGTGGATCCTACGGTGCAGTCCCGGAATCCGTGAAGGCTAAGAAAACTTTAGTTTTAGAAGTTAAAGAGAGTATTGTTCTCAGAGCGGAGTGGGAGTTTTACACTTCTCACATTTGAGAATCACAAAATGCCAAGGGCGGAGGATTCTAAGATGCTAGGATTCCAGGAATGAACCCGAGTTGCCGGATTTCGAGGCAGGAACTTCTAAAGTCCTTGAATTCTGGGTTTTAGAACATTCTAGAGATGGTTGCAAACCTTGGCCATCCTAGGAGAATGCAGCCTCCAGCATTAGATCCCAAACCTGGCTATCGAAGTGGGAAATTTCACCCAGAGAAACAAAAAATGTGAATCTGAGCCCTCCCCGCACCTCACCCTACTGAACAAGAATCTCCAGATGATAACTGCTGGTCTGAGGGGTTTGTTCCCAGAGCTTAACACAGGCCTGGGCTCCAGGCTCAGGCTCACCTCCGGGCCAGCATGGCGTTCATCTCTTCCATGAGCCCCCCGCCTGTGCTTCGACTGCTCTCAGCTTTGGGGGCTGAGGGCCCCCCTGAGGCCTCCTCCTGCTGGAGAAATTAACAGAGAGGAGGGGACCTTTATGGGTAAGACTCCTGACCTCCCAGGCCCTCTTGTGACACCCCCAGGCAACTGTGGCCTCACTTCCCATTATTCCATCAGGGCCCCAAGTCACCACACCGCCTGCCACGCCTGGCCCCCTTACCTTGCTGACTTTCCTGAGTTTGGCTCCGGCAATGGCTGCAGCCAGGCCGGGGGCCCCCGTCCCACCACCACTGGGGCCTGCTGCTGTGGGGAGAGGGGGCGGAGGGGGTGGGCCTCCCCCTGCTCCATGCCCCACAGCTGAGACCCCCGATGGGGGCAGACCAGGGGGTGGGGGGGGACCCGGAGGAGGCGGAGGTCCTGGAGGTGGGGGTGGCCCCCCAGCTGGGGGAGCAGGTGGGCCTCCTGCAACAAACACAAAAAAGGAGGGGTGCTGAGAGAGAAGCCTGAAGCCTCATTCATCGTCGTCTCACTGGGCCAGCCCCTCCTCCGGGGAGGTCCCCCCGATTCCTGAGGCCATTTGAGCAGTCACCTGCATTGGAGACCCGGCGTTCCCGCTCCATGTGCTCCGGCTGCCTGAGGAGGGACGACGGAGCTGCCGTCACTTCGGGCCCCGAGGAGGGCCAGCAACCTCTGGCCCCTCTCTGAGGTCTCCAGTGAGGCCGGTTCCTAAGCCCCACCCGCGTGCCTTCCTTCCCGAAGGGCCCAGGAGAGGGTTGGGAGGGGACAGCAGGGACATAGTGAGACCAAGATGAAAGCATTTAGTGTCATCACACTGTCAAGAACATTCGAATTACAAAATGCCCAAGATCCTTTAAACGACCAACTTTTGGACTCCGGGAATGGGGGCGGGGGGAGCGGTGGAGGGGGCGGGATGTGAAGGGTCAGAAAGTTCTACAACTCTGGGTGTCACGAGTTTCTCAAACCCCAGGAAGTGGGAGTTTCTGAAAGCTGTCAATTTCTAGTCCCCTGGGAGTTGGAACATTCTGGAAACTGAGAGTTGGAGAGTTCTGAACTCTAGGAGTCAAGAGTTCTGGAACATCCCAGAACTCTGGCAGTGGCAAGGTCCCCCACCCAGGGCCCGACCCCACCTTTTGTGCTGCTCCGCCTCCTCGGGGGAGGGACCGTTCTGGACAGACCAGGTAGGAGGCCCCGCAGGTGGCTGAGGTGGCGGTGGTGCTGCTGGAGGCCCACCTCCTGGAAGGTGAGAGTGGGAAGGGCGACGAGTCAGCCTTGGAACCCTGCCACGTCCCTTGGCACTTTCCCTCAGCTCAGAGGCCACCTGGGAATCCTGCCCTGAGGCGCTCACTTCCTTCTCCCTCGGGATGAACTTCTGGGATGAGGGGTAGCACCACCTTCCCTGACTGAGCTGATATGAGGCGGGTGCTGTGGTGATGTCCCCAAGTGACAGGTGGGACAGCAAAGGCCAAGAAGGGGCAGTCACTAGGCCCCAAGCCCTACAGACCAGAATTTACAGTAACAAGGCGAACTGAGGCTGACTCTAGCATCCACTCTTAACCACCGGCTGCTGAAACCCCCAGCCCGAGAACCCCGGAAAGCGTGACAGCCTCTTCCTCACCCACCCCCAGGCCTGGGCTCCCCTGGACCCAAACTGCACACCCTGTTTCTCTCTGTGCCCCCAGGCAAGCAGTCCCTTCCCCACGGGCTCTGAGGCTGCTCAAGGAAGCAAGACACCTCTGCCATTTGGTGACTGCAGCAGCAACCGCAGACCGCCAAGGCACAGCAGTCTCCTAAAGCCTCACTGTCCAACGGACCTGGCAGCCCCAGGGAGCTCGTCATAAATGCAGAAAATGCAGAAGCTCAAGCCACCTCCACAGCCCGACCGAACTGGAATCTGCATTTTACCCAGAAGCTCAGCCGATTCGTGGGCACGCTCATTTATCTCGACCTGGGAGGCGGTCACCCAGGAGTGCACGCGTGTAAAAATTCATGCAGTGCACTGCACGGCTGGAATCCGGGTGCGCAGCGCTCACACGAGAACCCGCGCGGAATCCTCAGAATAATTCGCCACAGTAGCAATGAATTAGCCCCATTTTCAGATGAATAAACGGAGGCCCGGGCCGCACGCAGGGCTCCGCGGTTCCCTCCGCCCGCTCTCTCTAACCTTCCAAGGCCTCGAGGGCGCTGGCCATGCCCGCGGCAAACTGGGCGGCGTCCTCCTTGCTGCCGAAGTTGAGGCCCCAGACCTGGCGGGCGTCGCGCCACTGGTGGAAGTTGGGGGTGGCCTGGTTGTACTTGAGACCCCGGATGATGGCACAGTTGATGACCACCTGGCAGGATGGGAAAGGGGGGTGAGGGGTGGCGGGGCGCAGCGGTGGGGGCGCCATCCGCGGAGGGGGAGGAGGAGGAGGAGGAGGAGGAGGAGGAGCGGGCGTCACCTGCTGGTCCGGCTGCATTTTCCGGCCGACCACGCGGAAGGAATTGGCTGTGGGGTTGTGGTAGATCTGGACTCGGCTGAAGGCCTGGGGGCCGGTGCCAGCAGGCAGCCACCGCTTGTTGCCGTCATCGTAAAGCATCACAGTGGCCCGGCTGGAGCAGATAACCGTCTCGCTGCCAGGAAAAAGGGTGAGAGGCCATTTAGCAGAGGAGACAACAGCATCCTCCCTCCAGGGGCCGGCCACCTTCTCCATCCGGGTCCCCCTGGGAGAGTCAAAGAGACAATGCGAGAAGAGGAGAAAGACACGGCAAGAGGCAGAGAAAGATCCTTGAGAACGAGAGAGACTGGGTGGGAAAAACAGACAGGCAGGACAGAGCAAGACAGACAGCCTGGGAGGGACAAAGAGACAAACTGGGGAAATTAGACAGATGAGCAAAGATACAGACAGAGAGAAAGAGACAGGGAGAGGAGTCGGACAGACAGACGGGAAGGGACAAACACACAGGTTGACATGGAGGGAGAGGTGAGAGGCGGAGACAGACAGACAAGGGAACGGTGAGGGGGAAACAGACGGAAAGAGCGATGGACAGAGTCGGAGAGAGCCAGGTGCAGGAGGGGGACCCAGGAGAAGCAGGGCGGTGAGGACAGGGCGGGGACTCTGCCTGGCACTGCTGGAGCCTCAGTTTCCCAGGGTGCTTGGACCGCTCCCGCCCCCACTCCCCACTGGGATCAGAGGGGGAAGCTGAGGCCCAGGGAGGGGAAAGACACGGCCTGCAGCACGTTGGGAAGCTCAGCTGAGCTCCGGGCTCCGTCTCAGTCTCTTCCACTTCCTGCTGCCATCCATCCATCTACCTCTGCCCCCAGACATCACTGGCCATCAGCAGACACTCCCTGCTCTGTCGAGGCCACGTCTTGGTCAGTGACCCAGACAGCCCCAGCCACACCCTCCAGCGCAGGAAACGGCCCAGTCTCCAGACAGGGACAACTAAGAGCTAGGCCCAGGGTACCCAGGAGCAAGTGACATCTGACTCAGCCTTGGGGGAGGGGTCGAGAAACTCGCCGAGTTTAAGATCTGAAATCCAGGGACCTGGGTTCAAATCTCCACTGAGCCGCCCACTCCACGTGACTCAGACGAGCGACCCTCCCACTCGACAACGGAAAACCAGGGAAATGGCAGTCCCCTCTCCCAGGGCAGCGGGAGGAGTAAATGAGTCTGGGCACGTAAAGCGCTTGGCGCAGTGCCTGGCACTTAGAAACTGCCAGCCTCCCTCTCACCGGTACCCTGAACAGCCACAACCCTCCCGGCCCCCTTGGGTCCTCTTGGGGAGGTTCACCCTCCCCTGCCCCAATAAGGAAACTCAGGCTCCCAGACAGGAAGTGACTTGCCCAAGGTCACACACCCACCAGGGGGAAGCGCTAGCCCCCACCCCCACCCCCACCTCCACCCAATTTTTTCCTGAAAAGAGGAAGTTGGTGGTCAGA
The DNA here is from genome assembly GCF_000151845.1 of Pteropus vampyrus. Classification (NCBI taxonomy): domain Eukaryota; kingdom Metazoa; phylum Chordata; class Mammalia; order Chiroptera; family Pteropodidae; genus Pteropus; species Pteropus vampyrus. The sequence continues at coordinate 1,185,171 of NW_011888919.1, forward strand.
GGTTTCCGGGGAGAGAAATGATACCCACAATGGCTCTGTCTCTATCAGGTCTGGGGGCTGCAGCATGACGCCGATGCTGTCAGAGACAGGGCAGGGAGAGCCCTCAGCAGACCCAGCTCCGCGTTCCTAGGCTGGGAGGCTGAGTCCCCCAGACACTCCCAAGTTTACACGGCTGTGGTG
>NW_011888919.1:1186575-1205239 GCF_000151845.1 Pteropus vampyrus
TGGCTCTGTCTCTATCAGGTCTGGGGGCTGCAGCATGACGCCGATGCTGTCAGAGACAGGGCAGGGAGAGCCCTCAGCAGACCCAGCTCCGCGTTCCTAGGCTGGGAGGCTGAGTCCCCCAGACACTCCCAAGTTTACACGGCTGTGGTGCCTCCGGACCAGGCACCTCCACGGGTCAGGCGCCCTCGGCCTTCTCCTCAGTCACTATTCTCACTGCAGCCCTTCCAGGTGGACGCTATTTCATCCTCATTTTGCGAGCGAGGAATGCAAACAGAGGCTCAGAGAGGTTGCGTGACTTGTGCCTGGTCACGGAGCTGGTAAACAGCAGAGTGAGGATCTGAACCCAGGCCACCTGCTTTCCAGGTCCACAGTCTTAACCGCTCGCCAGGGACTGCATGCGTGGGCCATCCTCAAACACCAGGTGCAGTTTGCAGACAAGGGCAGCCTCGGGGGCTGTTTTTGGCTCCCACTGCCCCTGGCAGGGCAGGGTTAAGGCCTCGCCCACACCTGCCACCCACACCCAGGGCAGACTCTGGCCAGGTGCCCGGCTTGTCTTTGCCACCCCACCCTGGCTGCACTTTGCTCTCCCAAGGGGCCCTGCCCTGCTGAGGCCCTGGCCTGGTCAGAGGGTGCCTGCTGAGTGACCCCAGGCTGGTCCTACCCCACTCCAGGCCGTAGTGTCCCCATCACGGCAGAAGGATCCTGTTAAAACACCGGGCAGACTGAGTCCCTCCTCTTCTCGGAAGCAACGCTGGCTCCGCCGGCTGGGGCCGAAAGAAGCCGAGCGCTCTCTGTGGCTTTCCTGATCCGTGTGATCTCTGATCTCATCCCTTCCCTTCCCCCAGCTCGCTGTTCCAGCCCCTCCGGCCTTCATGCTGCTCCTTCCACATGCCAGACACATTCCTGCCTCAGGCCTATGCACTTGTCCTTCCTCATCCTGGATCCTCACCTCCCCCAGGTCTCCCCTGGTCCAAGCACTATCTGGGGATTTCCTCTCCCTCCCGTGGAATGTCCCACATGTCACAGCAGCTATCCCTGCCTGACAGAGCCCCATCGCCCCTCACAAAACATCAGGACCGTGAAGGCAGGCGTTTTTGTCCTTATTGTTCACTGCTGTGTCCCCAGAACCTAGCAGGTACCCAAGAGTTGTTAAATCAGCCACGTGCCGAAAAAGGAAAACTCAGCTGACAATTCCTGGTTAGCCCGCGTCCCAGGCACTGTTCTAGGCACTGAGCTCCCATCTCCACAAAGAACCTTGCAATGACCTCACGAGAGGCGAAGACGCTTGTCCCAGGTCACACAGCAAGTAAGCAGAGGGTGAGCCCAAGTTCACCCAAGTTCTTAACCTCTTTAAAGACGAGGGAACAGCTGAGCTGAAATTGGAAAAAGCTGAGGTCTGAAGAAGTGTGTATCAGAGGTTTTTTAAAAAAAAAAAAGGTGGGAAGGATATAAATACATCTGCACACAGTGGTGACATACGCAGAGGCTGCTTCTCGGGAGACCGACCGTGGCAGGAGGGGAACTGGGACCAGGGGACGGAGGAAGTGGACACGTCGCAGTGTTCACTCTTTAGAACTGCTTGATTCTTCTTTTTTTTCCCCACCACGGGGTGGTATTACCTATGAAAAACTCATTCATTACTTAACTTTAAAAAAATAAGACTACAAACTACGCAAAAAATGCAACGGAAAATTCCACAGCCGGGAAGCTGGGGAGTGAGGTTCAAACGGGGTCCGCTTGATGCTAGGGGTCTCCTGGGGTCTCTCGCCCTCGATTTGACACGAGAGGAGAGCCTTAATCCTCAGCCAGCCCAGGACCCGCCCCTCCCCACAAGTCCCACATTCTGGAAAACTCCAGCGTGCAGTGGATGGGAGACCGTTCAAGTCAGCCCCTTGCTGTGTCGCTTTACCTCTCTGTGCCTTGGTTTGCAGCCCTGGGAACCACAACTCACCAGGTTTGTTTAAAGGATTCGAAGAGATAAGAAAAAGCCCTAAAGCTCAGGACCTGGAATTCGGCACAGGCTGCATACAAGGAAGCTGAGGGAGAGAGCTTCTCATCGCTGGAGGCAATTAAACACACTCACTCCGGTTTAGTTGGCTTTCCAGATTAGAGGCCCACTCTTCCCTTAGCCCCTCACGCTCACCCTAAGATTCACCCCCTAGCTTCCTTAAACCACAAAGCTTGTGATCCACACTCCCCCCGCCCCCACTCCATGCACACACCACCTTTCCAGACTACAGATCTCGGAAAGAACCCTGCACAGGGAACGAGATCTGGGGGCTGTGGGGCTCGTGGGGGCTCGCTCTGGGCCCTCCTCCCTGACCAGCCTCAGTTTCCCATTAAGCCGACAGGAGGTAAAAGTTCCCACCTGGGTTTCTTTCTGTGCATCTCCATTGTTATTTTAATTGTTCATATAGTGAAAGCATGCTGCCTGTATTTTTTTTTTTTAATCATTAAATGTTTTTTCTTTTTCTTTAATAGTATAATAATCTGGAGACAGCCCTGGGTTCCATCTAGGCTTGCCCGTTTCCAAAGTCTTTGGCCGTCATAGGCAATGTGTTTAATTTGTCCATTCCTCAGTTTTCCCATCTGTAAACTGGCGGGTGAGAGGACGCAGTCATAATAGTCTCAATCTCTTAGCACTGCCGTGAGGATTAAACTGAATCAGGCACCCAGTACAGTGCCTGGCATAAAGAAGACATTTGATCAAATGATCTTATTATTTTTAAAATAAAAATACTAATAATTACTGTTTTGGGAAGAGGAAAGAAATGGACTCGAATTCTTCAGAGTCCCTTCTGCCCTGAGAGCCTCACACTTATGCTCAGCTTCCCAGCCTTCTCAGAATCCCAGCTCAGAGTCCCGGACACAGCAGACGCTCAACAAATATTTGTCGGACTGGGAGAAAGAGAACTATTATCTTGTAATTTTCCATCTTAACATCCTCCCTTCCAACTGCCCCCAAGGCTGTCCCCAGCCAAACCAGCCCGGAGGCTCCCAGTCCCCTCCCCTCCTTCAACATTGCCTAGGAATTTCTGAGGGATCCTGCGCCAGACCTTTCTCTCTGAGCCTCAGTTTCCCCAGCTGGATACAGTGGTGTGTGTCAACCTGAATCCTAGCTGTCTTTGGAGAAGGGGCACAGCCCAGGAAGTGGGGTGTGGCCATTGGCAGGAAGACCCCTCAGAAGGTGGGAATAACCCTCTGGTGGGACAGGTCTCAGCTCAGCTTCTGCCCACCCCCCAGGAGGTGGGAGGTAGGGCCCCGCCATTAGTAGGGGGACTGTGGGAGGGCTGGGGCCTCGGGACGGGCTTGGGGTGGGGGGGCGGGAGGCTGGCCCAGGCATCGCTCCTGCCCTTTTACGGTCTCAGTGAGTGAGGCAGCACTAACTCGGACATCCGCCATCCGCCTTCCACGGTGCCTGGGACCGGAAACGCGGGGGGTGGCGGGGAGGCGAGGGGTGGGGCTGGGGGTAGTGGGAGAGGAGAGTCCTCCCCCCCTCAAAGGGTGAAGGAAGAGAGCCTGGCTCGCGAAAGCTGCCCCCTCTCCAGGGCAGGCCTTGAAGGGATGTTGCTATAACGGGAGAAATGGTAGGCAGGAAGTCTTGAGGGTATCTCTGGGTGCCCCCTTGTTCCAAATTTTCCAACCATCCCTTTCACGTGAGAAGGAGCAAATGCGGGAGGGGGGGGTTCTCTAATGGTCATAAAAAGGAATGCCACCCTGATGTCTGAGGGCAGAGGGGAACCTGGGGGCAGTGGGAGGATGTGGACACCAGGGGGTTAATCCTCAGCCCTCCCCAGAGGCCTCCCCCTTAAGCTGGGGGCTTGGGGGCAGGAAGTCCCTGAGAGAGTGGAGAGAGATAGTATTGTCAAGCTCAGGCCCCAAGGGAGAGATTATGGGGGGTCGGGGGAGGGAGAACGAGGGTATTGGGATCCAGTCCGCCCCCCCCCCCCCGGCCCGCACTGGCCCCGCCCTCAGGTGAGCCCAGGAGTTTTGAGTGAGGCCTAGATAAAACAAAATCCCTGGGTCCCCTGGGCCCCCCACCCCCAGGATTAAATTCCTGGGAAGAGAGCTGGAACTATCTGGAAAGCCTGGGTCCCAGGGGGAGAGGGCTATGACCTTGAAGCTTCCCAGCGCCCCCTCCTCCAACCCCACAGCTCTGACAGTGAGGGTGGCGAGAGAAGCGGGAGGCGCCGCGGTGGGGGAAGCAGCCGGCCCACAGGGCTCCCGGCCTGCCCCCCCCACACCAGCTGTCTCGACAGGTGAGTCAGGAAGACAAAGGCCCCCTTTCCCCAGCTGCCGCGCCCCCTCCCTCCTAAGGCCGCGCAGGTGGGGGAGAGGAGCCGCCCCCTGGCCTGGGGCCTGGGGCAAGGGAGCCGCCCTCCGCACCGAAGCTTGCTCGGTCCTAGGCACGGCCTGTTTTAAGCAGAATGTGGGTGCGGAGCAGCGGGGGAGGGGAGTCCCAACTAGACCTTCGAGGCTGCATCTGGGTCCGCACCAACCCCCTGCACAGGATGAGAGCCCCTCCAAATTTAGGGGGTTAAGTACCCTCGAAGTTAAAGAACGAGGTCCCACATGGGAAGACAACAGCGCCGCGGAAAGGGGGACCCCGCAAACCTAGGTCTACGTCTCAATCTCTCTTCCAGGTGCCAGGGACCCCCAAACGGCCCCCCAAGATCCCTCTCTAAGCCCGAGTTGAGATTTGGTGGAAGTCTGAATCCTACCTAAATCCTGACCTCCCTCCGGGGAGTATCTGCCAACTTGGAGGTCCTCTGAAGAAGACTTTTAAAAATTCATGAGTCCTCGGAGCGCCCCCAAATCTGAGGGGTCCCATAAAAACCTCACCGCCACCACCCTGAGGCTTGGGAGTCATGGGGAAGTGGTCCGTATTTGAAGCTCATCCAAAAGGGTTCGCCCTCAAATCCGAGGCTCCCAGTGCCCTGTCCCCAAATTCCAGCCCCGAGCGAGCTGGGGGGAGGGGGACAAAGGCGGGGCGGGGAGCCCGCGCCGGGCGGGGAAGGGTCTGGAGGCAGTTGGAGGCTCACCTCATGGCTGCTCAGCGGGTGGGCGGCGCACCCACAGAGTGGGTGCTCCCGGGGCGCCCCTGGCTCGAGGTTCAGGGGTTCGGGGTTGGCTCCAGGTTCTGCTCAGTCTCCCCCAGGGTCCCGCCCCATAGAGTCCGGCTTCCTGGGGAGAACGTGGATGGGGCCGGGGCGGGTCCTCGGGCGCCTCCTCCCTCTGGGGATTTGATCGGGGGGTCCCTGCGGCAGAAGGGGGGTGCGGCGACCCCTCCCCGGCGCACCCCCTCCGCCGGCGACGGCTACAATGTTACTCTTACTACTGTACTTCTCTTCGCTACATTTCGTTCCAAAATTCCACTCCCCGTACCCACAATGCCCTGCGCCTTAAAGGGGCCGCAGACAACTCAAGGCGGTTGGCTGGGTAGAGGGCGCTTAAAAGGGCAACGCGGAACCCTAGACCCACTATTTCCCTCTTTTCCTGCGTTATTGCAGGGAATGTACGGTGAGGGTCACCACCAAATTAAGGGAGAAGCTTTGTGGATGGGAAGGGATCCTTTCTAGATCCCTAGTTCTCTCCCACTATGGGAAATTCTTAGGGGGATCTCGATGGGGGGCACAATTTTTTCTCACCCTCCTTATCGACTTCTCCTTTTCTTTATATTCTGCTCAATTGGGATGGTAGCAAGGAAGACCCTCTGGTTAAGCACAGGTTGTCTCAAATTTTCTCCCTTAAATCCTCCCTTCGGACCTCCCAACGTGTCTCTTCTTTGCCAAGAGAGAGGGGTTACTAAGAGTGAACCCTCTCCCCCTCACGGGAGGGGGATGGGTGGGGAGGGCGCCACCCCTCTCACGGCCCCCCCCGCCCCGCTGGAGAAGGTGAGGAGGAAGTGGGCCGAGGGGGCGCGGCCGGCCGCTGACTCACAGCCGCAGGGGGTGGGTGTGCGGCGGTGGACCTGGGCGGGGATGGGACTCCGGGTTCCAGTGTGGATAAAGCCCTTGGCCCCCTCTCCACGCACGCCCCGCGGTGACTCAGTTTCGCCCGCGGAGGATGGCGGGATCATCCCGCAATTGGAAGGCTCGGAGCCGGGGAGACCCTCCCTAATGCCGGCTCCTGCAGGCCCCTTCCCCCACGCGCCCGCGGGCTTCTGGCTGAGCCAGGACACCCTCCGAGGCTTCCGCAGCGGGTCCTGCAGGCCCCGCCCCTCGTAGCGTCACGCCTGTGTCCCCGCCTCTCCCGTAGAGCGCCACCTGGCCTGGGTACGGTGCCCCATTCAGGGACAGGAACCTGGTAAATCATCAGTTTGACGTTTACAAATGGGTAAACTGAGGCCTAGAAGACAGGAATATATCTGGACTATAAGCCCTTTTGCCTGAACCCCCAGCACTCCAGGGCTCGGATGCAAGGTGTAAAAGCAACAATTCTTAGGGTCCAGCTGACTAGGTGAGGTGGACAACCTACCCAGCCCTTGTCCAAGCCGAATCCTGGATGCTGTCCTGACTTCATCTCGTCCTTCTAGTGTATGTTCTGACATTAATTCTTCTCCGCAGAACTGAGTAATCCTCTCCCCTTCCCCACCTCACCCTAGGAGCCCTTGAACCCTGATTCACATGGGTTATAATTGTTTCTCTGTGTGTCTCCCCAGGCTGTGAGTTCCTTGGAGACGGGAGTAGACTCGATCGATTTCTGTATTTCACTAACCCAGCCAGGCCTAGAACAGCAGCTCGACGCACATTTACCCAACTGAATGAGAACCCCAGTTTCTGTGTGACCTTGGGTAAGTCCTTTCTCCTCTCTGGGTCTTAGCGTTCCCATCTGTGAAATGAGAGGGGTGGTACTTCTGTGTGCCACCTGCACTGCAGTCAGCAAACTGTTTCTATGAAGGTCCAAATAGTAAATATCTTAGGCATATTAAACATAAGATCTCTTTCACATATATTTTTTTTACAACCCCTAAAAATATAAAAACCATTCTTAGCTCAAGTGCTGTGCAAAACAGGTAGCAAGACCCCCCCACACCAGAGAGCCCCTTGCATACATACACAAGGAGCCTGTCCAAGGACCTTTATGGCAGCAATGATGTGCGGGCAAGAAATTGGAAATAGCCTAAATGTCCATCGAGAGGAAGATGGATAGCAAAACAATTTCACAACACTTGTCTGAAGCGCTGAGCAGCAGCCAAAAAAGAATGTGTGTAAATGGCATAAAAGAAGCCCCTAACATATTATTTGGTGAAAAAAAAAATTGGCAAATGATACATAGGGTATGAAAAAAATCAAGGAAGCACCTCGGGTGTACATGCAGAGTAAAAGTTCTGGAAAAATCCACTCTGAATTCATTGCAGTGGTTACCAGTAGGACAGGGAATAGATTTGTGGGGAATGTGAAGGTCCTAGAGATCTTAAGTTGGATCTTGCCTCTTGGCTTTCGCTCTGGCTGTTCCTTCTGCTTTGAGACACTCTTCCTTGGGTTATTTGCGTGGCTGACTGCTTTTCTGTCAGGGCTCTGCTCAGTTGTCCCCTCCTCCTTAGAGATCTTCCCTGATCCCCTTGTCTAAAGCATCCATTCGCAGGTGGAAAACTGAGTGGCTGAGGGACAGGGGATGGAGAAAGACCTCATTTTATACCATTTTGTACCCTTTGAATTTTGAACCAAATGAACTTATTACCATTGAAAAAATAAATAATTTTAAAACCAAAGAAGGTTTTTTGTCATGTCCCTTGTTTTAGTTTCCTCGAGACACTTGTCAGTGTCTGATTTGACCTGACCTGATTTGTTCCCTTGTTTGCTGTCTCCCCATATACACTAAGAGGTGGGTCCCTAGAATAGGCAGGAATCTCAGTGAGTCCCCCTTAATGGCCGTGAGCAGGCGCCCAATACATATTTGCCAAGCGACTGGGCAAATAATGCTTGCGTGTTGTTTTTTTTTCCCTACAAGAAAAATGTATTTTGAATCATGTAATTAATATTTAATAATAAAACCTCTCCCCTACCTCCCCCTAAAACAGATGGAAAATGGAAAGGGAAGAAAGGTTATTGAACTGGTTGATCTCTCAGGGTCCATTCAGCTCTAAATATGTCACAAACATTTGGTGTTGGGTTTCCCCGCTCCCCTTCTAAATAGCGGGTGGCATTTCCCCTCTCATAAGACTTTCTGTGAGAGGGAAGTAACAGAAGAGGAAATAAGCATTCTGGGGTTCCTCCATCAGCTTGTCTTCCTTCCGCTGGTCTGCATAGCTGGGGAAGGAGAGTTTTTTAATTCCGTTGAGGCTCCAGCTGGGCAAAGGGTCCCCAAAGGACAACAGCTGTCAGGCCTCCAAGTCCAAAGCAGAGCCTGAATGGGTGCCAGTGGCCTTCCCAGGGCCGTTCTGCCCCTTCTGGAACACAAAATGTAAGAGACGGTGAGTAGGCACCCCTTTTGCCTCTCAGTATCTACTCCCCTATATTCTGGGAGCACCACTCCTGTTTTCCTTTGAGGGACCACCCTACCCCATCTCTGAATCCATCAGGTTTCAGTGCAGTGAAGCCCAACCTTAAGCGCTAGGAATGGACATGTGACCTTAGCCTGGCCAATCAGAGGCACAGTGACTTGGTCAGACATGTGACCCAGTGTGGCAACTATTGGGGAACTGGTGCCTTCTCTCCACTGAGGATGTTAGGCTCGGGGGTTGTGAGTCTGGAGCTGCAACTCTCTGCTACCTCACTCTGAGACCCTGCCTGGGAACGAAGCCAATTTAGGGGAAATAAAACCAAGAAATGGTTCCCGATGACGGCATCTGACAACTAGATGCAATCATGCCTTAAGTCCCTGAACTCTTCAATTACATGGCCCAGTAAGTTCCGTTTTGCTTTCCCGGGTTAAATTGGGTTTCTGTCACTCACGACTCAAACAATCCTGATGAATGCCTCCTTCAACTGCTGAGAGCTATCAACAGTCCCGTTCCTCCAAGCGAGGACAACCAAACTCTTTTCTGCTACGCAAAGGCCTTTGGGTTTTGTCCCCAGCTTCCTGCCTCCCGTTTTCTCCCTGAGACCCACCCTAAGAGCCTTCATTTCTATGGCCCCACCCACCACCTCGACATTTCCAAATTCTCCTAGACATTCTAGGCCCAGTTCACAACCTCTCCCTAAGACCCAGGCCATCCTCAGAGATGACCTAGTCTCTGCAGTGCATCCAGGCCTGGGGATTGGTCAGCAACATTCCTTAAATTTTTCCGCCTCATTCCTGGATGGAGGGGGTGGTGCTTGGAATGACAGGGCTTTACAGAACATTTCTGAGGGAACATTTCTTGGGGTGGAAGCACAGACTCCCCTGCTGCTACTTCCCTGGTCATCATGCCTAGCACAAGGCCTCAGGCCAGGTGCGAGAATTTATCAATACATCAGGCAAGATTCACGTCCCCTCTGGCCTCAATTTCCCCATCACTAAAGAAGTTGGTGTGGGGGGGGCGGGGCTGTGGAGGGAGCTGGATTACATGTTTCTAAGAGAAACATTCAAGAACATAGGATCCTTACCTCCCAGCGCTCCCCTGAAGCCTGGCAGAGTTGAGAATAAGCGTCAGCGATGACAGCGGCCCTGAAAAGCAGGAGGCCTTCAAGAGGGGGCCCTGCTGCTGCCAGCCCTCTCCCCATTCTACCCTATCCAACTCTGACTCACTTGCAGTAGAGCCCGCCCCCAGGAGGTAAATCTGGGATGTCTTCTGAAGCCAGAGCCCTGAAAACCGTGTTCAGGCTGGGGGGCTCCTGGGCGGAGGAGCACAGCTCTGAGAAGGAGGCAAATGTTATAGGGTGTCCCTGCTTGCCACCCCCCTTCCCGCTGAGCTCCTAGTGCTGGCCCACCAGCGACCCTGCGGCCCAGGGCTGCATCCAGCGCTCGCTCCTTCCTGATCGCCTTCTCACAAGGCGTGGGGGCCCCCGGGAAGCAAACCAGGATGCAGGTCATGTTGTCCAGGCTGCCCTAGAGAGGGTGGAAGAAACGGCCTGGTGAGACACGGCTGAACGCCCTAGCTCGGGACTCCCCAACGATCTCCGTGTTCTGTTCCCCGCTCCCCAATCAGGTTCTGTAGGTCTCTCAAGTCCCGCCCATCTGCCAGTCTAAACTTAGCCCTCTCACTATGTCCCCCCAACTGGTCTAACCCTGCCCTATCAAGGAGAACGACCCTCTTCGCCAAAGCTTCTCCCACTCTGTTTAGGGGCTCCTCATTCTGGTACTAATCATACCCCAGGACCCACTCCTTTGTCTCAGGTACGTCCCATCCCAAAAGACCACGCCCTTTCTTTTAAATCCTTCTCACTTAATCTAACGCCTCAGGTGCCACTTTCCCATTTTGCCTCACGGCATCCCTCAGGCTCCGCCCTGTCCATATCTTGGTCCCTCCCCAGTCCAGCAGGCCATGCTCTTTGGTGCAGTCCCACTCACTCCTTCTCGTTTTATTCTAGCCTCTTCATTAAAGCCCCTCCACCCTAAATCCCCTCCGTGATCACAAGCCCCGCCCCCAGGACCTTGCACAGACACGTGTCCAACAGCTGAGCGCAGACTAGCTCTGGGGCCAGGCCCAAGGAGAGGCGCGATGCCACCAGTCCCGCGAGGGCAGCGCCAGACATCGCGTCCCACACGCCGTCGGAGGCCAGGAGCATGAACTCGTCTTCCGCCCGCCGTTCCAGGGCGGTCACTTCTGGCTCCGCGGAAACGAGCTGCTGCTCAGGGGGCCTTCCAGGAGCCTCTTTGTAGGCAAAGTCTCCCAGTGCTCGCGACACTGCCAGAGAACCCTCGAGGCGCCGGCGGCTGATGGTACCGCCCGCGTCATGGATGCGCTCGCGTTCCCGGGGCCGGAGGGGCCGATGGTCCTCGGTGCTGAAGGCCACAGCTCCCGCGCGGCTCAGCACCGCGCGGGAGTCGCCGCAGTGCGCCAGGTACAGAAAGCGCGGAGAGAGGAGCAATGCCACGGCCGTGGAACCGCCCGGCTCGCCGCGGGGCCAGAGCGATCGCAAACGTGCGTCTGCTCTCAGGAAGGCACGGCGTAGCGCCCCACACACGCCCTCGGGCTCGCCAGGCGCGGGGCCCAACTCCTCCAGCACATGGCCCAGCAGGTGGCGCGCTCCGAAGAGGGCGGCTCGCGCCCCGCCGTGGCCGTCGAGGACAGCAAAGAAAGCCCAGCCCGGAGGCAGCCCGGGTAACGCGAGCCAAGCGCAGTGCGCGTCCTCCATGTGCGTGCGCCAGCCCTGCGCTGCGCTCGCCCCGAAGCGCAGGCCCGAAGATGCCGCCGCACCCCCGTGCGGCCGCTGGGCGCAACGCGGCGCGTTCAGGAGGGACCGAGGCCCTTCGAGAGCCCTGCACCCCTCCTCCTCCTCGTCTTCCTTCTCCTCCTTCACTTCCTCTTCCTTGCGAGCTGGCCAGAGGAGACGCTCCAGCAGGCAGGCAAAGGCCGCCATCCTTCTGCCCTGGGATCAGGAAGGCTCCACCCTCTGCACCTGCCCCCTTCCACTGTATTAATCCCCTCCACTGTGAGATTTTAAACCACTGAAATCTCTTTCCTATGCCCTTGACCTGCACTCAAGTCCAGTCACTAGAAGAGATTGATCCTAGGTCTTTTCTCTCCAGCACCTTCAAAGGGAGCCTTCGGCTCAGGGTCAGGGAAAAATAGTAGTGGCAAGCTAGCATTCATCACGTGCTACGCACTATTTTACATCATCATCTCTGATTGATCGAAGAGGAAACTGAGTCACGGAACAAGCAAGAACACGAACTCTATAATCTATGTTCTCAACACTACACTCTTGGCTTCGGGACCCCAGCCCTGCTCCGTCTAAGCTCCGCCCATTTCAGTGGTCTCGTCCCTGTTTTCGAAATCTTTAAATTCTTTGTTTGTCTTTTTTGGTTCAACTCCTCCCCTTCTGGGTCTCGCCCTCCCAAACCCTTCTTCCGGTACTTCTTTTCCAGGTCCTATCCAGCCATCCGCCCATGCAAGTCCGCAGCCTCAAACTCTTATAATATTCGAAGTCTGGCCCCGTCTCTGGCTCCGCATCTTAACTACAGGCCCAGCCCCCACAATCTGGCTAGCCAAGCGAGCCTCCTCTCCCCAGGTTACGTCCACTTTCTGGGCCGCGACTCCTCCCCTGCCTCCTCTCTCCAGTTCCCTCTGGGCCACGCCTCTAGCTCCTCTGTCTCTGACTGGCCGCGACCAACTACCTGACGCGAAATTCTAAATTCACTTAAGCCCCACCCACGTCTGAGCTTCTCCCCTTGTCTCAAAACTTTCTGGGTAGTTTCTCCCCGCCCCCTTTCCCACGCCCTCTGAGGATCTAGGCTCAGATCCTACCTCAGAGCAGTAGAATCTTTATAACCTCTCCTCAAAGCCGCCCCTAGCTCCGCCCCAACCCACTATGAGATCCACGCCCCAATCCTCTCCACTTGGGCTCCTTCACCGTTTTCTCCCCGAGGCCCTCGCCCTACCCTAGGCTCTGTCCCACTTCCCCTACAGGCCCCGCGCTCTCCCATCGAGACCCCTCTCTTCAGACGGCCTTCCTTGCCTTCCCCGCCCCACAGCTTTTCCTCTTAGCTCCGCCTCTCTAGTAGAAAAGCCACGCCCCTCATCTCGGGGCCCAACGGTGTTTTCCCGCCCCCTGCCCTCCCTAAGGTTCCGCTCCGCCTGTCCTCTGGCCCCGCCCCAGCCCCGCGCTGCAGTGCCTTCCCTCCCGCGGCCCCGCCCGCCCCCGCGGAGCCGAGCAGAGGGCGGCGGCAGTGGCGGCTGCTAGAACGGCCCGGGAGGAGGAGGAGGAGGAGGAGAGGATGGCGGCGGCGTCCTGGGCGAGGCGGAGATGAGAGCCTGCGGCCCCAGGCCCAGGGCGGCGTGGCCGGAGTGGGCGGGGGTCCCGATGCAGGCCCGAGGGGGGCCATGGGGCAGGTCCTGCCGGTCTTCGCCCACTGCAGTGAGTAGGGGGAGCCTCGCGCATGGTGTGGGGCCCAGAGGCCCGGGTGGACTCCTCCTGGGTATCCTCTCTGCGCCTGGCCGCGGGAGAGCCGGGATGGGGGAGGAGGCGAAGGAGACAAAGGAAGCTCTCCCCTCCCCCCGCGTTCTAGCGGCGATGGGGGCCACCTGACCCGGAGGACCTGAGAAAGGGCAGAGTTGGGGGGCTGAGATAGCTGGCGTGGGGGTGCGCGGGGCTCTGGCGTGTGCGGCGCGGCCCCGCCCGGAGATGAGGACCCTAGCCGGGAGCTGTCCCCTCTCCTTGGTGCTGGCCGCAGCCGGCGGGCTGGGCAGTTGAATGGAGGGGTAGAGCCAGGATGGAGAACAGGGGTCTGATACCCCCATCACTTATCTTCGCATCCCACCTCCATTTTTCTGCCCTGACTCACGGGCAGCCCGGACCTCGCCCAAATCGTCCAACCTCCTGTCCCTGGGGAATAGTCATCCCTGGGTTGGGGCCAGGACTCCTGGATCCTTAGAGGGTTTTTACCACTGATCAGTAGTAACCCTGGAGGAGACCCACTCTGTTTCCCGGCTTCCGATACCACAGGTGAGGAAACGAGGTGGGGGCGAGGGGCGTCCGATTTCAATTTCCAAATGGCATTGAGCGTCTCCTGTAGGCAAAGTCCCAAGCTAGCTCTGAGGGGCCGGATTCCACAGATGAGAACGCCTTGCCTGATCCTCCCGATCTCTGAGCCCAGGACTCCAACAGAATGCCTAACATTCTCTGTCCCGCACCCCTGAGGTTCTGACAGCTGGGGATTTCAACACTCTCAGATCTAGCCACGTGCATGTCTGGGGAGTCCAGATGCCAAAATTCTAAGAATCTGTTATTTCAACATTTTAGAGTATCATCCCAATATTCTAAGATCTTGTCCTTACCTTGGCTTACAAAGGATGACCCTACATGATCTCCCCCCTACACACACACACCCCTTAACTTTTTCCTCATCTCTCACCTCTCTCCTCTGTCACTCTGCTCCAGTCACACCTTTACACCTCTCTGTCCCTCACATGTGCCAAACAGTGCCTGCCTCGGGGCCTTTGCACTGAGCCTTTCCGTCTGCCTGGAAGACTCTTCCCTGGATATCTGCATGAATTCTTCACTTTATTTAGGTCTCTGCTCAAATGTCATCTTACCGGAGAAGTCTTTCTGACAACCCTGTCTGAAACAGCACCCTCTCACCTGCTTTATTTTTCTCAACACACTGAGCACCCAACATCATATATTTAATTGTTTGTCTGTCTTCCCCATAGAGTGCAAGCTCTGCGAGGGCAGGGATTTTGTCTGTTTTGTTCACAGTTGTATCCTAAGGGTCTAAAACAGTGCCTGGTACATAGGCTGGATAAATGGTTGTTGAAAGAATGAATGAATTGAAACCTCCTAAAATTCCTAATTTGAAGATTCTAAGGTTAAGGTTCCTGGATTTGAACTTCCAAGACTGAGCAGTGATATTCCGAGTCCTTAATTCCGACCATCCGAGTTTCCAGGACTGGCACACTTCAGTGATCTGGACAGTCTAAGCTTCTAAGAATCTTCGATTTTTCCCTCTCATAGAAGAAGCTCCGTCTACAGCCTCCTCTACCCCTGACTCCACGGAAGGTAAGCGCGGGAGGAGGATGTGAGTGGGACCTGAAGGGGACTCACAGCTGGGTAGGACGGTTGAGGTGAGTGGGTCAGGTTCCTGCTTGGAGGAGCTCACGCTCTCCTTCACTCACTGCAGGAGGGAACGACGACTCAGATTTTCGGGAGCTGCACACAGCCCGAGAATTCTCCGAGGACGACGAAGAAGAGACCACGTCGCAGGATTGGGGCACCCCGCGGGAGCTGACCTTCTCTTACATCGCCTTTGACGGCGCGGGGGGCGCTGGGGCGCGCCGGGATTCAGCTGCCCGCCGGCCCCGGCCCCAGGGCCGCTCAGTCTCCGAGCCGCGAGACCCACCTCTTCAGCCTGGCCTGGGCGACAGCTTGGAGAGCATCCCCAGCCTGAGTCAGTCCCCAGAGCCCGGCCGTCGCGGTGACCCCGACACCGCCCCTCTGGCTGGGCGCCCCCTAGATGACCTGGGGTTCCAGCTGGAGCAGCTGGGCTGGGCAGCTCGAGAAGCCAGGTACGAGGAGGACTCTGCTACCAGCAGCTCCACCCCGCTGGAAGACGAAGAAGAGGCTGGAGAGGCTGGGAAAGGTGAGATGTCTGAGGTGCTGGGACCAAAGCCACAAGGGGTGGGTGGTCTCTTCTCAAGGCATCTCCAAGGTGAAAGCTCAAGACCTTCTCTCTCTAATGTGCCAGAACTGGACCTACAACTCGGACTCGCTCAGTCCTCGCCGCCCGAAGTCTTGACTCCACAGCCCAGTCCTGGTTCTGGGACTCCCCAGGCCTATCACCAGTCCCCACCCAGATCCCGGGATTCGAACTCTTCTCCTGATGAGCCCTCACTGGAGGACAAAGAGGAAGAGCCGTGGGGACAACTGGAGCGGGAGCCAATCACCGGGCAGTGCCTCGATAGCACGGACCAATCAGAATTCACATTGGAACCACACCTTCTAGGTAAACTGCTGGAGCGAAGGTCTCGTTTAGACCACAGCGAGGGTGGGAGGATTGCAATGTAAAGAGACCAACCTCGCCAAGGAATAGAGGAGAGTGGAGAGGGGAGAAGATGTTGGGATTGGCTAGACATTATAAACCCCGCCCTTAAAAAAATGTCCCGTTATTATAGACTGCCATTGGCTCTTTTCATGTAGTTCTCCTTCCCATTTGAGAAGTTAGCCCTCCGTGTGAGCATTACGATTGGCTGATTGCTTTAAAAAATTAATCCCTCTTTTGGAGTGCTCCCCCTAGAGGCTAATTTTGAACAGGCCAAATCCCTGAGAAAATAAGGCTCTCCTCTGGATGTAGTCATGGGACATTTACAAGTAAACTGTGTGCCTTTTAAAAATTCTCTTTTCCTGACCACATCCATTAGCCAGTTGCAAATAGACCCCGCCTTACTTTAAAAGGTGCTCAGCCTCCGGGAACGGCCAAGTGTTCGTTATAGACTGTTTACAAGAGATCCACCCCTTTAGCTGTTTACAAGAGATCCACCCCTTTGGGGGATGGTCCGCACCTCTATGGAGAGCAATTGGCCCGGCCAGAGGGGGCCCCGCCCCCTACTCCCTCCCTCCGGGTTCCACTGAAGTGGGCGAAATCCCCGAGAAGCAGCGGTGTCCGCAGCCTCTCACTCGGATCAGAGATGGGGAGTAAAGGTGGGCTTGCGGGGCGGGCTGAGACGGGAGCTGGGGGATGGCGGACGGGGATCCAGATTCGCTATTTCCCTCAAATCTGGGGAGAGGTTTCCTATTGGTCCCAGATTCCCCAGAGCTGCAGGCTGGGTCTGGGGGGCTTTGGGGGTGTCCAAGGAAGGCATAAAGAGAGCGTGGGGCGCCCTCTCCCCCAAGATGGGCCTTTGGGGCCTAAGAGCAGGGAGGCCCCCTCCCCCATCCTCAGGCCCAGGCGGCGCTGTCACTCAGGAGCTGGACATGCCAGCGCAGCTGCAGGCGAGGCCCCCTCCCCCCAGCATGCCTAAACTTAGCCCCCGTCTCAGGCGACCTGGCCCCTCCTCCACTCACTGGCACAGGGCCTCGGGGAGCCCGCAGGGGAGGGCCCTGCGCGTTGGGGTACGGGGAGGCCTGCTCTAGTTAGAGGTAAATGGGAGACTGTGGATAGGGAGGAGACAGAAGTGAGGGGAGTAAGTAAGACTCTGAAGGGGACTGATCTGCGTGGGTCAGTTTGAGTGAAGTGAGGGCCAGAGGATGGAGAGGGTCTGGAAAGAAATGGAAGGGTCCTGGGCTCCTGGTTCAAATGGGAGCGGATTATTGGGAGGGCTCTTGAGGTTTAGATGAATGAGTCGAAACGTTGGAGTCGAAAGGTCACTGGTCAGGGCTCAGGCTGGGCTTGGGAGGTGAGTTTAGGGTCTCGGAAAGAGATCAGAAATTTGAATTAGAGCTTAGGAAGGAGGATGGTGTTATCAATACATTTAGGACTGAGAAAAATGTGTTGGTAGAGGTATCAAGGAGATATTACTTTACACCTGTCGGGTTGGCCAAAAATAAAAGGAACAGTAACACCCATCGCTGGGCAGGACGTTGGGGAAAGATCACTCGCACTTTGTTCTCGTTACAGTCTTGCTAGTAAGCAATCTGAGAATATTTGTGACATTCAAAAATACGTAACTAGTCCACCCATCCATCCCACCCCTGGGATTCTATCTCAGAAATAGAACCTCCGGGAGGTAAGAATATCTGTAGTAGGCTGGTGCTTGCAACGCTGCTGGGGAGTAGGAAGCTAAGTGAATGGCCCAGTAATAGATACATGGTTGAATAAACTGAATGACAGTGCAGCCACACTCCAAAATATCGTGGCGTCCTCAAAAAGAATGAATTAAGGGCTATTCTAGTTGACTAGCGTGGAATTCTATGAATGCAAGTAGAGCGAGATATGCATAATGCAAGAAAGTGGATATATGATTCCATTTCCCATAAATAATGACCAAAAATTGTGACCACACAGAATCTATGGGAAAGAGTAAGATTAAAGGAACTTGCCAGATGCTTAACATGGGTTTTCCAGAAGGAGAAGAGGGGAGGCAGACATGCCATAAAAGAAGACCCTAAAAATTAGGAAATCAGGTTAAGGCTGAGAGATATGTCAAGCGGTCATGGTTCAACCCTGAGACAGGATATGGGAGATCGAGAGGTCAGCCAGGCCAGGTCCAAACCCCAGCCTGACTGCCCGCCTCCTTCACAGTGGCAGACCTGCTGTACTGGAAGGACACAAGGACATCAGGAGTGGTCTTCACAGGCCTCATGGTCTCTCTGCTGTGCCTCCTGCACTTTAGCATCGTGTCTGTGGCGGCCCACGTGGCTCTGCTGCTGCTCTGTGGCACCATCTCTCTCAGGGTTTACCGAAAAGTGCTGCATGCTGTGCACCGGGGGGACAGCATCAACCCCTTTCAGTGAGAACCCCAGCCCCTAACCTGACTCTGTCCAGACCCCAGTGCTGGCCCCAAGTCCTGACCTCGGCCCTGTCCCCATTCTGTGACTCTTTCTGATTCCAACCCGACCCCCACCTCTGACTTTAATCCATGCTCTGACCCTTCACTTCCAGCCCTCACCTTCGATCTTAACTTCTTAGCCTTAATCCTTGATCCCATCTCCTGACCCTGACCTTGACCTTAGCCCTCTACAAGTGGCCTCCTCCCTCATCCCAGCCATACCCCTCAGCCTGGTCCCCATCCACCCAGAGTCACCTTACACGCTTTTGTCCTCTCAGGGTTTACCTGGACGTGGACCTGACCCTGACTCGGGAGCAGACAGAACGTTTGTCCCAGCAGATCGCCTCCCAAGTGGTATCTGCAGCCACCCAGCTGCGACATTTCTTCCTGGTAGAAGATCTCGTGGACTCCCTTAAGGTGCTCCAAACCCCCATTCCCTCCTGGGTTCCCGACATCCACCTTTCTGCCCCCGGGGGGGTAGGAGGGCCATTTCTGGGTAAGTTCACAGCCGGGAGAGTGCCCTGTAGGCTCTGCTGACCTTGACCCTCACCCCCAGCTGGCCCTTCTCTTCTACATCTTGACCTTCGTGGGTGCCGTCTTCAATGGTTTGACTCTTCTCATTCTGGGTGAGCTGGGAAGGCTGTGGGGGGCTGG
>NW_011888919.1:1205289-1207715 GCF_000151845.1 Pteropus vampyrus
GGAACTTGCCAGATGCTTAACATGGGTTTTCCAGAAGGAGAAGAGGGGAGGCAGACATGCCATAAAAGAAGACCCTAAAAATTAGGAAATCAGGTTAAGGCTGAGAGATATGTCAAGCGGTCATGGTTCAACCCTGAGACAGGATATGGGAGATCGAGAGGTCAGCCAGGCCAGGTCCAAACCCCAGCCTGACTGCCCGCCTCCTTCACAGTGGCAGACCTGCTGTACTGGAAGGACACAAGGACATCAGGAGTGGTCTTCACAGGCCTCATGGTCTCTCTGCTGTGCCTCCTGCACTTTAGCATCGTGTCTGTGGCGGCCCACGTGGCTCTGCTGCTGCTCTGTGGCACCATCTCTCTCAGGGTTTACCGAAAAGTGCTGCATGCTGTGCACCGGGGGGACAGCATCAACCCCTTTCAGTGAGAACCCCAGCCCCTAACCTGACTCTGTCCAGACCCCAGTGCTGGCCCCAAGTCCTGACCTCGGCCCTGTCCCCATTCTGTGACTCTTTCTGATTCCAACCCGACCCCCACCTCTGACTTTAATCCATGCTCTGACCCTTCACTTCCAGCCCTCACCTTCGATCTTAACTTCTTAGCCTTAATCCTTGATCCCATCTCCTGACCCTGACCTTGACCTTAGCCCTCTACAAGTGGCCTCCTCCCTCATCCCAGCCATACCCCTCAGCCTGGTCCCCATCCACCCAGAGTCACCTTACACGCTTTTGTCCTCTCAGGGTTTACCTGGACGTGGACCTGACCCTGACTCGGGAGCAGACAGAACGTTTGTCCCAGCAGATCGCCTCCCAAGTGGTATCTGCAGCCACCCAGCTGCGACATTTCTTCCTGGTAGAAGATCTCGTGGACTCCCTTAAGGTGCTCCAAACCCCCATTCCCTCCTGGGTTCCCGACATCCACCTTTCTGCCCCTGGGGGGTAGGAGGGCCATTTCTGGGTAAGTTCACAGCCGGGAGAGTGCCCTGTAGGCTCTGCTGACCTTGACCCTCACCCCCAGCTGGCCCTTCTCTTCTACATCTTGACCTTCGTGGGTGCCGTCTTCAATGGTTTGACTCTTCTCATTCTGGGTGAGCTGGGAAGGCTGTGGGGGGCTGGGTGAGGAGGTGGGTCATTGGGGTTGGTAGGGGACAGGGCTCTAGAAGGAACTGTTAATCTCTTGGGAGAACCCTGACCCCCCCATCTCTGTGCCCACAGGAGTGATCGGTTTATTCACAGTGCCCCTGCTCTACCGGCAGCACCAGGTGAGTGGGACAGGCCTTCAGCTGGCAGTATCCCCACCAAACATGAGTGGTCTGAATGCCTCCTCTCCACGGCAAGAGTCCCACCGACAGATGTCTCAGGCAGAGACAGGACCAACTGGTATTTCCGCCCCTGAAAGAGTCAGGGTTGGACTGACATATGTTCCAGCTGGGCACAGGTATTCTGGCTGCTGCCCCCAATGCAGCTAGAGTCTAATATGTTTCAACAGCCAGAAACAGGCATTTTAACTGCTGTCCCCTGACAGAGCCTGGATCTGATTGACATGACCCAACCCAACCCAAGACAGCGGGGCTAACCGATGCTCCTCCCTAACAATAGACCCAAGGTCCGATGGACATGCCCGAGCTACAGAGAGTCGGTCTAACTGATGGTGTATTGCCCTGACACTGCCTGGAACGGAACAACACTCATCCTAGCCAGAAACAGGCAGACAAATGAATGTCTTCTCCTCCCGATACCGCAAGAGACTGACCAACACATATTTCAGTTACAGACAGACAAACTGATGCCGTCTATCCTTACACGTAGTCTGAGTCTGACGGACACCATCCTAGCCAAACAGGTGGGCTGACAGATGCTCTCACTCCCCGAAACAGCCAGAGACTGACATCTCAGTCAAAATCAGGTGGATGACTGTTGCCTAGAACACTGACAGAACCAAGGCCAACTCATATATATCCTCTCCAGAGACAAGCAGATGTGTGGACATTCCCTCCTGCAGCACAGCTGAGAGCCAAATGATACATGTTCCCCCCAGGGAGAGAGTCCTAACTCCCTCACATGCTGGGATCACCGAGACCTCAAAATCAAGTAACACTGAATTAAACTAGTACTTAAATCAATGACGGCCAACAACAATGCCCTCCACCCTCACCCTACCCCTAAGCATACATGTGCACACACACACTCACTTCATTCAAAGATTAACAGTCATGCCCAGGATGTAGACTCACTGGCAAATTCTTGTGTGTCTACCTGACATCGCTCCCCACACAGAGCGTGGCCCAACCGACTGACACTTCAGCTTGAACTTCTGACTTGCAAGGGATTTTAAGTTTAAAGTTCAAAGTGGAGTGATGGGCCACTCCCCCCAACTCTTGATTTGAAGGAGGGGGAGGAAACAGCCTCCTGAATGCATTAGGGAGAGGAC
>NW_011888919.1:1207765-1211103 GCF_000151845.1 Pteropus vampyrus
GAGCTACAGAGAGTCGGTCTAACTGATGGTGTATTGCCCTGACACTGCCTGGAACGGAACAACACTCATCCTAGCCAGAAACAGGCAGACAAATGAATGTCTTCTCCTCCCGATACCGCAAGAGACTGACCAACACATATTTCAGTTACAGACAGACAAACTGATGCCGTCTATCCTTACACGTAGTCTGAGTCTGACGGACACCATCCTAGCCAAACAGGTGGGCTGACAGATGCTCTCACTCCCCGAAACAGCCAGAGACTGACATCTCAGTCAAAATCAGGTGGATGACTGTTGCCTAGAACACTGACAGAACCAAAGCCAACTCATATATATCCTCTCCAGAGACAAGCAGATGTGTGGACATTCCCTCCTGCAGCACAGCTGAGAGCCAAATGATACATGTTCCCCCCAGGGAGAGAGTCCTAACTCCCTCACATGCTGGGATCACCGAGACCTCAAAATCAAGTAACACTGAATTAAACTAGTACTTAAATCAATGACGGCCAACAACAATGCCCTCCACCCTCACCCTACCCCTAAGCATACATGTGCACACACACACTCACTTCATTCAAAGATTAACAGTCATGCCCAGGATGTAGACTCGCTGGCAAATTCTTGTGTGTCTACCTGACATCGCTCCCCACACAGAGCGTGGCCCAACCGACTGACACTTCAGCTTGAACTTCTGACTTGCAAGGGATTTTAAGTTTAAAGTTCAAAGTGGAGTGATGGGCCACTCCCCCCAACTCTTGATTTGAAGGAGGGGGAGGAAACAGCCTCCTGAATGCATTAGGGAGAGGACCCCCTTCTAATCTCTCACCCCTTCTTGGTCTCCCCAGGCCCAGATCGACCAGTATGTGGGATTGGTGAACAATCAGTTGAGCCACATCAAAGCTAAGTAAGGACATGGGGTGGCTGTGGATGGAATGAGAAAGGGAGGAACTTGGGAACTATCCCCTCTATCCCCCTCGTCACCCCACACCCCCGCCCCACACCGCCAATCTCCTGGGACTGAATGCCCTATTCTCAAAGAAAAGTGCCAGACAATTCCAACGCAGGCCATCAGGTGAGGGCAGGGGCTGGCTTTGGTACTCTGCTTGTTTCCCCATCCAGCTTCCCCCTTACTTCTTAGACACCTACCCCGTCTCTTGCCCCCCCCTCCTGACTCCACCTATTTCTCCCACAGGATCCGAGCTAAGATCCCAGGGACCGGAGCCTTTGCCTCAGCAGCAGCCGCAGTCTCCGGATCCAAAGCCAAAGCCGAATGAAACGGGTGTCTCTGCCTGCGGGACGCCTGCCCCCACTCCCTGCAGCCCTCTGCCCACCTCTATCTCCCTTCCGTCCTCACCCACTTCCCGCCTCAGCCCAAGCCATTTCCCGATGGGTGTCAGGATCACTCACACCAGAGTTTGCGCAAATTCCCTGAGCGGCCAGGACTACATTTCCCATGAAGCTCTGCTCTGGGAGTCCAGGCGAGGCGAGGCACCTTGGCCGTGGGGCCTGCTGGGACTTGTAGTTGCCTAGCTAAGGCACCCATCCTGCACTTACGTGACCCTGCCGCTGGAGGCGCCGTGAGAGGTTGGTGTCTCCCGGACACCACTAGCCCCAGCACTGGGGTTTTGCATGGGGCCCAGGGGAGGCCTGAGCTTGGATTTACATTATAATAAAGACTTCTGTGGAAAACCCAAAGCTTCCTGTGCTTCCAGCCCCCTCCAGCTTTCACCTTCTTTCACCGAAAAGCACTTAAGTGACACTCAAGGAAGAACCTTTCTTGTCTCTGAAGAAGCCCCATCTGTTATCTGTTTAGATGATGAAATAATTGAGGGGAAGACGCTGAGAGATTGCCCATCCCCGGGCTAACCAAGGTCTGGCAGCCACTTTCCATACTGTGCTCAAGGAAGACATCACCAATCCATCCCCACACCCTGCCTGCTACACAGTCGTCTCACCTGAGTCCCATACTCTTGTATCCAACTGCCTTCTGAATGACTGCTCCTGCAAACACATCCACACCTCCCGTCCTGCTTGATTTCCATCCTGTCTGTCCCTCCTGTCACCAGGCCTGAGATGCAGGTTTGGCCGCATCTCATTGGTTAGGAAGCCATGTCTATTGTAGCTCCCAAATATCTCTCATCTGCCCACAACTCTCCATTCCACTTGCCTTGAGACAAAGTACCAGGACATCAGGTTCCAAAACTGTAAACTGAGGGAGGAAGAGGCAGGCGACTGAGGCCTAAAGACCCACAGACCTGGATTTGAATCTCAGCTTCACTACCTCTTGGCCGTGTGACTTGGAGCGAGTAACTTCACCTCTTGAAGCCTCAGTTTCCTCAAATAGAAAAGTGTCACCAAAACTATACCTACACGTCAAGTCACAGGACCTGGCATATAGTAGATGTTAGTAAACAGAAGCTGCTATTGTTATCTATGACATGCTTTCCCAAATTTCAATCTTTCCCTCATAACCTTCGTGATCATTAATTATATCATCTGTTCTGCTATTTACCTAATATTTTTCTTTAAATCGGTTTACGAAAAAAAAAATAAATGTCTTTTTAAAAAATATTTTACTTCGCCACCAAGGAAGTCACTATCGCTTGCCAGAAATAGAAGATAACGTTAAAAATAAACACAAAACTATTAATTTAAAATGTTTGTGCATCACCTAAAATCATCTCACTTGCCTCTAGCTTCGCACATCACATTTTATGAGATAAATAATGAGGTTACAGGGGTAGTAGTTACAGCCCCAGAATTTGTATACAGGGGTTACCTAGCAGTAGCTATCTAACTAAAAGAAGCAGGGCTTTGAGGGATGCGGGGGCTTCTCTTGAATCTGGATTTGCCAAGCTGAGACAATGTTTTAAATTTCTAAATGAAAAAAGCAAAATTTCCTAAAGATGCTTTTATTCACACTTCCCAGAAGACAAAGTGTCCATCTGTCCATGATAGAGAATGGAGGAAGAGGGACTAGTTTGAAAATATGGGTCCAGGAATAGCTAAAGCCCCCAAACCCAGGCAGGAAACTAGAGATAGAAACAGCCTTTACTGAGTGCCGCCCGCCCCCTCCCCCCCCCACCACCCAGTCGCCTGGCCCCATGCCAGATTTTTATACCTTTCCGCTCATCACCATTCTTCTAGCGAATTCAGTTGTAGCAGTCTTGCTTTCCAGATGGGGAAACTGAGGCTCAGAGGCTGGTAACAATATTCTGCCATTTATTCTACAAACATTTACTGAGCATCTGCTAACGTGCTTAAGCACTTTTTATTCTAGCGGGACCAGACGGACAGTGAGAAAACAGACTTAGAATATGGCAGGTGGTGATCAGGGC
>NW_011888919.1:1211153-1239053 GCF_000151845.1 Pteropus vampyrus
CCAGAAGACAAAGTGTCCATCTGTCCATGATAGAGAATGGAGGAAGAGGGACTAGTTTGAAAATATGGGTCCAGGAATAGCTAAAGCCCCCAAACCCAGGCAGGAAACTAGAGATAGAAACAGCCTTTACTGAGTGCCGCCCGCCCCCTCCCCCCCCCACCACCCAGTCGCCTGGCCCCATGCCAGATTTTTATACCTTTCCGCTCATCACCATTCTTCTAGCGAATTCAGTTGTAGCAGTCTTGCTTTCCAGATGGGGAAACTGAGGCTCAGAGGCTGGTAACAATATTCTGCCATTTATTCTACAAACATTTACTGAGCATCTGCTAACGTGCTTAAGCACTTTTTATTCTAGCGGGACCAGACGGACAGTGAGAAAACAGACTTAGAATATGGCAGGTGGTGATCAGGGCAATGGAGAAAAGGCCAGCAGGGTAAGGGGATAGAGTGACAGGGCTTGCTATTTTAAACCGGGTGGTCAGGGAAGGCCTCTCTACGTGATGATATTTGAGCAGACGTCAGAGTGAAGGAAGGCAGTGAGTCATGTGTACATGTGGAGAAAAGGAGATTCAAGCAAAGGGGACCAGCAAACGCAATGGCCCGGAGAGAGAAGCATGCCTGGCGTGGGGAGCAGACCTTCATGCAGGAAGTCAAGTATGTGAGGAGGGAGGAGGAGACGAGGTCAGAGGAATGAGAGAGGCTAGGTTACCGGGATTTGTAAAGCCATGGTGAGAACTTTACCTTTGTCTCTGAGATGGGAGCCATGGGAAAGTTTCATGTCGGGGAATGGTATTGTTGTCCAAGGATCATTGACTTGGGTTATAAAAGCATCACCTTTTTGGTAATAATTATGATGGCACAGGTTCAATTTCCCCACGTGGATGGGCTGTGGAAAATGAAGTACAGTACTACCGTTTTTCTAAGCCTCAGTTTCCCGGGCCATAAAATGCAGGTGCAAAATGGATGAGCTTTAGTGTCTAAGCTGAATAGGGACAGAGTATCTGTCATCCCCAGCACTTAGGACAGTGCCTGGGACTCAGTAGGCGCTCAATAAATATTTGAATGTAGGGATCGGTAGGTCGCTGAAGTTCCACAATAGAACAGCAGGTGTCGCACCAGCCCCGTAGCTGTCTGCCGGATCCTCCCGGTCTTGGTTAAATCAGATTCTAGCAGGAACCGACTCACTTGAACTCGGATTTTTCAGAGAACAGGCTTCCAAAGGCCGAATATTGAGTCTCTTTTAAAAAAGAAAAAGAAAAACTTTCTCACTTAAAAAAAGGGGCTTCTGGCTCTTTAACAGCTAGAAGCGCGTGGGCCAGAGCCCCAGGAGCCGTTTCCCAGAATGCGCGGCATTATGCAAATAAACCATTTCCAACTCAAAGACGATTCCTGACAGGCAAGGCAAAGATAACATTTTCAAAGGCTTTATACCATAATAAATGACTGGGAAATTTTTTAAATATTAAAGCGAAGAATCTCACACCCATCCAGATTATATAACCATAATCTAAAAATGATAGAAATTACTGGTTGTTATATAGCTGTGTGGGTATCGGGGTGTTTCGCCCGGATGATCCTCAGTGGTCTGGGGTGCAGGCTTCAAACCTGTAGCTGTCTAGCGACAGAGTGGTTCAATTCCACCTTTCGGGCGGGAGGGGGGTCGCACCCCAGAACGTTTTTCTTCCCCCACAAAATGGATGACTTTAGAGAGCCCTTAGACGCCAGCACCTCGAGAGGTCGCTGCAGCCCTCTGCATCGCAATTCATCCTTCTCCACGCGGGTCTCTTCCTGTGGTTACACCTTTTCCGCGGATATATTAAAGACAACTCCAAACGATGAAGAAAAACTCGTCTACAGTCCCAGTTCTGCGATGTTTAGTTTGAGAATGATGCTGGATCTCTCCGCTTCCCTTAAACTCAGTCATCTGCTCACCCATGTATTTAATCACGCGTGCACTTTATTAACCAGGCAAATATGTATTCATTGGTTCATTAATTCATTCACTCATTCAACAAGTGTTGCTCCGTGCCCAGTCCTGCACGGAGCCGGGCTGGGGACACAATGGGGATGGCAACCCTGGTCCCGGCCCCACGGTACTCCCAATCCAGAGAAGACAATCGTTCATCACACATTTAATTAACAACTAGGAAGGTGGTGACAACTGGGAAGGAAAGTATAGATCACGTGAGGCCATCTAATAAAGACACCTGAGTTCAGCTGGGGTGTCAGGGCAATATTTGAGCAGACACCTGAAGGATGAGAGGAGATTAGCCAACGGCGGTGGAGGGGTGGGACATGGAGACTATGCCCCGGGATCGGGGTGACACCAATAATGGCGGTGGGGATGGTGATAACGGCATTTTCACTCTGCGCTCAGCGCTGGTGTTAATGAGCTCACTGACTCCCCGCAACAGCTCGTTCTGCAGCTGAGGAAACAGGTTCAGAGAGATGAAGTCTCTTGCCCAAGGTCCCCCAGCTTTGATAGGCCCCCAACCCCAGACGCTCAGACCCCTGGTCCATGCTATCTACCACTGCCTTGTGCTGTCTTTACCAAGATAGCGTCTCACCAAGTCCTGTCTGTTCTGCCTCCTGAGTGACTTTTGAATCCTTTCCCTTCTCTCTCACAGCCCCTGGCACTGTTTCAGGCTCCCTCACACTAGGGTGTCCCCACCCTGGCCTCCTCCATGGTCTCTTGCCCCTTTCTCTCCCAGCTACCATCAACCTGAAGGCCAGAGACATCTACCTAAAGCACTCACCTGTCCCTGCCCTTCTTTTTCTATTTTTTAATTTTTATAAGATTTTAAGTCACACCGATGACATCGCCAAGAAGCAAGATGTCAAATGCTTCGATGTCCCCACACTTCTTGTGCCCCAAACCTGCCATGGCTCCCCAGTGCCCTCAAGAGAAGATCTAAATTCTTCGTCTGGAATCGAAGCCTTCCAAATATGGTCCCTGCTAACCTCTTTCTCTCTACCCTTTGTCCCAGCCACCGTGAACCTCTAGCTTCCTCCTCGTTTCAAGCCCTCTCTCCACTAGGATTTCTTTGAACTCACTGTTTAATCAACCTTAGTCTTTTTCTATTCCCTTCTCTATCTCATATTTACACTCTGGGACTGTTTAACTGTCCCCTCCTCCAGAAAGTCTTTCTTGACTCCCAGACCAGGTTAGAAGCCCCCGCCGGGCTCCCCGCAATCCCATGGACTCCCTTAATTCTGTCTAATTTGAATCGCCCCTGACCGTGGACAAGTCTGTGTCCCCTACTGGACTGTGAACTCTAGGAGGGGATGGCCTGGGCCCATCTCAGTCCCTACAGTGTCCCCAACACTGACCAACCAGTACAGGGCTGGGCACACAGTAGGTACTTAGCAAATATATAAAATTAATGAATAAATTAAGTGATTCCATCATAATAATTTCCCCTGCTTATTCATTTATGGTCCTAAGACATCTGAATAACCTCTGGACTAGCATTTCCATTCCCAGAGTGCTTGCTGCTATGCAAATACGAAAAGGCGTGGGTTTTGCAATGCGGATGGCTCGGCTGTATCTTTCGACTGACAAAGTGACCATATTTTTGAGTTAGTCAATTTGGGGTCAGCCCCAGTGTGTTCATAACCCAGAAGTGCTCACGTGAAAAGCAAAAGGAAACACATCTTTAGTGTTAAGGGACCCAAGTTTTTGTGATTCATATATCTGAGGACTGCCCACCATGGATTTAAGTGATCTCCAATAAATTGGGATGTATTCTTCTAAGTTCTCTACCTTCACGGCCTTTTGCTCAGGCCGTTCTCCAGAGCGTACAGTCCCTCCCTCTCCAGGAAGCCTCCATGATCCTTCGGTATTTCCGTACCACGCACCTCACAGCTTTCTAGAGGGAGGCACAACCTGTGTTCGTGGGAAGTCCTCCTGCCCGTCTAGCCTCCCTCTAACCTGCTGTAGTGGGACTTCCAGCGTGTGTGCGTGTGTGTGTGCGTGTGTGTGTGTGTGCATGGCCCCTCCAGCAAGTTGACTTCACTCTCTCCTCCAGAAAGGAAGGCAGGTGACCGGCGTCAGGAGAAAATAGACGCTGAGGCTTGGTGGATGTATTTTTAAGAGCTTTTTATTGGCGACAGTGCAGAATCATGGAGGTGGAGGGGAGCGGCCCAATGCCGGCCAGCCCCAGACCCCTGGGGTCAGGTGCAAAATACAAAACGAGAATCACAAATACAGAATGGGGTGGGGGCTCGGGCAAGTCAATAAACTGTGTTGGGCAGGGGCAGGCCCCGCTCATAGGCTCACACTCACACCCAGAATTCTCAAAGGTACAGATTGTAAAAATCTATAATCCCTCAGGCTTACTCGCAAAAATAACATCTCACGTCCCCAACGAACCCAGAGTCAAAAGGCAGCTGGAGGGTCAACAACAGTCAGAAAAGAGACAGGTGGAAATGGTCAGAGAAAAGACGGAAGGGGAGAGACGGTCCAGAAAGAGACAGCAAGAGACAGGCCGAAGAGACAGGCTGCCTCGAAGTTTCCAGAAGCAGTGTTTCCAATTCAATGGCATGGCTTTGGGGGCCAATGTGACCTGGGCCAAGGCTGCAGAAGCGCTCACACTCTCACGCGCGCGCGCACACACACACCCATATATAATATATTTATTTATACATAATAGATATAAGTGCCTTTCGGAGACCAGGAAAGGGATAAATAACTACCGGGAGGGGAGGGGTCAGGGCAGGAGGCGCAGGACGGGGCACGTGGAATGTTCTCCATGCAGCAGGAGGGCGGCCTGGCCCACCCGACATTAAAAAATATCCATTGGCCTCACGGTATTATTCTCATGAGGTGAAGCGCAGGAAAGGCGGGGTGGGGGAACTAAAACCAAGATTGGGGCCGGGATGGGGGGGATGGGGAGGGGAAGCTGGGACGGCGGGAGCCCAGCCCCGTCGAGTTTGCCAGTCCGAAAACATTGGGGGTCGGGCGCCAAAGCCTCAGCCTTTAAGTCTTCTCCCGAGAAATGTCGGGCCTCCTGGCAATCTCCCCTTGTTCTCTTTCTAGAAAGGATGGGGGAGTGCCGAGGAGAGGGAGAAGTTGGCGTCCTAGGCCAGGGCTGGGTGACAGGCCTTAAAGAAAAAGGCCAGGGCTGGAGGCTGGCGGTCCTGAGGAGAGAGGCCACGCGAATGGATAACTGTCATCCCCTCTCGACTGTCACCCCCTGAAGTCTAACTCACTGTTGAGGAGAGGAAGATATGAGAAGGGGAGACCAAGGAAAGGCTTTGGGGAGCGGGGCGGGGGGCACGATGCCTCCGGAAGGTTTCTGTCCTACCGGACTCCACCCCCCCACAGGCCAACTCATTTCACAGTATAAACACTCCAGCAGAACAGGCATCACAGCGCCCCCTGCCGCCCGAATCAGAGAGGCCCAACAAGGAAGGCCAGGAGGGGAGGCTGAAGTGTGTGGTGAGGGGCGGCTTGGAATAATACTGTAATCAGACAGGAGGGCTGGGGCTGAATGTGCGGGGACCCTCGGGAGGTGAGAAATTCCATCAGAGCCGGTTTTGCTGGGAGGGAGTGGCTGGACAGTCAGGGAGGGCGGTTCACATTTCAGACTAAGTCTGGGTCGGGGGGAAGGAGATTATCATAGGGGGCCATCGACTTCCCTCTAAAGGGGAGGGGGGCTCAATTCAGAGGAGGCTCTGACCACTTGGAAATGTTGGATAAATAAGCTCAGGTCGGGGGAGCAGGGAGAACCAGCCTAGTCAACTCTCCGAAGAGTGCTGTGGGGGACACTGTGGGGGACTCTGTGGCACTTCCTTGTTGGGCCTCTCTAGAGAGGACTCCAGCCCACACCACAGCCCACCGCCAGCATCCCCCTTCCCTCCAGCCCGCAGATGGGCATCGCCCCCCAACCCTCAAACCTCCAATCCCCAGCGATTGGGTCGAAGCGAGAGGACCAACAGGCAGCCCGGGGCGTCCATCCCCTCCCCACCCCATGCCCCCAAAGTCACCAGCTTTCTGGTCTCGCCGGGCCACACAAACAAGAGGCGGCACAAAATACAGGGAGGTCCTCCTGTCCGATGGCAGTGGCGGCAGAGAGTCAGTCAGACAGGAGAGGCAGGGAGGCCACACACCCGCTTAGTCTCGTCCCCTCTCTCTCCTCCTCCTCTTCCAAATCTCTTTCCCTTGTGTGTTTGTTTGTTTTGTGTCTAAAAGGTTCACAGAGCAAGAAGGGAGGGCGAGTTCAGGGGGTCGGAAGGCTGGTCGCTGCCGCTGGTGCGATGAGCGCCGGCGAACGCGGAGACCTCCGGGCAGGTGAGGACAAACGAAGAAGTGTACGAAGGGTTAACAACGGGGAAGGGGTCGCCGAGGACTTGAACTTCACTGTGTGTAAAGAGAGAAGCTGTCAGGTTGGGGAGTGCGTCTTGGCTGGTCTGGAAGGGCAGGGGCGGTGGTGGCGGGGGCGGCAGCAGCCAGCTGAAACCATCTTCCTTAGTGGATGCTGACCCCGGCAAATCTCTCACCTCCGCCAGCGGGCCGGGCCCCGGCCCCTCTTCGTAGGGGATCTTGCAGCCCGGTTTGTGGGCCACCAGCACAAACTCCAGACGCTCCTTCTCCTTTTGGAGCTCTGCAATCTCTGACTCCAGCTCGGCCTTTTCTTCTTCCAGCTGATCTGTCTCCTGAGGCCCAGTGGCCAGGTCATGGAGAAGAGGGAGGAAGGAGAAGAAGAATGTAAGCCACTAAAGAAGGTGGGTCGTGGCTGAAGCCATCTCCCCTAGACTTGCCGGTGAGGCCCAGGGCTGGCAGGCAGCTCTGGACTGAGAGGAAAGGCCACCTGAGATGGAGTCCTGGTGTGCTATTGAACTTGGGGCAAGGGTCTGGCCTTCTGGGAGCCTCCCCATCTGCAGAGTGGATGGTTGGGAAATGGCCAGGTGCACAGGCGAGTCTTTGGTTGCAGGAAGCACTCAGAGGTTTGTTGAATGAATGAATGAATGAATGAATGAATGACTGTTATATGTTTTTAATGCCACCTGTTACCTGACCCCCTCTGCCTCCTAGGAAAGAGAGTAGGTAGCCAGGAAAGTGCAGAATTTTCCTGAGTTCCTCTAGAGGCTGCGGGTCTCCCCACCCGCTGCGAGTCTCAGACTGAGGGAGGATGTAGAAGGGGAGGATGCCTTGGCGGACGCCATCAGCCCACGGTGCGACAACTATGAGCGGCTGAGGCAGGTGGAGGGGAATCGACACAGGATAAGAGGATTTCGTTTCAGAAACTCTCCAGAATGTTAAAGCAGAGGAAACCTGGGAGGTTCCGTGAGGCGGGGGGGAAGAGATGCAGAAACTGGCAAAATGGGCTGTCGCTTGCCCGAGACCAAAAGGGGGAAATACTCAAACCGTCCCTCTATTAAAAGTCCCTCATATGTCCTCTCAGGAAGGACTGAGGACCAGGAGAACGGCGTGTGTGGGTGGGGAAAGGGTCATTAATCGAGGCAGGGAGTGGCCAGGAGTCCACATAAGTCTGCGAAGGTCTCTGTGTGTGCACAGGGTCACCCCTTCTGGCCATGCCTGTACCTAGTTCCAGACATGGAACTGCCGGTTCTCAGCCCAGAATAAGGGTGCAAGTGTGTGTGTGTGTGTGGGGGGGGTGACAGAGGATGAGGAGCGAGCCCCCCTTTGGCAAACCCTCACCCCACCCCAGGGGCCATCCTCACCGCCTGGAGTCGGTCAGTCAGCTCCCGCCGACGGTTCCTACACTTAGCTGCTGCCAGTTTGTTTCGCTCCCGACGAACCCTTCGCTTCTCCTCCTCCTCCGGGGTAAGCTGAGTAGGGAAGACAGAGGCCATGAGGTTTGAGGACACAGTGCACCTCCTCCATCCATCCTGAACCTCCTCTCTTTCCAGAACCCCCAGGATCCAGAAAAGGACCCTCTCGTCCTCACTGACTAAGGATGCTAGGGTTTCTGCAGCACTGAGGCCTTAGTGGTCCCTCAGCCCAACAGTGAGAAAGTTCCTGCCTCTCCGGCTTCCTCCCACCAGACCAAGTTCTGATGCTCCTTACTCACCGTCTCCTCTCGGGGTCTCCTAGGCCGGGCTCGGGCTGGGCGGGCAGGCCCAGGTCCGCTGGTGGCTCCGCTGGTGGAAGGCCCACCACTGCCACTAGCTCCGCCACTGCTGTAGCCACTTATGCCCGGTGTTGAGTAACTGGTTCCAGGCATGTCATAGGGGTCGACGGCCGGGGGCTGGGAGGCCAGTGGCTGTCCCTGGGACTGGGCCATGGAAGAGATGAGGGTGGGTTGCACGAGCCACTGGAGGTCCTGGCTGGTTGTGATCGCGGTGACCGTGGGCACGAAGGAACCGGGCATTTCCCCAAGACCGGCGCACTCCTACGGGGTGACACATACACACACAGGCGTAGACACACAAACAGAGACACCGACACACACACACCCAGCACACATACACACACCGACCCCGTGAGTGAGCACAGGGTGAGCGGGTGTGGATGTGTGTGTCACAGGCAAAAAGCCACAACACCCACCCTTCCACTACACCGTGACGCAGTGGTTAATGAGAGGATCTCTGCTCAACTGGCTTCTACCTCCTCCTTCTTCCTCGGGGAAAGGTTGCACGGTTCCAGCGGGTGGTGAATCACACCCCGGGTTGGTGACTCTTAGGTATGGGGGGTGGGGAGGAGGCTGGACACAGCCGGGTGACAGAACTCCCGGGACGGAGTCACAGCCACACACACAGCCACAACACCCCACCCCCACCCCAGAGGCAAGGGGAGGGAGAGGGAGAGGCCTTAGGCCAAGCCTTCCTCTACACTCACACACAGACACACACCCCTCTGAGCGAGGGGATGAGCGATCAGAGGGTCCATGAGACCCCCCTGCAGGGGCGGGGATCCCAGCTAACCAGGTGTTGGGCGACGGGCCTAGGAGTTTAGAACAGCGTTTCAAGTAATTGCCTCTCCCCAGAATGAGGCTGACAGTGACAGGTTACGGTGGACAGACAGGTAAAGAGTGACGACCCGGGTTCCCTCAGACTGTCGCGGAAGGGGAATGGTGTAGGTCCCGAGCCCCCAAGCCCAAGCGGCGCTCATCTCCCCCCACCCGCAAATGGAATCCTAGAACTGCTCGGAACGCTAAACTACTCTCCTAGGGGGCGTGGTGAGGGATGGGCTGGCCCGCCGGCCAATCAGCGTCCTGGAAACCCAGGGGAGGCGGGGCTCCCGGAGACCACCTGGCTGCTCTTCCTAGACTTAACGGTTCTAGTCCTGTCTTCGGACACCCGGGAGGGACCAAGTGTCCTTAGTAGAGGGAGTGGGAGTGCGTGTAAATGCCTGGAGAAGAGAGTGACGGTCACCAGGTCTCCTGAAGAAATCCCGGCCCACAAACAGACATCCTCTGCCTCTGAGAGCAGAGGAACGGGATCTCCTTCAGGTCCTCGCGGACCCATTGAGTCGCAGAGGGTCTCTCTTGTCGCGACAGGAATCCCCTTCGCTCTGCCTCTAAAGGCCGGTAAAAGAGACCCTAGCGCCGAGGAACCACGGGTTCCGGGGACAAAGCGGAGGAAGGGAACTGCACCCCACAAATAGGAAAAGAAAGTTGATTGGCCAAAAACCCGCGCCGCGGCGGCCAATCGGAACGCCGGACTGCCCCCTCCCTTAGCAACGTGGCCACGGCGTTCCAAAATAGAACGCTCCCGGGACGTCAGGGGCGGGGCGGACGAAGGGGGCGCCGCGCGCCGTGCGTGCCCCGCGTCAGACGGAGGATTCCAGCGCGTCAGCCGTTACGCACGGGTCCCCCGTTACGTCTCCGCGCAGGAGGCGGAGGCAGCTCAGTGGAGGGTTCGAGGCCCGCTTTCCCGCTGGATGGAGAGCGACCCGGCGCCGGAGTGGGCGCACCGGTGGAGGAGGTAAAGGGAAGAGGCTACTGGAAGCTTCCCCGGGATCTCCCCGACCTGCCTAACCGCTCCATAGCTTCAGGTGGGGACCTGGGTCGGGGACGGTCCCGGAGCCAGCTAAAAGTTCTCAACCCTGCTACCGCATACATGTTGCACTGAACGGCGCATTCTAGCCACCCTCAAACCTTACCCCTCTGCGTTCCCTCCCTGCGCTCCACGCACACGACCAATTTGCAAACAAGTCCCGACTCTGCAATTTGCAAAGTGCGCCCTGCGCGCCTATGCCGTCGCTGATCCCGGGGTTTGATGAGTCTTTATGAGGGGTGGCAAGATTGCTCGTTCCACCCTTGACTTGAAAAAAATTAAACCCCACAAAGCAGTACCCTAACCCATTAGAACTTACCTGGGAGGCGGCGGCGGTGGGTGGACTGCCAAAGGAGTCCACCGAAGACAGATACTGAGACTCGGCGGAGGGCGAGGAGCTGCACCGGGAGCCGGAATCGTAGTCTCCGGGAAAAGCCTGAAACATTTCCCTGGGCACAGGGGGGCCCCTGTGACCACGCTGAGGTCGCCGGGAAGCCAAGGCTATGGCCGGGTGGGGGAAGAAAGGTGCGAGTCCGGGATAAGTCGAGCGCGTCGCCAAAGTGCGCCGTCCGGGGAAACTCGGGATGGGGGCCGCGTCCCGCTCCAACAGTCGCAAAGTTTCTGTGCAATTCCTCTGCGGCGCCCAGGCCCCCACAAGATGCCGCTGTGTCTCCCGAAAGTCCAGGCTCGGTTGAACCCAGGGGCGTGGTGGGGATCGCTCCCCTAAAGGTGGAAAGCGCTGTCCTGCTGTACAGAATCTGCTTCGGATGCGGTCTCCTCCACGCGTCCGGTGGGTCCCACGGGGGGAGGGATGTGATAAAGAAGACGAAAAAAAGTAAGTCGGTCCTCCAAAGTAAAATGTAGAATTACCTAGAAGAATCCTTCCAAAAAGTTTCTCTCCGGAAAAAAATCATAAACCGAATTTCACAGCCCCCAAGAACCACAACAATAAAGTCCCTAAGCCCCAGCTCCGCGCGTCCCTGCAGTGGCGGTAGCTCTCAGTCTTATGAATGAAACCCAAAGCCGCCAGCCTGTATTTATACGCCCCGGCCCGGCCTTCTGCTTACGTCACCCCCCCCTCACTCCACAAACTTCCTCAGATCTCCGGCCCTGTTGGGCCGAGCCCCGTGCCGCACGGCAAGAGGTCTGCCTTAGCCTCGATATGGTCACCTGCATCACCTTTGCCACCCTGGGGGTCTCGGGGGCTGCGTTCCAGAGCTCTCGGCGGGAGGGGATCCCGGCCCCGCCTCCCCGAAGTTCCTGTGACGCAATTAGCCATATAAGGAGCTCGGCCGGCGAGGCAGAGTGTTTGTTTGGTAACCTAGCAATTACGTCAGAGGGAATCCCTCTCGCTCGCGCGCTGGCAGAACCCGCCCGCGCTTGCGCAGTGCCGCGCCGCCCCGGGGGCTGGTATTAATAGGCTGTTAGACTGGCCCAGGGAAGGCGGGGGTCGGGGAGACCCCAGCTAGCGGGTCCACCTACCCTCTGGCAGCCCCTCCCAATTCTCCCCGTGCAGTGGTGCAGCGCCCGTCACTCGAGAAGAAGGTTACATCTCCAAAAAGAGACCCTGACTAGTGTGCTGTAGCACGTAGGTGGGGAAACTGAGTCCCGAAGCGGGTGGGAGGGGCTGGGATGCTCCAGGTGAAAGCAGAGATGCGAGTGGAGTCCCGAGGCTCAGCGCAGCTTCTGCCCTGACTTACTGCGAGAGCTTGGGGAATGTTTTCCCTCTCTGAGCTTCGGCTTTAGTTTTTCCAGCTAAACAGAAGATGTGTGTCTTGGATCCCAATGGCCCCCCCAGGTCCAGCGTCTGAAAGGTAAGTGGGTTTGGAGGAAATGGAGAATGAAACTTAGGATGCAATGTTCCTGCTGATGGTGTTGGTAATCACTCCTCGCTTTATAGTCACAGACAGAACGAATGTGTGTGTGTGTGTTGATAACTAGTAATAGTAATAATAATAGTTATTAATTATTATTATTATTATTATTATTAGTGCTATGTATTTAACAATTACCAAGTTCTAGATCCTGTGCCAAGCCTTTCAATACAAGATTTGTAATCCTTAAAACAACTTTCAAGGGTTAAGGGAGGGAAATCTTCATTTTATAAAAGAGGAAAATGGTCCCCAGTGGGGTTAAGTGACATGTCCAAGATCCCATTGCAAGACGATCAAACCCAGAATTCTCAAACTCCAGAACTACTGCTCTCTCGATTTCTGAGAGCTGCCTGATTCAGTGAAACTCCCTGAAAAACATGTTTAAATGACAATGACGATAATAGCAGCTTCCAGTCCTCCAGAGCTATAAGCCTTGCAAACCCAATACTGTCTGTTCAGTTACACTATGATAATCCAGGCTCAGAGCGGTAAAGTTGCTTACCTGAGGCCGCCCAGTTAGGGACTGGGGTTCAAGAGGCTAATGTGGGTATTTTGGAAGCCACAGGCCCAACTCTAAAGCACCCAATGGAAAGGAACCCACCAGCTACTTCACAAATCTCACATCCTGGCACTCCCCTCCGAGTGCAGAGCCTGACTCGGCCCTGGGCACAGAGGGAGCAGCACTTTAAAACTACTGACTCCCACAGGCCCAGAGAAGGGGAAGATCTGGCTCAGGGTCACACAGCAGGTCTGAGGCAAAGCAGGAAGAGGTCGTTCCTGATTCGCAGGAAAGTCTCGATTCTCTGGATAGTGGGGAGGGGATAGGGACATGTGGAACGCTGGAGGGACATGGGGGGCAATATGGGGACGTAGAAGTTTCCAGACAAAAGCCCAGCCTCAGGCTTGCCCTCTGCCTCGTTTCTCTACGCCCCCTCTGTCTGCCATCAGTCTGGAAGTAGGGACAGAGACTAGGAGATGACACAGCAACCATCAGCAGGCAGTGACTCGGCCCCAGCATCAGACAGGGAGTGAGCCCTTGTTCCCCTGCCCTGTCCAAGCCCCTCATCTCCTCTCCCACAAAATGAAGGAGGCACAACCACCAAGCCTGGCTGCCCACAGACCGTCACAACCCAGCACAGGCGGCCCAAGCACGGCCACTGGTACCTACTCCCAGGGTCACACTCAGACATTTGGACATTCACCCACAAGCAGCAACACACACGGCCACACGAAAAAGCAGCTTCTCACACATACACGGAAACACATCATCACATGGTTACCAACACACGTGACACACGCACCTTCGCTACAGGGCCATGTGGATGTTCTTTACACATGATAACAAGGGCTAATTCTTCATGAGTGCTTATATTAATTTATTTAATTCTTATCACACTCCTATGAGATAGGACCTATCATTTTACAGGCAAGGAAACAGAGGCCCAGAGAGGTGAAGTCACTTCTCCAGAGTCACTCAGCAAATGAGTGGCAGAGCTGGGCTAAGAATGTGGCATGTGGACTTCAGTCTGGGATTCTAATGACTTTAAAATGAATTATGTATATCAGTATATGCACATGCAGATGGTCACACTCATGCAGACACTGGGCATTGACCCCCCCTCCTGGCAGATCCCCCCAAATTAAGGCAGCCTGAGGGGCTTACGTTCTGGCCCCACCAGAACGTAGTGGCTGGGCAAACTTGAACTAATGCCTGGAGCATCAGTTTTCTCGTCTGGGAACGGGGACCGCGTAGTGCCCAGTTCATGGGGCTGATGGGAGGATTACGTGAATATTATCGAAGCTCCTGGAACACGCCTAACGCATTGCAGGGGCTTCTTTTGTTACCTAAACAAAGCCACCCTGATCTTTGCAGACATAGACCCTCTGAGAGACGTGAGTGGAAGCAGAGACACACAAAATGCATTGTAACTTTCATGATCCTCTGGCACTCTAGGCTTCATGAGCCTCTTCCTCCACAGACATCTTTAAAATTACATTTCACGACTGCATTGGTATAAAAACAAATAACATCACATATTAAAACAATTTCTTTTACCAAAAAGTTCAGCTTTTTCTTCTGATTTTAAAAGAAATTGAACATCGTCATGGGCCCTGGCACTGTGCCTGTTGTGCTTAAGGAAAAGTTGGCCCTGAAGGCGCGTACACACACACACACACACACACACACACACACACACACACACACACACACACACGAGTCTCATTCAAACACGCACATGCAGACATGTACACCCGCCCGCAGAACATGAAGTGGGCAAGGCAAGTTTTTCTCCATGGTGCTCAACCTGGGGAGCTTCCAGGAGAAAGAGAACTGGAGTGTGGGGGAGAGGGCTGCACCCTTGCTCTAACTCCCTAGGGCTTGGCTCTGCGTGAGGAGCAGGCAAGGAGAACCCTCAGCCTTCTGCCCCCATAGGTGAGAGTTGGCGTGGCAGTGCCAAATCAGCTTGCTCAGCGAATCCTGTAAACAGCCCTGGGCTGACTCTGCCGAAGGCAGGCCCCAGCACGTCCTCCACCCTTCCTCTAGCAAAACCGCTGCTACACTGTTCCTCAGTTTCCCCATCCACAGAGCAAGAAGTTCGGATGATGATGGGCTCTGAAATTCAATAAAAATGAAGAGGAGGACGATGGCTCTGAAAGCAAAAGGTTTAGGAAGCTGCGCTCAGAGCTTCTGCATGCATTATCTCGGTTAATCCTCACAGCACGCCGACCCCATAAATAGGTTCTGTTATTATTCCCATTATACGGAAAAGGAAACTGAGGCACAGGGAGGTTAAGCCTGAGATCAGTGCTTCTCGGCTGTTAACGTGCTTCTCACTGGGGATCTGGTTACGGTGCAGATATGGTGTGGTCTTTTTCATTTCCAGCAAGCCCTTGGGTGATGCCAAGGCTTCGGCTCCAAGAGACAGGTCGCAAGTGTTTCTGAGGTGGGAGAGGCGCAGGGTATGCATGTGAGGGTGTGTATCCCGCTGTTGTGACTCTGATCTCTGTGAGGGTAGAGCCAGGCTGGTCAGTAAGTGCGGGTTTCTTGGTGCCCAACACTGAATGGTGAGTGTTATTAGCTGGCTGGGCCAGTTCCCCGCTGAGCAATCCCGGAGGCCGCCTGGAGGAGGTGTCTGTGGCGTTTCAGGAAAGCAGAATGATCCAGACTGGGGACTTTTAGCTTGACCCTCTCTCTCAATTCTCTGGCATTCTGCATTGAAACTTCTCACTCACCATGGTCCACGAGGCCCGGCATGACCTAGCCCATGCCAACCACCTCAGGGTCTCTCCCATCCTCCCTTGTCTTCAGATCCTCCTATGTGCTCTTCCTGCCGGGACCACTCTTCTGTTTGCTTCCTCCGGCTCATACTCTCTTCCTCCAGGTCTTAGCTCCTATGTCCCCTCCTCCAGGAAACCCTTTGATCCCAAGGCTGGGTCAGTTTTCCCTCCCCCAGAATCCCCTTCCTAGCTCTGTCTGTCTGGGATCCGTCTCCCCCACTGGGCTCTATTATCATTGAGGCCTGGGCTGAGGCTATCCTGGTCACTGCCATGTCCCCAGCACAGTGCGGAGCACCCAGTAGGTGCTCAGTAAATATTTGTTGGTTAAATGAATCTTCACCATTCACTCAGTTGTTCATTCATGAACTCTGACAGACTGTCTCCGACAGAGCTGGGTCTCTGTTTCTTTGTCATCACATGGGTTGTCGGGGCAGATGTTACAGACCAGCTGACAAACAGGGAGGCTGTACATGGGTGTTGGGGCCTGGCCTCAGGTGTTGATGAACAGTCAGTCTGCCTGTCCTTCCTGCCCATTCCCAAGGAGGA
This sequence comes from Pteropus vampyrus, assembly GCF_000151845.1. Lineage (NCBI taxonomy): Eukaryota > Metazoa > Chordata > Mammalia > Chiroptera > Pteropodidae > Pteropus > Pteropus vampyrus. Next base: position 1,226,816 of record NW_011888919.1, read on the forward strand.
ACTGAGCTGAGCTGCTGACCCTGGGTCTTCCCAGGGGTAGAGGAGGGTGGCGTGGACATGCTTGTTCGTCACGGATGGGAAGAAGGAGGCCTGGGGGAGACAGAAATTCAGATGCATGTGCACCGACACACAGATAACTAAGTGAACACACAATGGCACACACAGAACTAAACACGCTGTTGTGCGTATGTCACAGAGGTGTGTGCGCACCAAACCACATAGATACTGACAGTCACACACCTTTGTCTGCACAGACACACAACTCCACACATACGGCTGGCGAGCCAGGCACCTCCACTGCCACAGTGAGACCCCTGAGCTGTGGACTCCCAGAATTTCTTAGATATCCACAGTTTTACAGGCACAAAGAGCCTCCACAAACTCCTGAGCTCAGTGAGGCTAGAGCAAGCCAGGAGGGCTTCCTGGTGAGGGTGGGTCTGGCCAACCATCCTCAAGTCCTGAAAAGATTTAGGTAAGGAGGGAATCCCCAAGAGCACTCTCTCCCTACTGTGGACGCACAAGACCGAAGAAGAGGAAGCAGGAGAGACTGTGGGAAGCCGAGAGGAAGCACCAGCCCAGAGTGGTGAGGGTGACTGTCGTGGACACTTTTCCATCTGGACTTCGAATGAGAATAAAATGTTGTATTAACAACACAGCTGACAGTCATTCAAGAAAACGAACCATGTGCCAGATGCTGCATTATACAGATCTACTATATTTTCTTGTTTAACCTTCCAATAACACCAGCTGTGAGGAGGGCACTGGCTGTGTGACCCTGGTCAAGTAGCTCAAGTGCTCTGAGCCTCAGTTTCCTCGTCTGTAAAGTGGGCATAACAGCACCTCCCTTCTAGCACTGTTTTGAGGAGTAAACGAGTTGATGTGTAAATGCCTAGAACAGTTTCCGGCAGAAGGAATGTCCCCTGAAAGTGTAAGCTGTCACAGCAGCAATGATTTCTATTGTCCCCATTCAGCAGATAAGGAAACGGAGGCCAGAACCCGTAGGGAACTTTCCCGACTTGTAGGCTTGAGTGAGTGAGGCCCGGGTGCCAACCCAGGTAGCGAGGGGACAGTCCTGTGACGGATGGAGGCCGGGCCTCTGCACGCTGGGTTCTGGGTGTGCGTGCGTCCGTGCCTACGCACGTTGTATGGCGATTGCATTGTTCTTTGACTCCGTGGTCCTCTGCTCAGTCACCCAGACCCCGTCCCACACCCAGCGGGTCATCCAGCCACGGCCCGCAACCCGCAGCCTCCCGGTTCCACCCACACGGGCTTCCTCCTCTCTGCCAGGGGCCTCTCCACCAGCTCCCTTCCCCACGCTCTCCTTCCTGCACCTTGAGGCATTTGTGGCTGGGTGGTCTCCGGCTGTAGCTGCCCAGATCCCTGACTCAGGGCTCCTGCCCCCTCGCTGACCCCAGTGCAGCCTGCCCGGCCCGCGGCCAGACAGCCACGCGGGGGTGTCACGGGGGTGTCATGGGGGCCACAGCGGGCCACGTGCCCGCACCCGCAGTGGTTGAATTCCGCCTGTGATTCAGTCCGCTTGTCTGGGCCAGCGGGGGTACCCTGGCCTGGTGATGTCAGCGACCAGGTATGTGGCCGGGTTTCTCCGAGGTGACTCAGATGCCTGAGCCACCCTCTCAGTCCTGCAGACACTCTGGGCATCTGTCCAGGGCAGGCAGCAGCCTCGCTGCCTGACACTCCCTTCCCGGCCCCCTCCACACCCTCCGCAGCCCTGAGCTGTGGGAACCACGGCTGGGGGACAGGCACGAGGCAGGTCCCAGAGACGAGGGCCCCGGCCAGCCCTGGCAGCCCATCAGGCTTTCCCGCCTGCCCCCAAGACCAGGACTCACAGGTTTTTGTGGGATGAAATTTATTCATTCATTTATTTATTCAAACAGCCATTCGAACATCTACTCAGCATCTCCCCTGTGGCAGGCACCTTGGACACTGGAGACAGAGCTGAGAACAAGAGCTTCCTCACAAAGCCCCGAACAGAGTCTATACATCGTGCGTTATTATTATTGCTATCCTTACCCCTGCCTCGAATTCTACGGGCCTGTAAGACTCAGGCTGATTTCTCCCTCCTCCCACCCCCCAGGCAGCTTTCCAAACAAGTTCCAGCATCTTTTCACCCTTAGCCTTGAGGCAGTTCTTGGAGGAAGTCCTTCTTGGAATCTGACCTTCAACCAACCTGCTTCAGCAGGTCCTCTTTCCTCCCTTTTTGACTTTGCATATGTCTAGTCCCATTAAATCATTTGGACCTACCCCTACCCCTGCACTCCACCCCTTGTCTGCCTCCCCAGAACCTGAGCTGTACAGTGATGACCATGAGTGGACCTGTAGCCGCTGAGTGCTCACTGAGTACTTACACCAGGGTCAAGACTTCCAGACGCAGCTTCATTTGGTCACAGCCACCCCTGCAGGAGGTCCATTATCATGCCCATTTTATAGGAAGGAAACTGAGACCCAGAAGTTATTTTGGTACCCACTAGCTCAGGACCACACAGCTAACACCTGAGTCCCTAACTTGAGTTTTGGACACATGCATGCAGGGGCGTACTAACGAAGTAAGAATATGCCTGACAATCAAAAGCGGGATTATTTTGTAGTTGTTTATTTTGAGCCAGACATTTCTAAATGCTCTCTGTGTGAACTCATTTACTCCCCATAACAATCCTGTGAGTGCGTATAATCATTATTCACATTTGACCGATGAGAACACTGAGGTACAGAGGGGTCCTAACGCTCATAGAGAAAGAATGACACAGTTCAAGTCCACAAATATTGATGAAGCCCTGCAGGTGGGTGCTGAAATTAGACCTGGACAGTACCAGCAACTCTCCTGTGCTCAGACCCACAAAGGCAGATTCAGGAGACCACCACCCAGAAGCACAGAACCATTCACACGGTTACACAGACATGCGCACTTGACATGGACACACATGAATCATTGATTCATTTTCTCAGCGAATAATTACTGAGGATCTACTGTGTGCAGGGAGGCGCTGGGGACCCAGCAGTGACCACAACAGCCCTGGGCCCTGTCCTCAAGGGGCGCACAATCAAGTGGGGGAGACAGACAGTAGATAAACAAATACAGAATTAGAAATTGCAATAAATGCTGTAATTGTAATAAAAAGGAAAACTCAGAGATCAAATGTGCTCACGAACACGGGTACCTGCAAAGTTACACACAGATGACATACACAGAGATCCAGAGATGCGAGCTAGAAGCAAAATAATGCACAGCCATAGGTACTTATACACTCCTTGTTTCACAAATGACCACACGCAGAGACTCACCACACACACACACACACACACACACACACACACACACACACAGAGTCAGCGGGGCTCCAAATACATCCAGATACAGATGCAAACTGGGGAAACCACTTGCTTAGTCCAGCAGTTGCCCTCACACACAGAGGAAGTCCTCACCATCATGCTCTCACGCAGGAAATACCAGATGTACACACTCACTGGCAGAGCCACTCACCTGCAGTCACATCCATTCACACTGCTCACATCCATTCACACTATCACACACCCAATTTCTTCTTACTTCTTGGAGATTCGTCCCAGCCCTGATCACATGGAGCTACTGAATGGGGGGTAGTGGGAGTGTGTGTTGATGAGTTATTAGAACCTCCCAGCCGTGGACAGCTTCCCGGACACAGTACAGAAGGACGGCGGGCTGCCTGTGATGAAAAAGGCTCCAGAAAGACAGGCAAGACAACCCGAGGGGAGCGGGGAAAGGAACGGGAGGGAGCTCTCAGGCTGTGGCTCGGAGTGTGAGTGTGTGTGGGTACAGGTTGTTCACCGTGCGTCTGTCTCCACTGGTGGGGACCCCCGTCGCGCCAGGGAGTCTGAGGCAAAAGCGGCAGGCCAGAGAAGTGTGCTTGGATCTGTTTGGGTTGTTATTGTTTGGGGGAATATGAGACAGCCACAGCGCGGGAGACGCGGGACACACAGACATGCCGGGGAGGAGGGGGCGCAGACGGACAGATACCCGAGCGGAGGCGGTCCAGGGTCAGACGGAAGGAGCCGGCGACAAGCAGACTGCGGCTGTCTAAAGGGAAACCGGCAATTTGGGGACCTGGTTCTCCCCCGCTCCCATCACCGCAGCCCCCCCACCCCGGGCTCCCGGTCGGCCCTTCTGTCGGCCGGAGCCGGTCCTGGTAGCGCCCTGTGCTGCCGCGCTGCCGGGCCCGAGACAAACAGCCTTCTCGTTGCTAGGCGACGGCGTTCCACAGCCCGTCGCGTCACCACGTCTGCGCGGGCGGGAGGGGGGGCGCACGGAGACGGCGGCCGCGTCGTTTGTTGACGTTGCCTGGCAACCGCCTGGTGCTGCTGGGCAACGCCGGCCGACTGTTCGCTCTCTTAAAGGAGCATGAACATTTTACAAGCTCCGGCTCCCGCCGCACGGCGGGACTGAGGCGATGCGAAGAGCGCAGAGGGTCGCTCCCGAGGCGGCGGGGAGGTGTAGGGGATTGGAGGTTGGGTTAGGCGCCCTGGTGCAGAAAAAGCATATGAGGCGGGAGCTCTTAAAGTATTTGAGATGCTTGTGTTAGATAGTAGATGCTAGATTGCACGTATGCATAGGCGCACGCTCTTGTGGGCACATCCGCGAGGGAACGGGTGGCAGAGATAAACGGCTAAAGAGACTTGGGTTCAAATACCCGCTCTGTGACCTTGACCTTGACCTTCTTTCTCTGAGCCTCTTTCCTTCCTGAAATGGGAGGGATAACATCACCCACCTCCAGAATTGTGACTGTATGAAATCCTATTAAGCACTTAGTACATAAGAAGCGTTCCAAACTTTATGGGTAGAATTATGTTAGTTGATAACTGAGTTCTGTCCCTACCTCACTGAGTGTTGGAATAAATGAAATGGTGTTTGTAAAGTTCTTACTGCAACAGTGCCTTCAACATGCGGGGAACTGTTGTATTATGACTGGTGTTTTTATTATTTCCTCCACTCTGTAAAAGAACATGTGACAGGGCAGTGGCAGTCATTGTCTTTTTGGTGTCTTGGGGTGCACAGGCTATGGAATCAGGCAGATATGGTTGAAATCCTTGTCCCTCTGGATCCTGGCTGTGTGACCCAGAGCAAGTGCCTTGCCCTCTCTGACCCTCTGCTTCTTCACTCACATCTCACAGTCGCTTCCGGGTAACTAACGGTCCTGGGCCAGGGGTTCCCTCTTATTGGGCATGACCAGTCAGTGCCCCATGTCCGCAGCATGACTCACGGGGCTATGTTATATAAAGCTCCTAGGTTCTGTATGGAGGGTTATAATAACGTGTTTAATGTGCATCCTACATATCGGGCCTGGGCAGGGGACCCGGCTTGGTGAGCCTGCAACTGCCAAACTATGGACCAGCTGTTTCCAGGAAGCAGAGACTGTTAGACGTGGGCCATGCGGACACTGTCTCACTGAAAAGAAAATGTGCCCCTCTTGGGGTCTGTCCCCCTAAATGGCTATCTTTCTCTCTGTGTCTCTGCCTCTTAATAGGTCTCCATCTCGCCCTGCATCTTTCTGACCCCTATGTCTCTGCCCCTGTCTCACCATCTCTGTGCATCTCTGTCACTCTCTGTCTCTGTTCTGAAACCACTTTCTGGGGCTCTTCCTCCCCTTGCTCCCCTTTCTCTCTCTGAGTCTCCACATCTCGAGTCTCTCTGTGTGTCTCTGTGATTCTCTTTAACTCCCAAACTCACTGCCGAAGTGATTCTGAGGAGGATCTGGAAGCACAGAGTCTCTAGCAGCTGACTGCTGTGTGACGGTGGGGTGCGCCCTCTGCTCTCTGGGCCTCTACTCTTCCCTGTCTGCAAAATTAGGCAGAGGGACTACTGCAAAGCCCACAGGGATCCCAGACACCTGGAGAGGTTTTTGTTTGTTTGTTTGTTTTGTTTGTTTGTTTATTTGTTTGTTTAACACTTATAGCACCTGGTATTCCAAGGTGGTCTCCCATCCAACCAGGCCCAACCTCGCTTCTTGGCTTCCAAGATCAGACGAGATCGGGCATGTTCAGGGTGGCGTGGCCATAGCCTGGAGAGCTTTTTAAAGGTGGATTTCTCTGGTCCTGCACCCAAAAGCTGTGGGTTGGCATCTCAGAGGAAGAGGCGTTGGGGGTCATGATACAGGAGATTCTCCCTGGTGATTCTGAGCAGCCAGCCAGAACTGCTGGCCTGGGGCCTCCACACATTTGTGCCAGTGCCAGGTTCTGATGCCATATAATAGGTTGAGGTTCCACAGAGACAAATGGCCAGGGATAAAAGTGATTTACACTGCAGGTAGACTGTTCTGAGTGTGGAGGGGAGAGAGAGAGAGACAGATCTGGGGGCGAGGGTGGGGCCGGAGAGAGACAAGGATAGCAAGACAAGAGACGGGGAGAGATAGAGACAGGATTGAGACAAAGAGTCAGAGACGAGAGATACAGAGTTCTAAAGAGAAAGAGAATTTGAGCGTTTTCTGCACACTGCCTGAAAACACACCTCCACAATGAACGGCTGAGTACCTGTCTAGGTGCAAACGTGTGACTGTCTTTGACAGGTTGCTGCAGGCAGCACTGGGGTGTGCCGGGTCCAGTGCTGGGATTAAGTGTGGGAGGCAGATGCTGGGCTGGGAGGTTCTGGGTGGACCCTCTGTGCGTGTATCTGCCTGCCTCTAAGCAAGTGTCCTGGGCCAGCAAGGGTGACTGCCTGACAACCCAAACACCAGTCAGGCAACATTCTCCTGTTAGGCCACCACTTTCTACACCCACTGGGTGTGGCTGATGAGGAAATTGATCCAGGGGTCCTAGGGCCCACATGGATGAACCTGATGTAGCTCCAGGCACTGAGGATGTTTTGTCTGGGTTCGTGGACTTGAGAATAGCAGCACTCACTAACAGGTGCCATCTTTGGGCAAGTCGAGTGACCTCTCCGGGCCTCAGTTTCTGCATCTGTTGAATGGGGATGATAAGGACATCGGTGGGAATGTGAGCTCTGCCTGACATAATGGTAACTGCTGCCATCTACTGAGGCTTGCCGTGAATGTGCTTGTCAGCAAATTCTGCAGCTCTCAGTTCAAACACCTCTAGTCCAAATCACCATCCCCTCTCCCCTGGACTGTTGTTGCCTGGGGCTCCTTGCTCTTCTCCCTGCCTCTACCCTTGCCTCCCAGAGTCCATTCCCCACACACGGCCAGAGGGACGATGTTAAAATCAAAGTCGGTTCGTGTCCCTCTTCTGCTCAAAACCTCCTCATGGCTCCTGACTCACTCAGAGTAAAAGTCAAAGGCCTCACCGTGACCTTAAGATCCTGCACACTTTGCCTTTACTCTGATTCATCTCTGTCACTCTCTTCCCCTTGATCTCTGCCCCTGGATCTCTGCTCCAGCCACACCAGCCTCCTCCTTGTTTGTTCCTGCAACATGCCAGACATTCTCCCACCTTAAGGCCTTCGCACTTGCTGCTGCCTCAGGCTGGGCGGCCTTGGGCCCACACACCTGCAGGCTTCCCCCTGACCAACTTCCGGTCTCCGTTCAAACGTCACCTTCTCCTGTAGGCCTGCCCTGACCACCCTATTTCAAATGGCAGCCCCACCGCTCCCTCCCTCCTTCCCCAGCGCTTACCACTTTCCAACGTGCTATATAATTTGCTTATTTATGTTGATGTATTGTTCAGCACCCCCCTCCCCACTCCCAGAGTGGAAGCTCCCAGGACAGAGAGCTCTGTTGTGTTCACTCTTGTGTACCCCGCACTTACCACGGGACTGGCACATAGCAGGTGCTCAAGAAATATCTGCTGAATGAATAAATGACAGATGGCATGTGCCGGGAATTGGGCCACACCACAAACTCTAGGTCGCTGAATTCACTGAATGGTCAACAACAGCCCTATTTGCTAATCACTACCCATTTTTCAGATATGGAAACTGTCAGGGGACGTCCCTGTGACAGAAGTGCAAAGGCCCTGACGCCCCGAGGTAGATTGTCCTGCTTTCGGGGGTGTCCTTCGGGCTTGGAGTTGTCCGTGTTTAATCTCACTATCTCCGTGTTTATTTCTGGGTTCCGTCCTTGCTTGCTTGGTCGCGTGTTCTCCCCTAATCACTGCGTCCCAGACAGCTCCCTGCGGCTCTGGCCCCCACGAATGTCTCCGAGTTTCTTTGTCGGAGTGGGGGTGGGGGAGTCCCTGAATCTCTACTTCCGTGTGGTGTCCCTCGGTCTCCGGGTCTCTGCGCCCCGCAGGCCTCTGGGGCGAAGGCTAGCGGCGCCCGCCCCGCCAGGGCGCGCAATCTTAGCCGGGCTCGCACCGGCCGCCGGGGGCGGGCGGGGCCTGTTGCCCGGAGACCAATGTTTTGCCACCGCAAACTAGGTCTCTGGGCCACGGCGGGGGATGGGGGGGAGGGAGGGGCGGAGCGATGACGGCCTGGGAACTCGCGCCGGGCGTGGGAGCGGCCGGGGCCTGCGGCGGGGAGCGGCCTGGAGGACCGGCGGCTGTCTGGGGCGGTGGGGGAATGGGGGGCCCGATCAGGGTGTTGGGACAGTTTCGGAGCGACTAGGGGGAACTAAGGAGCTGGGATTAGGGACGAGAAAGAGTATTAGGGTCCGTTTAAGGGAGGTGGGGAGGAGTTTGGGGAAGACAGAGCTCATGAGGGAAGCTCGCGGGGGGGAGTCACGGGAGAAGATTGGGAGGTCAGGGGTAGGAAAGTGGGGAGCCGGAAGAGGGGCCCCTAGATGGGGTGAAGGGAGGCACGGGAAACTGAAAGTCGAGGGAAATCGGGAATCACAAGCGACAGGTGTGAGGTCAGGGAGTTCAGGGCAGATATTTGCAAGGCAGGGAAAGAGCTGAACTGTAGGGGGTACAAGAAGTGAGAGTTTGGGGGCGATAAGGGTCCCTGAGGGGAAGGAGGAGGCTGAAACGGGCAGGAAATGAGGGTGAATCAGAAGAGGGGGCGCCCTTGCCACTTCCAGGCTCCTGGAGGGAGGGGCGCTCCCTGCCCATTGTCCTCGGCCTGGCCAGGACGTCCGGTGACATTCCTGGGGACGCGACGTCGGGTTATGTAACACCACCAGGCCCAAGAGAGGGGACGGGGTCAGGACTGCCGGGTTCCTTTCCACGCCCTGTCCCAAGGGAGGGACACGGGTCGGGATTCCCGAGCGGCTTGTGATGTCACAAGTGGGCGGAGTCCACCTAAGGCACGAACTTGTTTTCTGGCTCCTCCCCTCCCCCCCAGTGGAAAAGCTAGGACTGGATCTGAGACCAGATCCAGGGGGAAAGGGGCGTCCCTAGCGAGGCGGTTGACTGAGGCGGCCTGATGGTCAAGCCTGAGTCCCAGAGCGTGCTGACCCCTTTCATTTGATTCATTCATTCAATTAAGATGTATTGAGCCCCTACTGTGTGCCTAGGTGATGGGGACACGGCAGCAAATAAAACAAGTCCCTGAGACTAGGAGTCCCTGGACTGACCCGATTCTGAGCCCCGGGAGACTACACCTCAGCTAGACCTCCTGGAAGCTGGACCTCTTTCACAAGACAGACCTCCAAGCGTAGATCCTCTCCCCAACCTCTGGGAGACCCTTCCCTACTGCAGGAGGCAGAACACATCTCAGTTCCCGAGTCCCTGGTCTCTGCATGACTGTAACCCTATCGCCTTTACCCCCCACCCCCCATCCCATGGCCTGTCACTTCCTCCTAGCCTCATCCCCCCCACAGGGCATGACTAGAGATGCTAGTTGTAACAGGCAGTTGGCGAATCACTCAGACGTCACAAGAGCTGACTGTGCTATCATCGTGTCCCTTAGATGTCATCAGACAGCCTCAGTCTCCTCCTATAAACACCTCTGGGGTCCTGTGAGCCTGAGGAGGGGGCACTGACCTGTTGCCAGTGCTACCTCAGCCCCTCAAAGGGACTGATTTACTTCCACCCAAACCCTTCATCGTTAAGGCTCTGGAAGGCACCTTCTTGGCTACCCTCACTCTTCTTCCAGGCAGCCTTCCTTCGACTCCCTGCTGCCCACCTCTGATTCCCTGGGCTCTGCCTCTGGCCTTTCAGACCTTCCCTCTCTGATCTCACCCCCTCCCATGCCATCCATTTTGAAAAGGCTTCAAAGCTAGGCTCTCAAAAGGACACATCCCTGTACCTCTCCAAGCCTCAGTTTTCACCTCTCTAAAATGGGTACAGTAGTGGTCTCTGGCCCGCACACTGGGAAGAGTAATTTCAGTGAGGTCCCTTCTGTGACAGACTTAGCACAGCCTTAGCAGTCTTAAAGACTTCGTAAGAGCTCAGCGAATCCTTCTAGCCGAGGTACATAAATAGTCAACAGTGAGAAGTGGGGATCAAATTGGAGGAGGGTATATACCTTAAAAAAGTATGTACCAATATTTTCCAAAATTCCCATTAAAAAATTATTTAAAAATTACCGTCTCTGGACTGACTTTGAAACTCTTCTGGGCATCCTCCACCCCGCTCCTTCCTCCTCCTGGGTTTCATCTAAGGGATGACCCCACCATCCATCCTGTCACCTGAGTGGATGCCCGGACCTCATCCAGGGTCCCTCCTTCCCCTCACAGCCTCTCAGCCACCAAGTCTGGTCCTTCCCGCCTCCTGTCTCTCAAATCTGCCCTTTCCTCCTCCTCCTCCCTAGGTCCAGGCCCCTTCCCACCTCTTCCCCTCCCATCTACCTACAGGAGGCAACCAGAAGGTCTTACTAAAGTATAAACCCTCTCTCCTGCTCAGAACCTGCCGTGGCTCCCCAGTGCCCTTGGGGGAACAGTCCAGGCTTCTCGCCAGAGCCCATGGGCACAGTTTGGCTGATCCTTGCTGACTTTTCCAGCCTCCTAATTCCTTGATCCCAAATATGTGATTCTTCTTGGCTTAAAGGATCTTCCAGTCCAATCTTTTTGCCTGGTGGGGACCTTACCACCACTTAAGCCTGTTTTCCATTCACGGCCAAGCACGTCCGCCTAAACCAACCTCTGTATACTACAGCCAGCTCCCTAGGGCCACACAGGACAGGGCAGTTTCTCTATCCTGTGATATTTCAGAGACTAGAAGATGCTGACAGTGTTGCCTTTGCACTTGAGGAAAATGCACGTGGTGTTGAGATCCTTGAGGCTGATTCTTGGAATAGGTACTGAAAGAGTCACAGGATATCAGAATGGGAAGGTGACTTAAAGGATCCAAATGCAAAAAGGAGACCTAGGCCCAGAGGGAGCAGGGTTCTAGCTGTTCCCACTGCCTGGAGCTATCGTGTCTAATCACTGATCTGTAAGGCAGGAAAGAATCCCCCAGGGATTGGGATTGGTGAACAAAACGATGGGTGCCAGGATGGGCCCCGACTCTGGTGACAGAGACCCCGACCTTGGTGACTTCAGACCTGCGTCTGCCCCCAGCCTGAGCCCAACCCTAGCCCCAGGGTGAATCTCGAAACTGGGCACAGGATGATGAAACTGGTTCCGACTCGGACCTAAGCCCACCCGGTCCACTACAGAAACAAGCCGAGAAGTCAGAGCTTCGCCCCCAGCCCTCTGCACGCTGGTTTTGTGTCGGACTTCCTGTGACCTCCCATCCTCCCCTCATAAGGTTGACTGAAAGGAACGAGATTGGTGCTGTGGGCGAGGAGGGTAAATAGGGACAGGGCTTCGGGCTGGGTAGGTTGGGAACACGGTTGAGGCGGACAAGGCTGGAAATGAAGATTAAGATAGGGAAGGGGGAGGGGGTAATGGTCAGAGATGCGGGATGAAGGGTGGGGGCCAGAAGACGGGGAGCGTGGGGGGATGGTGGGGAGAGGGAAGGGATGAAGCAAGGCAGGTGACAGGTTGGGGGATGCGGGTTGGGGTCGCGCTGAGTGCAGTGCGAACGCCAGGAAGGGTTGGGGACAGCGAGGCCCGGCTGGGCTCAGCACCCCCTCCCTCCCCGCTGCCTCCCTTTCCGCTCCCCGGAAGCGCTGAGTCGTCCTGCCTTTTCTGGGGGCCGCTATTTCGGGCTCGGCTCCGAGTGCGGCGACTATTTTTAGCCGCGCTCGGGTAAAAATGGAGCCGGCGTCGCGCGGGTTCCCGAGGCCGTGCGCGCCCCCTTGCGAGAACGGGGGCCGGGGGCGCGCGCCTGAGTCACCGCCTCCCGCGGCCCCGCTGCGCCGCGAGGAGCACGGACCGCTGGCTCCGGACACCCCGCATCCGCTCCAGCCTTCTGGGTCCCTGGGCACCTGGAAACCGGCAGGCTCAGAATATTCCAGGAACATCGCGACGCGTCC